>NC_085008.1:13932619-14235119 GCF_963854185.1 Sardina pilchardus
CCAAAGTGCTTTTTACCTCACTAACCACAACTAATGTGTAGCACTCACAACTAATGTGTTGCACGGCAGCCATTTTGCACCAGAATGCTCACTAACGTACCACTTGAGGTGGAGAGTGAGGGAATGTAAATCACAAACAAATCACTCTGTCAGATTGTACTTGACATCACCTCAGGGTACTGATCCATCTGTGGAACAGATGGCTATAATTGGCTCAGCAAATTCAATCACACATGGACCCATGTGAAGTTGGACTCTGCCAACTTTGCCCCTTGTGGATGAGCGTGTGTTTTTGTGTTCATTTTGAGTAGAATTGAGATTGAACATGTAAGTGGGCGGGATGATGATCCTCAGCTACAGTAGGTTTTTCCTCAGTGGTTGGACTGAACCACTCTAGAGTATTTATGCCATAGTTGGTCTAACCATAAGGCCTTGGGCAACAGTTGTATTCAGGGATATAGTGGAAGCTAAACGCAAGTAACTGCAGTTTATCCACCTCTGAAATTTCAGAAAGTTTCTCTACCTCGTTTAAGAGTTTATCGTGCTGTCAAAAGAGTT
Organism: Sardina pilchardus; assembly: GCF_963854185.1. NCBI lineage: Eukaryota > Metazoa > Chordata > Actinopteri > Clupeiformes > Clupeidae > Sardina > Sardina pilchardus. Next base: position 13,933,178 of record NC_085008.1, read on the forward strand.
TATTCACCAATTGTAACATTTCGCAGTCCACCTTACTGTGATCACAGAATTCATAGTTTACCCACCTCTTATTTTACCACTACATGGTTGTATTGGTGTTGTTCTAACCGTAGGCTTTGGGAAACAGTTGTATTGGTGTTGTTCCAACCGTTAAGACACTTCGATATTGCTTTGGAGGTTATGGGTACGAGTCGTATCTGTAGGTAATCCCTCTCCCAAACCTTGATTTTGCAGCACACTGCAACGTTTTTTTCCCCTCGCAATATTGTCTTTCTTCACGTTCATGGAATTGTCCAAAATCACTTGGTTAATGCTGAAGCATTCAGAGTTCCTTTCACTGGAACTAAGAGGCCAAGCCCAGCTCAGACTGAGAGCCAGTTAAGTCTTCTCGTCCAACATCAGTGTGTTACCTCACATATGTGCTTCTGGAAGAATGCTAAAAAAATTGGTAAAAAACACACTTCTAAACCTTGTGGAAAGCCTTCCCAGAAGAGTTGAAGTTGTTATAGCCGCAAAGGGTGGACCAATGTCATGTCAAACCCTATTAAGAACAGGACGTGACTGTGGGTCAAGGCAGGTGACCCAATACTTTTGGCAATATACTGTACATTGTTTTTGGATATAGTGAAAATGTTCGCAGTACAAATATGTAACTTTCCTGTGTAATTGTGAAGTGGATATGTCCTGTCAGGGGCTTGTCACATCAATAAAATTAATGAAGCAGAATTATTATTAAATTGTTATGGTAATAGCCTAATAATCATTTCTAGTACAGATTTAATGTAAATGTCTCAATTAGGCCTAGTTACTTTTTAGATTAATACATTAACAGACAATTACACAGACTTTTCATTTATTGATAAAATGTCATGTGAGAATTTGCATATGACCACGCGCTGCATATGCGCCCTTGCTGGAGTTGACATCATGGTCAGTAGAACTTGAGCTGATCTGATCCGTGAGTTACATTTTAACCATTTTTCAAGACATGCTTGGACAAGGTATTTGCTGTGTTGCCGATATCGGGGTGGGTGTATTGTATTTGTGATAACATTATGTTTGTTAGGAGATGTGTAAGGATAGAATAACAATATTTGCAAAGTCATTCTACAGAACAATTTAGTCAGCTAGCGAGATCATGCTAGCATGTTCGTACAATGTGCTTGCAGCAGGCTGTGTGGCCTTGTGCGTGTGTTAAAAATATTTTGTATTATTATTTAATATTGAATATACAGTTGTTTTGCGTATTTGTGAATTTGTACATGAATTGAAAGCTCCATGGAATGGTATAGGCCATACAGTAAATCCTCAAATTATTAATAAGTTTCTTGCAAATATTCTCAAGCACAATTCCAAAAGCAGTAGGCCTATAGGCTAGATCAGCGTTTCTCAATTGCGGGCCTTCTGAAAGGGTCGCGGACTGAATTCCGTTAATAAATAGCCTACATTAATTAACAATTAATCAGTCTACAAACTTCCAAGCCATTATATTATCTTAACCTGTTTCTGCACATGACCTGTCCACAGTTCTGAACATTCAACTAATCATGCCTTTTAGTATTTAATTTAAAATGTAACAACTTATCCTGGCGGTGTGACATGGTCTGCAAATATCTAGCTGTATAATAAGCTATGGATGAAAAATATCGCTAAATAGGCTACGTGGAAACGGTGATAATTCTGTGGAATCTCAATGGCTGGACCTATCGATCGCGACTAGCAGAAAAAGTTTTCAGAGTTGACTCTCCATCAGTTCTGGCACAGCGTTGTAGGCTATAGCATGCTGCCCTTGGTCCTCTTGCAATCAGCATGCTTACATTTTAGTGAAGCTGCTCAAGAACAGACATTCCAGTCTGGTAAACAGTGAACGTTCGGCTGTTTTCTTTGAACGGTCAGGCTATTTGAATGATTTGGTATTATTGTCCGAATCGTAGCCCCGGCTACAAATAGAATTTGAGGATTTACAATAGATGTTTATCAGTATTTGTTGTAGGGCCTACTTTTGTGTGGTGAAAAAGGATATGCCTAGATACAGCCAGTTACTTTTTCAGAATCGGCTGATTGAGCATCTGGAAGATGCAGGAGATGAACTGACTCGTGGACGTTGGAATTCTCCAGACAGTTCTGCAATTCAGGTAGGCAACTCTTTCGTCGGGGCAGGAGCCCGTGGGCCTATTCATGGGTTTCATCAGGTCCCTTTCCACAGGTGTATAGAATCAAGCACCTTGATTATCAATGCAGACTGCATGGTGCTTGATTAATACACCTGTGGAAAGGGACCTGATGAAACCCATGAATACTTGTAGTTCTCAACTAGTGGTCGACCGCGTCGGGTGGATGCGAGTGTCCAGATATTGTTGGTCCAGGTATTGGTCAAAATCGCCAGCAGACTGTAAATATTAGGCTACTGTGCAGGAAAGTGTAGGCTTTGCAGTAGGATGAAGTCTGGTTTCCACCCTCTCTTCAACCAGCTCTCCAGACCTTTTAGGTCTATGCTCGACCGCGCGTCATTCTTCCGTCATGGCGCTATCGGGTCGTAATACACCTGTAATTGTAGAATAAAAGTCTACACACGTGTCAAATCAAATAATTCCAGAAAGTCAGTGTTATCTGAAGTCGCATAAAAAGCCTTGACCATTCGAGGCTATTTTTGTCTGCAGTTGTCGAATTATGTCCTACTCCTGAATAATAATAAAATAGCTGACGTGTCGACAGTAACTTAGTTATTACTTTAACAACACTGTAGGCCATTATCCCTTCGGTGAGAAATGTCGTCCCGAGGCCAAAAAGCGTAAAATCTCGATGTCGGCTGCAGCTGGTCCTGCAAGAAGAGTGCGTTACGCCCACCGAAGACCTTGAGAGAATTGAAGGCTATCTCCAATTGTTTATAACTCTATTACGACCTCAAAACCTGCCACGACATTATGGTGTCAACTTCAGTTGGCTTTATTAGATCCCAACGTACCGGAATTCAATTTTGTAAAAGGCTAAGACAACCGAGAAGAATGGATCAAAAAGGGACCCGTTTGGCTTTAGAGACAGTTTCCGTAGTGTAGTGGTTATCACGTTCGCCTCACACGCGAAAGGTCCCCGGTTCGAAACCGGGCGGAAACAGCTTTTTCACTTATCCCTTAGCGACATGAGGGTAATAACGTGAGCTAACCGCCCCCAAAAGCGGTGAGATTGTCTTGTCATTGTTATTGTCAGTCAGTGCAGTTGTCTCATTTGTAAGCAATGCATAACAACTGAAGGATAGTTTTTATGTGAAATTAAACTTGGGGGTAAATTGTCAAGTAACAACATAGCAATAGCTGCATTAGTAGTTTGTAAGTCAAATAGATTAGGGAGTCATGTCAGAAATTAAAAAAATCACAATTCTCTCCCAGATGTTAATGAGGAAGTGCTAAAATATGTATCTAAGCTTATATTACAGTTCGATGTTTGCCTCACATGAAGCACTTTCAATGTGTTTCAGTAGTGCAACACAGTTAATTCTTTTTTCACCGACAGAGAACCGGCTCCGTTCCCGTTCGCGAACCAACATTTGAACCGTTCGTCGCGTTTTCACCAAACAAAAGCCGGTTCGGAACGTGGCACCTTGGTTCGGAAGTTGAACCAAAAAATAGTTGTTTTTTCCTGCGAACCGGAGTGGGCGTGTCATTGCGTCTTTCAGAGGGAAGAAGGCTAAAAGCATGAGTTTTCCGTCCATATCAACTGTTGCCATGAGTAAACAAAACGATTCAACTAGCATTACACAGACGTTGACTAGCATTTTAAACAGCTATTTTATGCCGTTTTTATGGGACAACTGGTCATATCATTCTCCCGTTTATGCATCTCATTAACTTTTGATTTTGCATGCACCACCCATTGTTGATGACACATCCTTGGTTCTGTTCAGAACTGGTGTAAATGCAGGCTGGTTCACTAGATAGCACCACGGTTCAAAGAATTCTGAACGGCACCAGTTCAACACCAGGTTCGTTCTTGGTGAAAAAACGCTTAGTGTGTTAAATTGAAGTGCTAATGGTGAACTTCCTGACAATAGCAATAAGCTACAGGAAGTGTAAAGTATGTTATGCTGATGTTTGTGATTACCAACCATTGTTTTCATGAAATTCACTAAAACGTATTGCCTTTTATTGAAATTATTGTAAAGCCCAATCGTGTTAAATGTACTCCCCACTTAAATGTACTGGGCAGCACTGGGCAGTATGGGGAATTAGCTCAAATGGTAGAGCGCTCGCTTAGCATGCGAGAGGTAGCGGGATCGATGCCCGCATTCTCCAGTGAAATCTTTTCCCCCTCTCCATCAGAGTTTAGATAGACATTAATTAGCTGTTGTTAGTTAATTGTTATTATATGCTTTACTGGAAGTTGAAAATCTGTTATCAGTTAAAATTTATGTTATTTTTCATGTCTGTACTCGGCTTTGTTTTGTTCAAAGTGATTAACAGTAATTACAATAAACATTACATTAACGTCGAAAATAAGAATTTAAGTTAATCAATGACAAGACAGTAACAATACACATGATAATGTTGCATACATGTAATGTTCAAGTAGGCCTATTGAAAAAAATGTTTTTGTAATAGAGAACAACAACAGTGTGACTGTATTAAGCATGTGTTCCAATAAGGTAGTTCCCATGCATTGGTGGTTCAGTGGTAGAATTCTCGCCTGCCACGCGGGAGGCCCGGGTTCGATTCCCGGCCAATGCAACTTTTCTTCCAACAGCACCCTCTGGGGGGGTCTGGTAAAGCACATAGCTCGTAAACTGCATGCGTCAAATGGGGGAAGGGAATGCTAGTCCGTAAACAACATGCGTTAGAGGGGGGGAAGGGCCAGTTCACAGTGTAGTTGTGGTAGGAAACCAGATCACTTTTCTTGCTGCTGCAGGGCTCTCAAGATATTCACTGGTATTACGATGTAGTTTTATCCTTTCCGCCTCACCCCCAAACAATTATTGTAAAGCACGATCATATAAGTGTTAAATGTGCTCCACATGGTAACATGTGGAGTACAAGTAATAATGCCATAATGACCCTCCCCTGCTCAGGGCAGCGTGGGGAATTAGCTCAAATGGTAGAGCGCTCGCTTAGCATGCGAGAGGTAGCGGGATCGATGCCCGCATTCTCCAATGTAACCTTTTCTCCTTCTCCATCAGAGGTTATAGACATGAAGTAAGATAAACACCATGCACTGTTCATTTTGCGGCGAAGGATCTCAACTAACTCAGAGTACCGGTTAATATTGTGGTTAGCAGCAGGTTGCTTGTATGTGTAGCTGAATGTAGTAGTTAGCTGGTGAAGCTAACTACTGCAAGTCGAAGTATAGATAGCTGTTGTCAGATTAAGTTAAAATGTATGGTATATTTATGCATTTACTCGGCATGGGCTTGTACTACGAAGGGAGTTTAACCTACGCAGATTATCTTCATTGGTGTTAATCGGTACTACGACGCTGAGTCTGACGTTGATTCGTTGAACCAGGGTTAACCTCATTGGAGTTTGTGCGTGTTCACAGAAAATGGGCATTGCAGCGGGTTGCAGCACAAGTCACCACTAAAAATGATTACGCGATCACAGTATTTTACGGATAAGGAATGCGCAATGATTATAAAAAGTTGCAAGGAATTAAAACCCACTGTACGACAAAAATCAAATACATCGGCAGCAAACAAAGCAAGGCAAGGCTGTTGGCAACGTATGGTAGATCAGATATATGCATAAGTAAAATTTTATTTCATGTAATGGAGGAGGAAATTGCACTAGAATGTTACAGTAGCAGAGTTGGCCATCGCTAATAATAGTGGAAGGCCGATTATTTGGCAGTTTTTTTCGATTGTGGCAATATTACGTTCAGTAGTTTAGGTAGGCCTAGAGCAAGTACTTTGCGAATCATTCGACATAACATAACATCCTATTCTTGCTCAGATGTTCAACATCACCGATGGAATACATGAATTGTCCACTGGCAAAATTAACGAAAAGCACATTATCTGCTCTTTCGTAAGGGCATTGCTATGGCGGGTAACATTAGAGACGTCTGCCTCGGTAAGCTGACAAATGTAACGAACTCCCTCGGCTGAGAATCTATATCTTTCAAAGAGAGTATTGTCAGCGATCTATAAAAACCATCGCCTTGCGAAGAGAGCCACTCGCAATTTGCGCTCCAATGTCGTACGGCTCTTCCAGGTAGCCTACGTCGACATTGTGGGGTGGTCGACGCGGAAGGCTGTGTGACGATGACATTGTCCAAGAGAGGATGGAGAGGTACAAGGAGCCCCCTCACCCTTTGCTGGGGCAGCGACCGATTTACGAGAATCTGTGTGGGAAAAGGTAGTGCAAGTGGTGATGGTCCTATGGTTTGGGCCACTGCTGATGTCATCTGGTCCCTCGCTGAACACACGGCCACCACTGCTGGACGAGACACTGTCACTGCTGCTGGGGTCCGCTGCTACTGCTGCAGCTGAGCCCACTGTTGTGCCAGCCAATGCACTTTTGTGTGATGCTGGGCCTATTTAGCCTGACTCTCGCCAGACCCTTGTAGTTCCGCCATGCTCCACCAGAGGCCTTTCGCTGAGCTCCACACAAGGGTCTGGACGCGGGGGCAATCCAAACCCCTGCCAGTGATCAAAAAATGAGCAACCAATCAGGAGCACCGAAGCGAGTGTTTGATTCAAATAACAATGGCGGCACGCAGCGAGGAGTCTTGTGCTGACATTGATTCTGCTATTTCAACCGTTTTGTCGAATCTATCGAGTATTCATTCTTTAAAAGATTAACAGAGAATAGTTTTGAAGACATTTATTGGTTGCAAGGATGTTTTTACTCTTCTTCCGACCGGGTTTGGCAAGAGCTTGAAGAAGCCTAGCACGTCATTCAAGATAACAGGCAAGTGGTTTATCAAATCGCATGCGAGGATGTTTTACAAGGACCCGCCTTCATAAATACATCTCCTATCGAGAAGTCCCAGATCCTTGTGTGAAGCAGACAGCGAACTACAGGATCTGGCGAAAGTCAGGTTAGGGCCTATTGCATATGCCAAGCAATCCACCACCACCGCTGCTGAGCCCTGAGTCCACTGCTGTCAGACGATACACCACCACTGCTGAGCCGGCCACTGTCGTCAAAGATACATGGCTGGGCCCTGGGTCCACTGTTGCTGGACGATACCCTGCCAATGCTGCTTGGCCCTGGGTCCACTGCTGACAGACGACACACCGCCACTGGGTATGCTGGGTACGCTGCATGCTGTCAGATGATACACCACCACTGCTGCTGAGCCCTGGGTCCACTGCTGTTAGACGATAAGCCACCACTGCTGCTGGGCCCTGGGTCCACTGTAGCTGGAAGATATCCTGCCACTGCTGCTGGGCCCGCTGCCGCTCACACAGCTGTATTGACGCCTGATAGGGCTGCACGATATATCTAAAATGTATCGTTATCGCGATATCAACGCTTGCGATAGACATACCGCAAAGATGACTTAATTTTCGATAAAATTCGATAATTTTTATGTGCCGTGCATTCCATACAGTCTATGGCATAAGTGTCAAATGCGGCCCGACACCTTATTTCATATGGCCCGCGAGAGCTTAAAGGATCTGATACAGTATGTGGCCCGCGAGAGCTTAAAAGGTCTGATACAGTTTTTGCGTATAGGCAATAATACACTGCAATAGAATGCACGCGTGTGAGACTGACAGGGAGGCCACATCAACCACCTTCCATGATCAGTGCAACTGGCGACATCAGATGTGATAGCAACGCGTAGGCTACGTGTGAAAACAAAATAGAGTAGGCTATTCTAAACTATTTTAGCGAACGGAGCGCCTAAATTACGCGCTCGGTTTAGCCTGCCTGTGAAACGCATGGTTGTTTGAAATGCGTGTGCTTCTTTAAGAGGGGAATCAATGTAAGTTACTTTGATTTCAATCGGTGGTTGTAAACTACGTGATACGTTTACGTTTACGTTTAAAAAGCATGTATAGCCTAATTGTGTGTAGTCCTATTATCCAAAAAAATCCAACTCCAAGTCCTTGCGAATCGAGCAAGTGTTTGGCCAAAAGCGAAAGTAAGCCTGTCTTCCGACCGAGAAGAGGTGCATTCAGATCAGGCGAGCAGAGGTAGGCTAGAAGTTTGTGGTAATCGCCCTGTTGCTTTGCATTTTATTTTCAGTTTAAAACAAACAACACAGAATCCACACGACACCTTTCAATATCAAAACTTCAAAGAAAAAGTCCACCGGGACCGTTCGCTTCAATGTGTATGGAACAGTGTAGTGACGCATTTCATATGGATGCACTTTTTGACATGCACTTTTGATCAGTTAGCCTACTCATTTGCATCACTTACTAGATGTAAAACTGCATTTCGTTACTGGTATTTCACTTGTGCAATGACAGTTAAGTTGAATATACTCGAATCTAAAAACTCAGAAATATGAAGGAAAAAAAAAGAAATCCATGGCATGACCTCTTCCTGACTGACCAGTGTGACCCTCATTGAAAAGTCCAACTGGAACTGACATGTCATGCTGATACCTTTTGCTCTTCTCAACTTCTCGATTTTAGAAGTTTTATACCGATGCTAAAGATTTTGTGGCTGGTGCTACTAATCTTAGAAGTTACATCTGGCCCTTTGAGGGCAACCATTGTGCTGATGTGGCCCTCGGTGAAAATGAGTTTGACACCCTTGATATAAACCATCAAACCCCATTCTGCAACACGTTCTTGACTCAACAAATTAGTGGTCAGAAAACCATTTTAAGTTGACAAGCAGTTAAGTGATTATGTTTACATTTATTACATATTTTGAATGCTTTAAGTAGTTTTCAAGTTTTTATTTATTTCAACTTAATTTTGTTGACCGTAGCAGAAAATGTTTCAAGGGGCCGAGATTATTTATGTCTGGCATTGCCATTGTAGCCGCATCTTTTCCATTAAAAATAATGTTGGAATGAAATCAATGCATTTCTTTTTTAATAGTCTGCATCAGTCTATGCTAGCAGCAAGTAGAATGGAGAAAAACATTAAATATTTAAATATCGCAAATATATCGTTATCGCAGTACTCAATAATGTTATCGCATATCGCATGTTTTCCTAATATCGTGCAGCCCTAACGCCTGACCAATCCGCATGCGCACCTCACGCTTGAGTGCTGTGGGGTCGCCTCCTTTCTGTGCCACTGTATCCCTTGCCTCCATGCGCACCCTGTCTATCTTCTTGATCCTCCAGGCAGTACTCCCCTTCTGGCGGTGCTCAAGGGCCAGTTCCTCTGATGTAAAGGGCCACAGGGTCAGGTTGGAGGACGAGGGCTCAAACCCAAAGGGGGGGCACATATGCCATTTTCTACAAGAAGAACACAAATAATTGAAATCACACCATACAGAATCTTCAAAACACACATAGATCCCTGGAGTTGTAATAATAACCTATCACTGCCCATAGTAGTTTGATAGCAGTGTACTCAATAACACACATTACAAATCAGGTATTCTGTTTACATATCTGAGACATATTTAGACCTTGAATTTCAACTCCACGCTATATTAACAACATCTACAGGGACTAAACATGCTAGCCAGATGATTTTGATGAGGGCTTAAATACATTTTCAGAAACCCCCAGCCCTCGTAAAAGTAGTAAAAAAATAGCCCATTCGTTCACTGTTTTTAGCATGCAAATTGCAGTTGATATGTTTACACTTTTAAAGCAGATTAACATATCGAATTTCGACTCCACACTGTATTAACAACATCTACAGGGAGGGACTAGACAATACATGCTAGCCAGATGATCTTATGGGGTCTTAAATACACTATATTGCCAAAAGTATGGTCACCTGCCTTGACCCCCATGAACTTCAGCCACATTCTATTTTTAATCCATAGGGTTTAATATGATGTCAGTCCACTCTTTGTAGCTTTTACAGCTTCAACTCTTCTGGGAAGGCTTTCCACAAGGTTTGAGTGTTATATTGGCATTTTGACCATTCTTTCAGAAGCGCTTTTGTGGAGTGATACACACTGATGTTGGATGAGGAGACTGCCTCTCATTCTGCGCTCTAATTAATCTCAAAGGTGTTCTGTTGGGTTGAGGTCAGGACAGGTGCAGGCCAGTCAAGTTCATCCACTCCAAACTCTCATCTGTCTTTATGGACCTTGGTTTGTGCACAAAGCACTTCTGAAATAAGGGTCAAAAATGATTAAGAATAGGATGTCACATCATGTGACTGAAGTTCATATTGGGGGTCAAGGTACCCTACTTTTGGCAATAGTGTATTTTTTCAGCCCCAGCCCTTGTAAAAGTAGACATGTTTACACTTCTAACGCAGATTTGCACATGGAATTTTAACTCCATATGTAACATCATCTCCATGGTTTTAAGAAGTGAGCCAGGGTGTCTGATCACGTTTTTAAAGTATTTCCAGAGATCGCCAGGTCATCATCAGTGGCGATTGGTAGCTCATTCATTAATTTCCTATGCATTTAATATGCAAATCGCGAGTGACATACGCTTCTAAAGCATATTTGCACATCGAATTTCAACTAGCCTATAGGCCTACAGTTGAAACTCCATCTCCATGGTCTTAAGAAGTGAGCCAGCTGTCTGATCACGTTTTTAAAGTGTTCTCAGAGATCGTCAGGTCATTACAGTGGCGATTGGTAGTTCATTCATTCGTTTTCAATGCATTTAGCATGCTAATCGCGAGTGATAATCTAACGCGTCTACAGCATAAGATTCACATTTCGAGTCCACACAGCACATTCCCCAATGTCTCAACATGTAAACTCATGAATATCACACACATTATCCCAAAATAGATTTATTTTAATTCATTAGTTAGCACATAATTAGACCAAACTTAACTGCGAGTAAAAGCCAGGCCGATGTTTGTCATCAGCTATCTTTTACTGTCTGTCTATGGTCATCCGTAACGCCGTCTACAGACAGTAAATTAGAGATGGCCGCCAGTCGTTTTGAAAAGCAGCTCAACAGCGCCGAAATGCGTAGCGGCCAAACGTATATTGCATCCGTAGTGGTTTAGCACTACCATTGAAAATGAATGGAAAAGCGTTTAGGGCAGTTCATCTGAATTATTCTCGGCTTCATCGCGGCGGCACGGGTTCGATTCCAGGCCAATGCAACACTGTTTTCTTTACACTGGATCTGGAAATGAACCCTGGCAAATACCAGACTACAGAACTGAACTTGAAAACAAGATGTTCTAATGAATGCATGGGAATACCTGGATAGGTTAAGGTTGTGATTTTGTACAGACATTCCTGTATATTTCAAAAGCCAGGACTTTGTCCTTCTGGAGAAAATAATCCGAGAGTTTAAGAAGTCTAAGATCACCACTGGAAGTCGTGAGGGCAATGTATATTCAATAGTCCAAACAACCACAGATAAAAACAATAAAGAGTAGCCTACACTCCACCGTTTTTTCATATTAAATTAAGTTATTCCCTTAACTAAGATGAGTTGATACCTCGTTTCAATGCGTGCGGCTCTGGCGCAACGCCACTTTGATAGCATTTAGCTAGCCCATAGACCTAAAAGAAAGCTAGCCCAGTGTATTCATTAGAATCCATGAATGATGAATGAATGAATTTGGCTAGCTAGTGCTATCAAAGTAATGCCGCGCGCCAGAGCCATTGAGTACACGCATTGAAACGGGAGAGGTATGTATCAACTCGTCTTAGTTAAGAGAATAATGTAGTGTTCCTTGAAAGAAAATATTTCAAAATGGCGGAAAATAAAAGGTAGCTCCATAAGCATTGGTGGTTCAGTGGTAGAATTCTCGCCTGCCACGCGGGAGGCCCGGGTTCGATTCCCGGCCAATGCAACAACTGTTTTGTTCATCTATCAAGGATCCTTGGTTAACGCAGAACATGAATGGGTGAAGCTGTTATTCTAAACTAATGATTTTATTCTTATTTTGTAAGTACTAGTAGGGCCTCATGGAGGCTGTAGTCTCTACTGATGATTGAACACACTATTAGAAAGTGTTCTAGTATTTTCAGTCTGCATTCTTCTTTCAACATTTATCTTGGAGGTGAATGATATAGGGCTGTCACTTTACGTTCGAAAATTGATTGCAGAAACGATTGGACCAACCAACATAAGGTTGGAGGGAAAAAAATAATTATGGTTCAAATAGGCTATTTAAAGCAACACCATGTAGTTTTTCAACCTTTATTATACATTTCTAAGACCCTTGTGATGGTACATCGATTTACATTAGGTTGAATGACACGTCTGCCATAGCCTGACGGTGTCTGTATCGCTTTTACTGGCACTACGGAACTTTGGGGTTCGGGTACGAACCAAAGAACTACAAAATTCGACTGCTTTACGGCATAGGCTACACTTCCCCCACCACTTCCTCAAATTCAGTGCGAGCGTGTATGTTGAATAGGCAGTCGATGGCCGAAGCAGCAACAAAACCGAAAGTGTTATCATACAAGTGTAAACTTTGTAGGCTACAGCCTGATGTTGAAGTAGCGATTTATGACGAAGCCATTTTATATTTGGACAAAAAACAGTCAGTAGCCTAAGCCTATGTCTAAACGGGGTGTAGGCCTACACGTTTAGGAGCTAGCCTACATTCTTGAAAGTAAATCACGATTAGACAGAAATAATATTTTAGGCTAACCTAATGACTGAGTCATGTTTGTTTATTTCCTACTTTTCTGGTGAAAGTGTCTTGCCAACGGCTATAATGCAATGACTTTTCTACTTTGCAGATTGCTTTATATTATAGGCCCTAATATTGACCATATAGCCTGCCATTACCATAGGCCTACAAACAATTGAATTATATTCATTCTGTAAGTATAATAACGCTGCCTTAAAAGCATGAGCTACGCAATCTTTTGGCGTTTGAAAAAAATAAAACCCATGAAATTATATTCATATGATGATATGCTGAAATGTATGCTATAGGCTACTGTAGGCTACCTGGAATATACATTTCACACGCAACGCAGGCAGTCCGAGTTTGCCCAAGATGTGAGAACTCCTCCTGCAGAATTCGGCTTTGTCAACAAATGCACATGTATCCTTAGGGTTGGGTATCGAGAATCGATGGGAACCGGGACTAGCTTTCCAATTCTCCCGGAATCGTTCAAAAGTTTAAATTTCAATTCCTAGTATCGATTCCCAGTCCGCGAACCGGAAGAAGAAGCCGCTAAACACCAACGAAGAAGGTGTTTGCATAACCGAGCTGAGGCAACAAGACGACAGTTCATAGATTTGATATTAATATTGTAGTTGAAAACAGCCCTGTGAGAAATGTTTAAAGTTCATAAAAAGTAAAAAGTTCATAGAATTAAAATTGATGGAGAAGATCAGACCGTTGGTTAGCTAGCTCATTTAAGATATCCAAACTTTTTTGACCCTGCCTCTTACAAGAATCGGAATCGAAAATCGTTAGGAACCGGAATTGAAACAAGGAATCGGAATCGGAATCGTTCAAATTCAAACGAGATTCTGTCATCATATTACTAGAGCTAGCTGCCTCTCCAAACATTTTGGGCGTGCAAATATGCCACTATGGACGTGAATACTAACCTGACTTTCGCCAGATCCTGTAGTTCGCTGTCTGCTTCACACAAGGATCTGGGACTTCTCGATAGGAGATGTATTTATGAAGGCGGGTCCTTGTAAAACATCCTCGCATGTGATTTGATAAACCACTTGCCTGTTATCTTGAATGACGTGCTAGGCTTCTTCAAGCTCTTGCCAAACCCGGTCGGAAGAAGAGTAAAAACATCCTTGCAACCAATAAATGTCTTCAAAACTATTCTCTGTTAATCTTTTAAAGAATGAATACTCGATAGATTCGACAAAACGGTTGAAATAGCAGAATCAATGTCAGCACAAGACTCCTCGCTGCGTGCCGCCATTGTTATTTGAATGAAACACTCGCTTCGGCGCTCCTGATTGGTTGCTCATTTTTTGATCACTGGCAGGGGTTTGGATTGCCCTCGCGTCCAGACCCTTGTGTGGAGCTCAGCGAAACGCCTCTGGTGGAGCATGGCGGAACTACAAGGGTCTGGCGAGAGTCAGGCTACGTGAATACCATATAGCATACAATATCTGGTGACCATCGATTTTTTTTATGTTATAGAGACACTGAAAATTACCACATATTAGGCTACGCTATTGCTCATAAATGTATTTAATCGCTTTTTTAAAATAAGTAATTGACCAACAATGACCAATGACTCCTTAGAAGTAATTGACCAACAATGAACAATGACTCCCTAGAATTGGAGATACATATAGGAGAAACCTCGGACAGATCCACGACTCAAGGGCCCAACCCATCTGCCTAGGGTCAGTTACAGTATAGTAAAGTCATTTATAGTAGAAAGTTCAAATAGTCCAATGTAGGGAATAAATTGTCCATTAGTAATTTCGGAAAGTAATGGGCCACTATAGGATGTGTGGGCTAGGAATCCGGGCAGGGAACCACAGCAGGCGATGGTCATAGGGATGGCGATGGTAGGGCAGTCATAGGGATGGGACTTCAGGTGTGATGAGGGCCAGGCACAAAGATGGCTGATGACTGGTCATCAGCCATCAGTTACAATTTTTAACCACTAATATTGCTCAAAACAGCGCCAGACCTCGTCAGTAGCTTGCTCTGGGTCTCTACACATAAAACGAAGCACCAACAATGTAGTTCGCAAACCTGACATTTATAACAGGAAACTGTTAGAAGTAAGTAAGTATTTTATTTGTATAGGGCTTTTCACAGATAAAATCACAAAGTGCTTTACAAGAAATAATAAAATACAAATAACAAGAATAAATTCAGGCATAAGATACACTTTTTAAAAGAGAATTAAAAAAGAGAAGGAAATAATAAAAGAAAAAGGCAATAAATAAATAAGGAACTGAAAAGGTAATTTCACAGGTTTAAAAAGGCTTGGATCGGAGGGAGAGGGGAGCAGATTGAGGGTGAATGAGGTTGGTGAGACACTTCTGGGTAAAAATAGCTGAAAGTCACAGAATCCAAGCATAAAATGCAATGAATTGGAACCCTAAATAAAAATTAAAATTGCACCTTGATGAAGGATCTTGGTTCGAAACGTTGTGCTAAATAAACCTAGGAGCTGCTATCAGTGTGCGGACCATTTATATTCAACACAGATCCATTTAAATCTTGCTTACTTCATGTTTTTAAAGTCAGCTGTGCAAGACTGAAATAACCGCAATGATAGCATGCATAGGCATTGTTAAAGTAGTGGTTATGCTACTGTGTTTTCAGGGCAAGCGGTGTAATTGAGTGGTATATTGTTTCCAGCAGATACCCAAATAGTGTTGTCACGATACCAAAATTATGACTTCGATATGATACCTGCCTAGCCTGGAAAACCAGCGCCAACTGCTGGACGGCAAAATGTTTTGCCTGCATTTGGGTCTGGCCTCGAACAATTGAACATTTTGAAAACACTGCCCTGAATCTGGCAGATGGCAACTAAACCAATCACAACGCAGAGATGTGTTTTGAATCAACGCGGGCGGGGCAGAGGGCTCTGGGGTGGGGTTTTGAGGGAGCGTTGGCCTATAGACCTCTGAAGTTCGCCTACAAAAAGGATCCAAAGCTGCCATCTTTGCCCATATAAGGAGATCCGGGAGTTAATTGAAGCTAACTGCCTATGGCAAGTTGCATGGTAAGTTAGCTCTGGGGTAGCAAAGATCAAAGTGTGCCGTCTTCACCTACCGAAGATCACAGTATCCACTAGACAGCAGTGGACAAAACTGTGTAGTGAAAAACGTCTGCATTTCCAATGTCATCATCCCTGCGAGAGTTTAACAGGTGCGAAAATTGAAAATCCCCATGTTATTTTCCCATAGAAAAAATCTCAAGATACCGGATCTCCTTATTTGGGCAAAGATGGTGGCTTTTTTGTAGGCGAACTTCAGAGGTCTATAGACCTCTGAAGTTCGCCTACAAAAAAGCTGCCATCTTTGAGATTCGGTATCTGGCGATTTTTCCTATGGGAAAATAACATGGGGATTTTGAATTATCGCACCTGTTAAACTCACGCGGGCACGATATAGTCTTAAATAAAGACGTTTTCCTGAACACACTTTTGTCCTCTGCCTTCTTGTGCATACTGTGATCTCCGGTAGGTGAAGTCGGCACACTTTGATTTTTGCTACCCCAGAGCTAACTGGCTAACTAACTTAATGGCAAGTTGCATTGCAAGTTAGCTCTGGGGTAGCGAAAATCAAAGTCTGCCGCTTTCGCATACCGGAGATCACAGATTCCTCTCGAAGGCAGAGGACAAAAGTGTGTTCAGGAAAACACCTGAATTTCCGATTTTGTCATCCCCGCGAGAGTTTAACAGGTGTGATAATTCCAAATCCCCATGTTAATTTCCCATAGGAAAAATCGTCAGATACCGTAACTCCTTATATGGGCAAAGATGGTAGCTTTTTTGTAGGCGAACTTCAGAGGTCTATAGGCACAGACACGGTTTGAAAGACAATGGGTTGTGCTCATCAACAATGTTCCGTTGTATCCATTGATCGAGGCCAGACTAAATTAGACATCCAATCCATTTAGGCTGGTTTATCAGGCTAATACCTGCCATAAATACCTCGATAGTCGATACTGAACCGATACCACGGTGAAATTCTAAAATATCTGGGAAAAAAGATCAATAGGCCTATTGCTCTGGTTCGGTTTGACTTTAATCAGCTTGTTCCTGTCCGGGGGTTTTTTTTTGAGCAAATTACACTAATAATAATAATTATTATTATACCCCAGAGTTAGTATGAGCATAATATCTTGTTTGTTAACATATTTGTTATAATATTTCATGAGTTTGATTGTCTGACTTTCAGAGACCATTCTTTATAATTGTTATATCCAGACAATGCTCAGTAGGACGCAAACCTCCACCAGGTGTAGAGAAATGTGAGTTTAATTTAATAGTGTGCAGGTCAATTCTGGGCTCATCATAAAGTCACCGCACGTTCATTATCTTTTAGTTTTAGTCAATAGTTTTTTATTGTTTGATACAAATTACACGTGTTGTGTTGTTACAAATTACACATGTTAAAATTATAAGATAGCCTACTACTACGCTATTCAGTGGGCCATCTGATGACGCCTGCAAGAGGTCTAGGGTGCTGATGTCGTTCATGGCTAATAAATTAACATTTGGACTCAATACATGCTGGCTATGGGCTCTACCAGAGCCCCTTTAGGGAGAGCCGGTCCACTTCCTATTAACTCCATTGTACCGGATTGTTCCTGCAATCTGTTGAAATTCCGCTAGGGGCGTTGCCGAGCAAGTGATAAATGAGTTGTGGTCTATGGGGCTAAGCGGCTAGAACTCGTTTTTTTCACAGTTGACAACTTCATTTCTTAATGTACATTGTCGTAGTAGCTACCTGAGTATAGGTTTTCCACTGGAAATGAAATAAAAAGTCACTCATGTCCTTTCTGCTTTTCATAGGATGGGCCGTTTTCCCTGTAACATGCTAGCATTTAGCTCATGGATGCTCGCGACAATCGCGACCGATTACGACCGTCGTGAAGCTGAACCTTCTTTTAGGTCTATGGCCGTAAAGTGGTTCGCTTGTGTCACGTGACATGAAAACTTTGAAAGGGTTTTTAGGAATAACAACACATATTGAAAATTGTATTGGTCAGCTGATTGTCAAGTCAAGTTATCCTGCATCGCATGCATTAATGCAATTTTAGGAGAAAAAATTATATAACGAGAAATGTGGTACTGGGGGGTTCAGCTCCATTGCTACCCATTCATTCATCACTTGCTCGCGATCGCCCTCTAGTTGCAGTACCATGCGGAAGTATTTCGCTAGTGGTCCTTCTCCCCTTATTAGACATTCTCTGGCTCTACTAAGAGAATTTCAGGTAGGCTAGCTTATATTTAAGAAATAATAAAAAAGGCAGACTACATGCCATGATAAATATTACCAGAACTGATTGAATGTTAAATAGATCGTTTGCAAGTTATGCTAAGTTACAATGATCAGCGTGAACATTGAGTCATCTTGCAAACAGACAGACAAACAAGCAAACCCCAATGAAAACATTACCTCCGTCAAGGAGGTTTCTATGCTTACTGTCGCTTTGCCTCGTCAAAATTCAGTGTTGAAAAAATAGTTTTCCAATTAGCCTACAGGATACACCACACTCGTTTCACTTCGGTTTGTGGATACGATTGGTGCTGATCATGGTGTTTTCAATCACATTTGCTGACCTCTCGGTCTTTGAATTCTTTGTAAAGGTCGGGATGTCTGTCCGCAAGGTGCTGTGCGAAGTTGGACGTTGCCTGCATGCTTTTGTTTACATCTCTTGTGTCTGTGGGCTTGCCTTCACTGTCGACACATGCGAAATAGCTCCAGACTTCAGTTCGCACGTCTATTTGATCAGCAAGCCGAGGACGGTCGGCAGGCGCTCTTGAACCTGTAGCCATCTCTCTCCCTCTCACTCACTCACAGCCTGTTGCTGCGTGCACACACTGTGGCTGCGTGTGAGAGGGGAAAGTTAGCCACACCCACTAGTCTCTGCGTTCAAGGAGCATGACTGAGAGTTGGAGCAGCTCCTTGCACAGACACGGAAAGTTATTTTTTAATAAAGTATCGGTTCTAAAAACGTCGGAAATCGTATCGTTTTTTGCGTTAAGGCATCGTGATACCTTTCTAGTATCGGTATATCGTGCAACACTATACCCAAAACGTGCTACAAGGTGAGGAGTTGGGCAAGTTACTTCAAAAACGTAATATATTATGTATTACATGTTACTGTCATTTCAAAGTAATGTGTTACACTACAATATTACTGTCTCTGAATTGTAATGCATTACACTGCATTACTTTTGAGTTACTTTCATATAAACTTTAATATAAACTTTATATATATATATATATATATATATTTTTTTTTTAATGTAGCTTATTATGCTTAATCCAGCTTAATCATAGGCAGAATTTTTTGAAACCGACAAAGGGTTAGTCTGATAAATTGCACTAGAGATACGGTAACTTTAGACCTAGCCTTCATTAAAATCAGTGCCCACTATATTATAACCTAAAGCCAAAGACCTGGCAAGATACACTTTTTTTGCATTTCTATTCCACTTGAACCTCAGGAAGTAAAGAGACTTGTGGCAGCTACTATTTATTGCTAATGTTTATTGGGTTTAACAGACGTTTTTGTTTGGATCACAGATTGACATGATGTTGTTATTTACAGCAGTGACAACCTGTTGAGGCAACAACACCTTACCTTGCTAGTCTGGACGGGGGTCTTGCTAAAAGCTGGTGACTCCACTGCTGACAGCAGATGCATATCTTCAACCATAGGCTACTCTTCCACAAGTCTCCTTACTTCTTGAGCTTCAAGTGGCATCGCGGAACGGGATAATTTATAGCTGCTTTGTAGGCTATAGTCTCCTCTCGTTTGCTTTCTTTTTACTCACGTAGGCTAATGTTAGCCTGGTATCGCTCTACGTTTCGTGCAATTACTTGTGCTATTGCGGTAGATCTTTTGGTTTCGCACATAGTGCACTTAATATGTCCCATCCTCATATCTTTATCTCTAACAAACTGAAAGTAATGAAAGTATGTCCATCTTGAACATGTACTGTCCGACGTCGAGCCTGCTTCAGCTTCAGCCATCTTTTACAAATAAGAAAAAAAACATTCTAGGCCTTTATTTGCGTGGATTGTTTCTCCTCTACTGATCTCGCGTGGCGATTGTATAAAAACAAAACACCACTTAATTGCAATGTAACTTGCGTTACTGACCTTTGTAACGAGTTACACATTACCCATTTCGATTTTGGAATGCCTTACATTACCGCGTTACAGCAAAAAGCAATACATTACAGTAATTACATTACTTTTGTAACTCGTTACTCCCAACACTGGTGAGGAGTGTGGCTTCTATGATGCAGTGAAGTGGGGGGGTTTTGGGGGAGTTTTAAGGTGGGGTAGGACGGCAGTCGTGTGTGTGTGTGTTGGTGAGAGAGAGAGAGTGTGTGTGATGTGTGACTACAGCTGTATGTGTGATTACAGATTACAGCATTACAGTGCCAGTGGGTTGTTCCATATTGATATTTAATCCTGTTTTGAATAGAAGACTGCTGTACATATGCCAGGGATTGTCATTTCCTTAGCTCTACCCCTGTCAAGAGTGCCGAGCCTGGCTCGCTCTGGCACATCTGAATTTGTGTATGTTCTTTGAATGGGTGGAGCTAGAGCCAGCGTTGGAGGAAAGAGGGTCGGACTATTTGAGTTGTGTGTTTTCAAATAAACAATGTTTCTTAGGCGGTTTTGCAAATCTCATACCCCACTTTTAACTTGTATTCCTTCAAATCAGTACAAAAATGCACCTATTCTTTGGATAACAATTACAAAAAACTGGGACCCTTATTTCAATGTTATATGGTGGATCCTTAGGAGACATTGAACTTTCTAAAAATGTGGCTTAACCACTTCTCCTCAAAAATGCCATGTTATCCAGGGCTATTTATCTATTTTGGGACTAGACTATGTATGATGTTAGGAAATGGCTCACAATATCAAGCAAGGTGTCTCAGTGGGCCTACATGTTGCCATGTTTCAACTGTTCCACAGCACAGCTTTTCCCCCAGGCATATAGGCCTAATGTCTTAAACCTACAACTGTCACAGCTGTTCTGTGAGCTAAAGGCCCAGTTTTCAACAGTAGCCTAAACAGCTGGGAAAATAACCAGAGTGATCCCTTATACCATACACACCACTCCACCATTGGTTGTGATGAATGACTGACGTGTGCATGAAAAATGAAACATGTTATAGCTGGTTAGTAGGCTACACTAACTGAACTTAGTTGAGTGTATTAAGTGAGATCTTGAAGTGCTTTTTCTACATACTATTGCTAGACCATGTAGCCCACCGCCATGTGAGTGAATGTTGCACATTTGCAGTCGACCAGCCAGAGCCAAGATAGGGTCTGGGAACTCACCGTAGGCAGGGCTCAATCGGAGGGGTGGCGTTGTCTTTCAAATTCCCTCCCCACGCAATATATAAACGCTGAACGAATCATGTTCTTGTCTCGCATGTCAGTCATAGTCTAGTCGTAATTTCTTGAACCCAGAAATGTTGAGTACCCTAAAGTTTTATTGCAGAAATGTCATCTATAGGCCTAATAGATGGAATTTAACTTGGTTGCCTAAAGTTGCACTTTGGGCAATTTGCATAATTAGCATAAATATAGGCAATTAAGGTGAATAGGGTGCAGGTGAATAGGGTAAAAAAATTCAATAATAGATATCACTATGGAACTTTCTTAGTTGGTTACTTGTGCTAAGATGAGAAAAAAATGTATTGCATGTTTTTTATATTTTAATGTTTACATATGCAAATGAGACCATGTCTCATTAAACATGCGCTCATTTGCATACTGACAAAATCAGATTGTTTAATAATAAAGTCATGCTCAAAATATTTTTTTTCCAAGGGTAAACATGTGTACTTGGGGTCTGAGTTGGTGAAAACCTTTAAGGAACCTGGTCAGGAGGCAGTGTTGACCTATGGATGGACGGATTAAGAAATTAGGTGCTCCATGCAAAATAACTATAACAGCATGCACACACACGCAAACCTACAAGAACTGTACATAATATGCAAAATAACTATATCCAGTATGCACACGTACACAAATACACATTAACTATATACAAGAACTATACAACATATAAAATAAATATGACATTTTAAAGGCACAGGAGCAAGATGTTTTTATACGGTCACAATTATGACCATTGGGATTAAATGGGTCAATGGGTTAACACTGCCTCCTTACCAGGTTCCTTTAAAGGTTTTCACCAACTCAGCCCTCCAAGTATACATGTTTACTTTGGAAAAAAGAAACATTTTGAGCCTCGCTTTATCACACTATCTGATTTTGTGTGTATGCAAATGAGAGCCTTTTTTATGAGACATGGTCTCATTTGCATATGTAAACATTAAAATATAAAAAACATGCAATACATTTTTTTCTCATCTTAACACAAGTAACCAACTGAGAAAGTTTCATAGTGATATCTATTATTTTTTTTTTTTTACCCTATTAACCTGCACCCTATTCGCCTTAATTGGCTATATATTTATGCTAATTATGCAAATTGCCCAAAGTGCAACTTTAGGCAACCAAGTTGAATTTCATCCACTAGGCCTGTAGATTACATTTATGCAATAAAACTTTAGGGTACTCAACATTTCTGGGTTTACTATTGGGCCTATGGGGATTACGACTAGACTATCACCATTACGTTAAGCCCGCCTGCAGACTCTTCCAAAACCCAGCTCCCGCTCTACGAATACTGACCCCGGCAGCCAAATTAGATTTGCTGCCGCTAGGGGTGTCTAGATTTCGAGGCTAGCACTTTGCTTTGCTCACGGCACAACAAACTAGCTGGCATTGCTACCCTGGTCGTTTCCATAGACAGTAAAAGGTCGTTTCAGGACAGGAGTGGTGAATTAATGCCGTTCGAGGAGATGAAAAACATATTGATAATTATGTTTTTCAACGTCATTTTTTTCTTGTGCTCGAAGCCTCGTTGGCGCAGTAGGCAGCGCGTCAGTCTCATAATCTGAAGGTCGTGAGTTCGAGCCTCACACGGGGCACATGTTTTGATCTCTGCAGTGTTCCGAATACATTAATGAGTTTGGTAAAATAAGTGAATTGAAAAGGAGGTATTGCATGAAGTCTGCGAAAGGTCCCTGTTCCCGAGGTACCTGTCTACCTCATCGGCCGAGACCTTCCTAGCTTCAAGACATAATTATTCACATATCCACCTTCACCCACGTTGGTTAATGATGAAGTCAGGGATTTCGTAGGAAGTAACGTTCTTTGTCCTTGTTTCAATTTATTAGCAGGCGCTTTTGTGCAAAAAAGTACATCGAATCAAACAAAACATGCCACCGAGGTAGCTCACCCTACATTCAACATTTCTAGAGAAATTCCACGCAAGGTTTCGTTTTTGTTTGGGGGGTCATGCTGCGTTCACTTTGTCCAGTTTAACTCACAAAATGGGGAAAATCACTGACTTAAAACAACCACTTATGTGAAAGCTCTCAACTGTATCACTCGAATGATTAATTACTGCTATATGCATGGGATGCCTTTCGTGTTTATTGTGTCCATTAAAGCTTTCAGTTGTGCTTTATATCAATATTTTAAAACGAACAAGCAACTTGAAAGCCTGATTCAGAGGCATAGAGATAATTTTATCTACCGCTCTGGCCTGATTGATACCGATACTAAACATTCTGGGCGTGGCTGTGTACGTCATGTTATTCTTATAAGCCTGTGATGTTGCTTCTTCCGCCATTTCCTCGTTAGCTTTCTGCCTGCGAAGTGAGACCGTTCACCACGAGCCTCCTGTTCATCACAAAGGTGAGTAGCCAACTGCTGATTGTCTCCATACGATATTTAATTAAATTGTCTCGTTTTACGCAATAAAACGAAAAGCAATGTGTGGCACTGGAGAAGTTGTATTTTAAAATAACAATAGATAACTTATATCATACAGCGATAGTCATGTGTTGATAACAAGTAGCTTGCTAACTAGCAACTAGCAAACAGAAGGACTGGCTAACCTAACCTAGCTATTATCGGCTAACGAGGTACCTAGCAGCGCTTGTATGATCCAAGCTGTGTAATTGCTGTTCTGCATGAGCTTGAAACGGGTATACATTTTAATTTTTGAAACCCTGCTATTTGGTGTGGCAACCCTCAGTGTTTATATGGTAAAACGCTTTCGACGTGCTCTTAAAATATCGTGTTTTATTTTTTTGTGAAACAAAATGGCTGCGAAGATCTGACCCACATAGCAGCATGACAAAGGAATGGGGTTGGGGCTCCGGGTTTATTTCTGGTGAACGTAGATAAGGCGCGCATGTGGCCACAAGAAAGTTTAAACTGAGAAATGTGTTTGCATCTTGCCTGTTTGTTTGCCTCAAACTGTATTTTAAACAATACGAATAGTTGTATTCCGTGTTTATGGCAAAATGAATTATTTGGAATCATTAGCAAGCAGAAAATGGCTGCGGGCCACACATTAACAGGCTTTGCACACGTGGTGGTTAACGAAGTTCCTTCGACTTTTGCTTTCGTTTGACGTAATTGCTTGGTTTTCCCTCAAAGGTTACACAAATACTTGCTTGGATTTAGTTGTAAAATGAACGTCAATGCCTTAACCGTATGTAGCGCCATAAGCGCAGGCTTGTATTTCAATCATGGCGGAATGGTGCTAGCCTGCTAGTCAGTTGAGTAAAGGAGATTGCACACAGGAAGGAGGAAATGCGTGCCACCATTTTAAGATTGCTAGCATTTAGTTCTGGGGCATATCATCTGTGCTTTATGTTCTGAATGATTGGACAGGAAACTGATTCATTATTATCTTCATAGCCTAATGAATATTGAGGAGTAACCAGGTGACCATCTAACACAAGTGAGACTAGGCCTGTGGATTAGCCCTTTGAGTCCACCACACTTGGAACGGGTTGTGATAGAATTTTAGTTATAGCTGAAGTTAAACTAATTTGTCAGAATTGAAATGAAAGTGCACCAGATTTGCACGTAGGACATGCAGGCCTATCTAAATAGTAAACCAGTCCTTGTTATTGAGGCAAACATTAAAGGAAGCAAATGCAATTTAAGCAGAAGTGAGACTGTTCATGTTTAAGTTTTGGTGTCAAATCCCCAATATAGTGGAGCAACTACTGCACTTTCGACTGAATCGGTCTCTTGGGGATGCCAATGTCAGATTTCACAGGCTCACTAATGTGTTTCCAAGACATACTTTCTTCATGCTGGTGTTATCAAATCTTTAAATGTTGATTTTTTAACTCATATCAAGCTGACATCAATTTGTCAGTGGTGTTTGACTGACTAGCCTGAGTAATGTAAATTGGCATGCAAATGTCTTTGAAGATGGACTTATGTATGTTTTCTCTCCACCCCCCTCCCCCAGGTAAATTATGTCTGACGAAGGAAAGCTTTTCGTTGGTGGCCTCAGCTATGACACAACTGAGCAGTCTTTGGAAGAAGCTTTCTCCAAATATGGAACCATCTCAAAAGGTGTGTATGTGTGTTTATATGGATAAATATATGATGCAGTACATTTAAAAATTATACATGTAAATCCTGATTTGTGTGCAATTTCTCTTTCAGTCGATGTAATCAGAGACAGGGAGACAGACCGATCAAGAGGCTTTGGCTTCGTTACTTTTGAAAATCCAGAAGATGCCAAGGATGCAATGTTTGCAATGAATGGCAAAGTGAGTACTTTTTCACTAGTTAACTAGCCTGGGTGTTCCCATCCTGCCTTGCGCGGTGATTTCATTTACACTGCTAAGGTAGTCTGGAAACTACTGCCCTAATTTTTGCCTGAGATAGGGGACCAATCACAGAACAGGGGATAAAGCAAGACCATGATGAGCTATGCACAGACACATTTGATAGACATTCGTGGCGCCCAATGAACGGACCTGGGCATTTTTTTCAAATACGAGAAAATGAATGTCTGATTGCCAGACCACATCTCATTTGAGAAGTGGTAGGTGCTAGCCAGGCTACTATTTAACAGCATCCTTAAATGATATTGTTGCTATAACGTGCCCCTCTCTTTGCAGTCTGTTGACGGCAGAATGATCAGAGTCGACGAAGCAGGAAAGTCTGGAGGCAGGTCTGGTGGAGGCTTCAGGAGAGGTGGAGGTGGCTTCAGGGGAGGATTCCGTGGTGGAAGAGGTAGAGGTGAGGCTAAGACCTCAAATTCTCATTCATTTTTTCAATTCTATTTTTTGCACATCTGAATTGTTTGTCTTCACATTTGTTATTAATAAATGTACCCAACATCAGACTAACTCTAGTGTGTACTAAAGACTAGGGTGCCTTTCCCAAAGCCATTTGATCACCTGTTAGTGACTTTGTTGGTTGCAATGCAGTTTCCCGTTGCCAACTAACTAAAGCCTACCTTACACTGACAGACTGACAGAGTTGGGAAAGATTCTTGAAAGATTGTAGTCTTTCCCTCATTCAAGCTTTATTCAAAGGACTGCAATCTTTCAAGAATCTTTCCCAAATCTTGTTAGTCTGTCAGTGTAAGGTAGGCTTTAGTTGCTAATGGGTTTTGGGAAACACGGCCCTCACCTGCATGCTAAACAGTCACGCATAGCTCACAGCTAGCCTGACTATGTAGATAATCTATTCCCAAGGATTAATGCTATAGCCAACATAAGAAGCCGTATACCCAACATCTCTGGTGCTCAAGTGAAATGTTTAACGTCTACCAGCACCAAATTCTGGCTGAAGTCAATGAATAATTGAAGCAAATATTCTGATAGAACTATTCAGACTTTTGACACATAAGGAAGTGGCCCTAGTCGGAATGGAAAATGTTTATTCGAGTCCAATGAAATCTATCAGATGTGTCAAGGGGAAAACTTATGACTACTTTTAAAGGGACATTTCACCGATTAGTGTTGAGCTGTGTATCTTTAGAAAATCAGTCATGTTTTTGAATGGTCGTGCATCATTCCCTCAGTTTGCCTTGAGATGGGAGAAATACGGATTTCAATGTTGGACTTCCTGCTTCCAATGATGTAAAATTATGATTTTTACATCATTGAAAGCAAGAAGTCCTATTCATGGGTTTCATTGAAATCTGTTTCTCCCATCTCAAGGCGAACTGAGGGAATGATGCACGACCATTCAAAAACATGACTGGTATCCTAAAGATGCACAGCTTAATGCTAATCGGTGAAGTGTCCCTTAAAGAGCCCCCAACTGATTGTCTTTCTTTATGCTTTACCATTAGGCGGAAGCTACGGAGGAGAAAGAAGCTACGGAGGAGACAGGGGATATGGCGGCAGTGAAAGAAGTTACGGTGGCGACCGGTCATATGGTGGCGGAGAAAGGAGCTACAGCAGCAGCAGCGGGGACAGGAGCTACGGTGGTGGTGGCGGCGGAGGCTACAGGAGCAGCGGTGGCTATTCATCAGGAGGTGGTGGAGGCGGCGGCTACAGGGGAAGCAGGTTGGTTCCCTCCCCCCTCAATTTGCATTGCTGATGCTTACACACTACAAGAAAAGTGCACCCTCAACCTGCAGGACTTTCCCTCAAAAAAATGACCAAATTATTTGTTTCAGAAGTTCGGGAGGTTATGAGGGCGGTTCCTACAGAGACAGCTACGACAGTTATGGTATGTATCCAAGATTTTAATTGTGCAGTTGCTTTTATCAAAGTAGGGTAAAGTCCTCACCAGTCTCGAGCAGTCCTTTGTCCTTTTCATCCGTCCTGATTGGCAGTAGCCTGTATGTTCAGCCCAACCACTGCTAAAAGAGGGAGTTTTAAAGTCTCCAAGTCACCCATGAGGAAGGTGTTGAAACTCATTCCCCGCATCCTTAGCGACCTACTTCAGTACCTCATCCATTTGAGCCTCTAGTGAAGGCACTCCTTGCTCTTTGGTTACAGTTCGTTGTGTGAAAAAGAAAATGTCCGAATCCTGCAGTGCCTTTACACCTTTGCCTACTTTTTGTCCTCAGCTACACACGAGTAAAAAAACTTCCTGATACCAAGATCATCCCTGCGCTGGCTGTATTTAAAAAGATGCGCTCTTCGAAGATTTTTTTTATGGTGTTTCCTGGTTCCAGTATTCCATCAGTCATACAACAGAATTGAGTCCTTTTTTATTGTGTTGAATAATTTTCAGGGTCTCCATCCGCAAGGCAGTGTGAGATCCTGTAGTATTTAGTTGTTGTAAACATGAATGACCATGAAAATTCTTGTACCTTTAGTTCAATTTTCCCCTCGTAGTGTTTACTAGAACACAGAGGGTAAAGAATTCATTTTCTTTTTAAATGGCTGAAATGTGTTTTAAGCTGTAAGTGAAATGCTCTTGTTCATCACAGCCGAATAGCTTCTAAATTAAAATGTCCTTTGACCCACCATTCAGAATGACCAATCGCAGCAGGGCAACAAGTCCATTTATTTTTTTTGTAGTCTTGAACTGGAATATTCGTGTTGACCCTGCTCTTTGAAGGAAAATCAATTGAAACAATATCTTCGAATGAAGCTTGACTAGCTGTGATGTGTTCTGTGCGACTTCCTGTCTGTAATGCATACCTTTAGTGTAACAAGGTGGGCATGCTGTCATGGACTGCCAGTCTCCTGCAAACCTCCTTGGTATGGCTAAAGAGTTGTAAATATTCAGTAAGCAAAGAGTGAACTTTCTCTGGGGAAACGACCTCTGGTGAATTAAAACTGCCTCAGGTGGCCCGAGGTTCTTTACTCTTTGAAACATTGAATTTTTAAAAGTATGCTCTTTGGTGGATTGAACTTTGAAATATAAAACCTCTTAAATTGTCTCCACTTTTGTTCTTTCTGAGGTGAACTGTCCTGTGTACCCACACCTCTTAAGAAAAATTTATTTCTTTTTACAGTTTCTTTTGTAAAATTTGGCTTCATGGAGCCTATTAAACAAGCCATTGGAAAAAACTGATCTTGTTGTGCCTCAAACAGTCATCTAATTGTCTCAGACAGGTTTTACCTTATTATATTGTAGTTAAGGGGTTTTCATTAATCTGAATACAGTTGTAAAGTGTGCTGGGATGTTTCAGAAGTTAGTTAGTAGTGGTAAGGTTTGTCAGTCTCCAGTGAGGCTTTAGGGTCCTTGATGCTCTATTGTGGGTGGGCTGGAATTGAGTACTTAAGAACACCCAAATACAATGTTGCAGTAGTATTAGTACTATTGATTTGGCACTGGTTCTGTGTAATGCTTCATTGCGTCCAAGAAATCTCTGCATTTTGGAAATCCACAAAGTCCTTGGAGAATGAAGTGTTTTGGCCTACCGACATGTGAAACGCGTGTGCCTACCGACACGAGATGAAAGCTGGCTCTCTTGGCTAGTTCATATATGGAGATAGGCCTGTAACGTGAGGTAACCACTTTTGCTCTCCTGTTCGCATTCCTCAATCCGTTCTCATTTTAATGTCCATCTTGCTACTCTTAAAAGCTCCAAAAAAAAAGCCACCATGTTTTTTCCACCATGTTCCTAAACGATGCATGTCCTGTAACGTAATGACTGGGAAATGTTCTGAAACAAAAGATGCGTACAGCAAGCCTCTGAAATATGCCATGTACCTCTCAATATCTTGCCAATAGATCAAAGCAATTGGATTTTTTTTTTCTCAAACTACTCCTGAAGTGCCCAAGTTATGGTCTTAATGTTCAAGAATGCTCCCTATTTCCTTGACAGCTTGTAGTCAGCACATCTTCATTGCTTGTTACTGTAGATGCATCACTGAACTGGCGTTTTAAAAAAAAAAAAAAAGTATCAATTTCCCCTTTCTAGCCTGTCCTCACTTCTGCCATATACACTGTTTTGTGCATTTGTTTAGACATCTGGAATACTTAGTAGCTAAAGCATTGTGAAGTGTACAAATGTGTAATATGCATTTTTAATCTGAAAGATTTCTTCATCTTTGTGCAGGTTAACTGGCCTTTCTTTGATGCCGATGGATAAGATCTGACTGCTCCTCACCTGGGGTATTGAGCAAGACATCCTTGTGTGCGCCTAGCCAAGGTATGTTTGCCACTGGAAAGTGTGTCTACACCTCAGTTATTTTATGTAGGGCTGAAAAAATGGGAGGTTTGAGAATCCATGAGACAGCATTCTTGACAAATTGGAAGTTGGAGGCCTGGTCCATTTAGGGTATTGTTTTCATTGGCTCTAGAACTTCCAAGTTGTGTGCAATGAAGAATCCATAGCCCCCCTCCCAGCACTGTAGGTCTTCCAAGGCCCAGCTACATTGGTTGAGGTGCAGCATTGACCAGTTGATTTAGTTCTGTCTCTGGAGGCCTCAATCTCATGGACTGTCACTTTGGCCTAAACTCATATCTGCATTGTTGGTGGCTGTTGCCTCTGTGGGACCCAGCAATTGGTGTGCATGTTCAAAGTGATTGTTTGAATTTGTTTTGCAACAATTTCTAATGGAGGCATGTCAGCCAATTTTTAATTTAATTTTTGTTTTTGGCTTATTCAGGTTCTGCACAGGAAGAGGATTTTCCTGATGTAGAAGAACAGCTCAGCAGACAGCTGCAGACTAGGGAGAACATTGGTGGATTTGCCTATGGTGATCCTGTGGAATACAGGAGAATTTCTTCTCTATTAAAGAAATTGTGCTGGAGAATGTTGTCTTTGTGTTTTTTTTGTGCATCACAGGTTTACTTATATCAAGGGTGTCAATTTGTTCCTTCACTGAACAGAAGCTTTAATACTGAAAGCTATTTGGAGTACCGTAATTTCCCGACTATAAGACGCGGCTTATACATTGATTTTGCAAAATTTCTTCAGCTGAGGTTAATATATGGGAGCAGTTAATATGGTGTTAATATGGTTTTGTTTCTTTTAACTTGCATAAACAATGTCCTGCGGCTTATACACAATGCAGCTTATATGCGGGAAATTACTGTATATGCTTTTGTGAAAATACTGACCGTTAAAGTCTTCTGGGTACCTTCTCCCATATCTTTAGCTGAACTCAATTGACCTGAATGCAGTGCACCATAAATTTAGAACTTTGAGTTCATGTTTAGTGTTGAATGTGTAAGTGGTCCATCATATCAGAAAATGTCTGCTTAATCAGACTTCATCAGAATCAGATTTTGGCTTTCACGAATTGCTGTATTTGAGTTGGACTTTGGACTAGGTTTTGGTATTCTATATCTTGTGCCCTTGCAGTGTAGCTTGGATAATTAATGGGTTCAATTCCTTTGGTTAATTTGTACATTTCCTGTACTCACGTCATAGAATTTCTGCTCACTTGGGTCATATGGTCAAAGTCTTAAAATGAACACTAGGGGGCAGTCATGTCTCACAGAGGCTTTTTTTGTTCAAATAAACCACCAGCCCATTACATTTCCAATGCTTTTAATGTAGTTATTTACACAATAGAGTAACTGGTGCAGACATGGACACATAGGGCACAGTAATGATCCAGACTTCTCCAACTTGCTTGGGACATGTAGCTTATAGCTTGAAAAAGATCTCTGCAGTTGGACAGAATTCGGGGACCGAGGATGGTGAGAACCTGGTTGGGTTGAAGCAGACTGATGTAACCAGTTAATTTTCAGGAAACTTTTTCCACATTGGTTATCATATTGTTGCAGCTGGGTGTTTAGTGGCTGGTATTCATTATCTTGTCAATCCAGTGGTGGTAGTGAGCAATCCGAATGTAGTAGTGGGTGAACGTTTTGTCATTTTTGCTGCACTGGGACACCACTCCACACGCAACTTCACCACAAACAAGCGGTCCTCCGGAGTCCCCCTATAAATTGCAGGCAAATTGTAATCCATCTCAAAATGTTAAGAACTATTAAGATTTCTTAAGCATAATTTGCTTCCTCACCTTAAAAGGGCCATCCTCTACAGTTGCTCTAGTACAGATTTCTGCTGGAGTGCCACAGTCGAGAGAGGTGTCAATGGTAACATTAATTTCCCTCAACATGTCGGAGTTCTTCGAGTTTTCACTGAAGACTGTTGCTCCCCATCCTGGGACCAGACAGTTTGTTGTCGGGAGGGCATCATTGTCTGCCCTAGGAAGTGCTAGCAGCCCCACCTTGTTGGTAAGCGTAACATTGTTCTTGAGCTGCAATGGCATGCCAGATGTAATATGGGTCATTCAACACAAAAGGATTAAGTTAAAGGTTCTAACATTCAAAACTAGGCCAACACCAGTTTTACCTTGAGCAGCATAATGTCATGTTTTCTGCCTGAAGTGTATTTGGGATGGGGACATGGTATAGCTTTCACTCTTAGGCTATTGTCCAGTTTTGATGAGCTGATGAGCCCAGGGTAAACATACATTGGCCTGAAAATACAAGGTACCGAGCTAATGATGAATGAGAACCCTAACAATAAAATACAATTAACCATCAGGTTTGTTACCCTGACATTGAAACCACAATTAAGGCTAGGCTATTGGCCAACATCTGGATTATGTAAATGTACATGTGTTGAATAGAACCTACAGAAGCTGATCAACTCACGTTCCTTTGCAGTGAGCCGCTGTCATCACAAAATCCTCCCTCACTAGGAAACCATCACATTCTGACCATCTCTCCGGGGATCTGTATACCACGAGGACCATGTAGGGACGGCTGTGAGGTTTTGCCTCATGTCCACCTATGATGCGGTCTCGTATGCAGTCCCCTGTAGATACACAAGCGCCGTAGATTATTCAATTGAAAAAACAATCCTCATTAACTGTTGGAAAGTTATGCAACCACGTGGTGTCTATCAACTAATAAATTAGTTATATACATTCCAGTTTAACATTAATGTAGTTACGGATGCTTTTGAACTCTACAGTGATCTGATAGAATTATTCCATATGCAAGTCTGCAAGAATACGACAGAAGAAAAGCAAGTATATGGCATTAGGCATCATAGGCCTATTAGGTTCTCATAATCATAATGACACCACCTATATGTGTGAAACCAACTGTGCATGAATAAACAGCAGTGATATTGTAGACTTGATGCTCTACACATAATTGATTTGTAGTCAAATCAACCATCTAATGCCAGTAGGAAAAAAAGCCTGAAGTACAACACTGCTTTAGATTTCACAAAGTTTGTATTTATTGCATTAATTACCTTGGTTGAAGACAAGCAGCATGGCCAGTACAGTATTGAGGAGGTGCATCATGACAGCAGACAAGTTTCTGAGACACTAACACACCAACTCAGGTTTCATATACACAGCCTTTTTATTGGCTATAAGAACAAGGAACTGAAAGCTTTTTTTTTTTTTCAGTGCACGTCCAAAAGTTAGATTGTGACTGATTATTTGAGTACACCCGTGTTTACTCAAGACTATGCCAGACATACCTTAAAGTTGTGAAGTAATATATCAGTGCATGTGTGTACAGTTCATTGAATAAATTTTAAGGTTTCATTTGATGATGTATTTAAACATACAGATGATGGATCATTAAGAATGAGTCACCGTACTCTAGATAGGTTGCACACAGTATTTGTCATCAACCAAAGATCCTACATTATTGATAGCTCCAATTTATATTACAGGGACAGTTTATAAAAACATATAAGAATACAAACTATAATATTATCTATACACATAATGCAAACACACTACAAATGCTCATATTAGTACAAGTTACTTGGGATTTTCTTTGTTTGGGAATGCAAATCGACCGAGTGGGACGTCAGGCCTGTCTGTAAAATCCTTTTTCAGAGTCTAGACTAAAGTATGCTCCCTCCATACCTGAACCGCATGCTTTTATTGTAATTATACTGAATGTGTAACAGAGGGTTTTGTGAGGAAGGCAAACTGAATGGGTCTGAAGCAGGAAACTGGAGTTTGAACAGTAATGAGAATTGCAGAAGGAGACCTGGAGAAAGTGTGTGTATGGTGGTGGTGGTGGGGTACTGTCCGTATTACTGAAGAAAGCGGCGTTAAGATTGGGATGGTTTTGCTATTGGATCTCACAGTGATTCAGAAGTAACATAATGGCAATCCTAACAGACCCCTCAATCATTGCACAGATAACATGTTTATATTAACATAAAATATTAAAAAGGTACAGGAAATATCACATGTGGTCTTTAGTCAGTGGATTAACTCTCAGTCCAGTCTTGCCAAAGCATTACATGCGAGACCAGGACCTGCACAGCCGTTAGTCTTCTCACAAACAAAATTCAGATCAGTCATTCCCAGGCCCAACCCATGGGGACTACAGGTACTGCAGTGCACCCTGCCCAGGGACTACAGGTGGAAAATAGCAATTTGCTAAAACCTGGTACAAAGACATATTTTCTTGTTGTACAAGGTTAATGTTTTATTGTGTGCAGTCCCTGTCTTGAACTCAATAAACTAAACACCTCTCTTATCCAAAAAAGTTTACTAGTGTGACCAGCCTGTTTTCAGAACCTATCACCATCACCCCAGTTTTAGTCAGGGTAAAAAAATTGCTTGACTCTATGGGTTAGGTTTAGAGAGTTAGGGATGGTAGGGAAGTAGCACGGGACAGTAGACATTCACAAGACAGTTATGCAAGACACTAAAGTGAGTGGTGTTGGCAAGTGGCACAAGACAACAGGTGAGTGCCCCAGAACAGTGGACTATAGGCACAGGAAAACAGGAGGGCGAGTGCCGCAGTACACCGTCAAGGGACAGTAGCTGAGTGCAATGGGACAATGGCAAGGGACAGTAATGAAGTGACGTGTGCCACTAACAACAGTATAGAACAGTCTTTGTTCCTACTGCCTCTCCATTTATTTATTTTTAAAGATAGTTAGCAGAAGATAACTGATACACATGTTAAGGACAGAGGCCATGGCAAGCAAATAAGAGCAATTTTATCAGAGTTTGTTGTACAGTCAGTCAACATGAGGGGTCCTAACTTTTTTTCTTTCAGTTTGTGACCCCGGGTCGCCGTGGTTACTCAGAGCTGAATGTGGTACGGACACTGTGCATGATCAACCGCAAGTTATGACTCAGCTCTGTTCTCCCACATGCCACATTGCTAAATAGTTATTGATATGCATGAGAACTTGTTGATAGACTTCCCTCTTTGACCAGCATGTAAGTGAATGCAATCTGTTAAAGGGGGGGACAGTCCTATGTTCCCACACTTGTAAGATTTTTTTTTTAAACTGTAAATTGTGAAAATTAGGCCCTATGTTCCCACAGTCCTATGTTCTCTCAAGATTTGTCTAATTTGAAAGATAGGGTTAGGTGACTATACCAAATTTGGAGAAATGGGGATCAAATCTGATGCAAATTGATGATAAAAACCCTTGGAAATGATGGAACAAGGCTGTGGGAACATAGGCACGCTCCCCTTGAAGTACTCATGCAACACGCTTTTAAGGAGTCACTGTCAGAGGTTCTCAAGAGATAGGCTATTTCAGTTGTTCAAGTTCAATTGTGTATTTTTCTACTTTTTGTATTTCATTATGTTTTGAGCTGATAGATGGACACAAAGATTCTAGTCGTAGTTTTATGGAAGTTTTTAGTTTCAAATACCATTCCCTTTCTTGAACCACAGACATGCTTAAAGGTCTTTGCTGTTTTAGAATGTTTGCATGTAACTACTGACAGTCATAGTATCTTACATGTTCCTATAAAAACACTGTTATTAACACTGTCTTACTGACTTTTGTCATTTGTAATTGTGAAACAAGTAAGCATTTTGCAAACGGAAAAGGAGAGATGCTGTGAGATGCAGATCGAGCGAAAGATTAGATAAAGGACCATCCCTGCCCCAGAACATCAAGCAAGAAAAACCACAATGTTTGTTGAAGGCACCCTTCTCATGCTATTCAGACAAACACGCATGCTCCTGAATTAGAACTTAAAGACAGGTCTATGTAAAATAAAATACCTTCTGAAGAATCTGAGATTAAAGACTGACAGTGAATATACGGCTTCTTCTCATTTTTGATATAGCCATGGTGGTAACAACAGACAAGGCCAACATGGAAGATGATTGTCTTTCAGGCATAATGGTCAGAAAGGTGGACATGCATTTATGAAGATGTCTGTGTAAAGTGAAAGTGTGTAGAACTTGTAAGGTGTCCCTTGTAATGGTCAGAAATGGTAAATGTCCCCTATATGGGCATCAACATTTTACTCATCCTTGTTAAGACAAAGGGCAAGAACACATTGAGATGCGGTCTGAACAAATATTGGAATATTTTCAAAATTATATTTTTGGAAAGGCATAAAGTAATTGCCCGTGTTTAATGTGATTGCTGACTAAGTGCTGACTGAAATATTGCCTGTCAAATTCAAACGATATGTTCCCTAATCTAACAGACAATCTGTCATGTGGTGAGAAAATGAGGCCTCTCAAACTCCTTGAAATGAGGCACTTAAGTGTTAGAGGGAAAGAGGAGAGAACGAGATGGAAATGTGATTTAGTTTTTCCACTGACTTCTAAGGTTTTCTTAGAAGGGGGCAACACCATGCTGCAGTCATTTTGCCTTGGTACATCTAGTTCGGTAAATGGATATTATGTATTTTCATATTTACAACTACAGAAGGAAGATATGTTTTGATCCCCCCATCCATCCACATTCACAAACACACACACACACACACACACACCGAACTTAGCTCAGCTCAGCTCACCAAGGGGTCATTCCACGCCAAATCAACCAGAGCCCACGCACTTGCGTCTCAAAAAAATCTGAAAAAAATACCATATGTGCCTATGTTACCCAGGAGACACTCTGTAAAATGTTTTTGTGCTAAGATCAATACTTTTCAAGTAACAGCCAGTTTTACAGGGGGAGGGGGGTGTCAAATTTGTTCTGCCTCTTTTTTTTGTCAAAGTTCACAAGCTCATTGCTCAAGAACTAGAATCCGTAGGAGGCTCAAATTTTGCAGGCTGGTGCATAAATAGGAATAGTATGCAGTAAAATCATTATGAGTAGTCTGGATGATCCTGCATGGTCATAGCAGTCCCTCAAAGTTGATCAACATTTTATTGGAGTTTTTGGCTGTGTTCTGTTTAGGCCTTCAGAAGACACATTTTTACTCAACATAGACTCTTGGGTTTTTTTTCTTATTGAGATAAGTAGAAACACTCTCCAAAAAAGCAATGAAGAGAAAAGAAAATCCATCAGGGACTGAACAGCAGACCTCACAAGTTTGAAAAATAAATTTGGATCTCATATTCAGAGCACCCTAACACCTTGTGGGAATATACAAAGATTTTTTTTATATTTTTTTCTATAATCTGCATTACCTCTTCTTTTTAAAAACACCAATTTGACTTGTCTTATGCAAATCTTTCTTTTTCATTTCCCACCCTGAACAAGGGCAAAATGCACCATAGAGATCTATTGAGAGATTTGTTTTGTATAGAGTAACCACTAGGTGCCACTAAAATCACTGAATTACTGAAATTGCCGGGTGGGGACAAAACATATTGATCTCAATGGTGCATTTTGTCCATGTTTAGGGTGGAAAATGAAAAAGAACGATTTGCATAAGACAATTCAAATTGGTGTTTTTAAAAAGAAGAGGTAATGCAGATTAACGAAAAAAATATAAAAAAAATCTTTGTATATTCCCACAAGGTGTTAGGGTGCTCTGAATATGAGATCCAAAATTATTTTTCAAACTTGTGAGGTCTGCTGTTCAGTCCCTGATGGATTTTCTTTTCTCTTCATTGCTTTTTCGGAGAGTGTTTCTACTGATCTCAACAAGAGAAAAAAAACCAAGAGTCTATGTTGAGTAAAAATATGTCTTCTGTAAGCCTAAACAGAGCCCAGCCAAGAACTCCAATAAAATTTTGATCAACTTTGAGGGACTGCTATGACCATGCAGGATCATCCAGACTACTCGTGGTGATTTTACTGCATACTATTCCTATTTATGCACCAGCCTGCAAAATTTGAGCCTCCTACAGATTCTAGTTCTTGAGCAATGAGCTTGTGAACTTTGACAAAAAAAAGAGGTAGAACAAATTTGACACCCCCCTCCCCCTGTAAAACTGGCTGTTACTTGAAAAGTATTGATCTTAGCACAAACACATTTTACAGAGTGTCTCCTGGGTAACATAGGCACACATGGTATTTTTTTCAGATTTTTTTGAGACGCAAGTGCGTGGGCTCTGGTTGATTTGGCGTGGAATGACCCCAAGCTCAGTTGCTCTGCCTATCTACAATCTGTGAGCCTGTTCACACTAGTCATTAGAATGCGTCTTGGGCAAATCTGATTGCAAGTGTCTCGTTCTAAAGACTGGTGTGAACAATGACCAAAACGGTTTGGAATCAGATTGTTCTTAACCACATGTGGAGGTGGTTTAAGACGCATATATCCACATATGTTCTGTAGTGTGAACGCTCAATCCGTCCTTATGCGACTTCGCCCATGATGATAGACCAATAGATAAACATTCTAAATTCTAAAGTTACATTCTACAGGTAAATCCGAATGCAAGTGATCAGCTGAGACGCATATTAGAATACTGGTGTGAACGAAATGCGTCTTGGCTGATCACTTGCAATCAGATTTGCCCAAGACGCATTTAATGACTAGTGTGAACAGGCTCTGTGGAAGCTCTGTGCCATTTGTGCCGTTGCTCATTTAGGATCATGGCTTTTGTCATGTTTAATTGACAGACTGAGAAGGGGATGAACAATCTGTTATCTCGCATCTGCACTGACTACCTAGAAGTAGGACCTAAGTAGCTCTGTTACCAGCTCCAGTAAAGTCACAGTGTCCTTTTTGGACTGATAGTGGAGCCATTGTGAAGAGCTTAGTTACCATATATCCATGGAAATATCAACATTTTCAAAGCAAAGCGAATAGAAATACAATCAGTGACTTGTATGCACTTAGACAGTATTATCATGCAATGCATCTAGTTCTTATGACAAAGTTCTCATGTTTGTCAACAAAGGGTATACTGGTAATGCGTCGATCTAAATACTCAATATAGGTACTCAAATATTGTGTGTTTCTGCCATGGCGTAAGGGTAGGCTACTGGTAATTATCACTGTAAATGCCCTTATTTCGGGCTACATCTTAAGGCCTATTCGGACGGGATTAGTTTTATGGGGTGACATCAGGTAAAGTAATAATTACCAGGTAGGCTAATGTAGTCCCGTCCGGACGCGCCATGTCAGTAAACATAACGGAGTATGTCGGTGACATTTACAGACACTTTTACCTTCCGTAAAACGGTCCGGAGAAATTACCTTAGGTAATATTAATCCCGTGCGAACGCGACCCTCTGTAAAGATGTCTGTAATATTTCGTCACATCCTGATTGGAAAACAATAGAGAATGGGAACGGAAGTTAGCGGCGCAGTGCATTCTGGGACAAAAAGGGCGTTTTCCTCCATTAGGTGAGGCCGCGGCGCGAATTATAAACAAGAAACCTATGGAAACCTATGATATTTCGAACAAGATCGGCTAGCCAAAACAGTAACACTAGATGTAAACATTTAGGCTACTATGCTAAAAACTAGTAGTAGAAGTAGTAATGGACCGTACAGAGACAAGCTCCTGCCAGACGCGAGGAAACGTTATATAGAAAAATATCTTTGATCGGTAACATGGATCCCTATGACAGACCGTCTGGAGAGTGGACGTGAGACCCTGAAAGTAATACAAAGACACTCCGTTGTTGATTTTTTTTACCTGACGATCGTGGGCACGGACGTTACATCCAACAACACAACAGGTTCGTCCCATGATGTGTGAAAAACAGTGTTAGAAACAGCGAGTTAGCAATGTTTTACGATGTTTACAATGGTACAGCATTGGCAGCAGCGTACAAGTGGCCTCACGTATGTATCCCAGACGCCACCGCGGCGCAACCGCGAAATGTCCGCGACGTCACATTACCATTCTCTATTCCACCATAGACCTCTGAAGTTCGCCTACAAAAAAGCTGCCATCTTTGAAATTCGGTATCTGGCTATTTTTCCTATGGGAAAATAACATGGGGATTTTGAATTATCGCACCTGTTAAACTCTCGCGGGGACGATAAAGTCTTAAATGCAGACGTTTTCCTGAACACACTTTTGTCCTCTGCCTTCTTGTGCATACTGTGATCTCCGGTACGTGAAGTCGGCACACTTTCATTTTTGCTACCCCAGAGCTAACTGGCTAACTAACTTAATGGCAAGTTGCATCGCAAGTTAGCTCTGGGGTAGCAAAAGTCAAAGTCTGCCGCCTTCGCGTGCCGGAGGCGAAATTACGAATCCTACTATGGCCACGCCAAGTCCGCCCTCTGATTGGCTGAGCTCAATGACACTCACGCTGTGCTGGGTTAGGATAGGGTTAAGGTTAGGGTTAGGGGTTGGGTTAAGGTTAGGACGCCAATCAGAGGGCGGCATAGCGCATCATAGGGCGGGACTTGGCGTGGCCATAGTAGGATTCGTAATTTCGCGTACCGGAGATCACAGATTTCTCTCGAAGGCAGAGGACAAAAGTGTGTTCAGGAAAACACCTGAATTTCCGATTTTGTCATCCCCGCGAGAGTTTAACAGGTGTGATAATTCCAAATCCCCATGTTAATTTCCCATAGGAAAAATCGTCAGATACCGTAACTCCAAATATGGGCAAAGATGGTAGCTTTTTTGTAGGCGAACTTCAGAGGTCTATAGTCTGAATGAAAACATGACATGCTGTGTAGCCATAGACCTAAAGCTCCTAATAGGACGTTAGCTAGTTTGCCTATTAGCTTGATATTGTTAGCCATTTCAAACTACTTATGGCATAGGCTACCATAAAGCTATATACGTTTGCTAGTTTAACCAACTTGTAGTCTTTCAAATCTGAA
Organism: Sardina pilchardus; assembly: GCF_963854185.1. Lineage (NCBI taxonomy): Eukaryota > Metazoa > Chordata > Actinopteri > Clupeiformes > Clupeidae > Sardina > Sardina pilchardus. The sequence goes on from NC_085008.1 coordinate 13,973,566, forward strand.
AATGCCGCACGTACCTGACGCAAAGTATCACGTGCACAGCGACGAAGATGTGACGGCAGAACGTAAACGTAGTTACTCCTCCCATGTCAAGTAAAATGACAGAGATGTCTAGTCCCGTCCGAATTGGACATTTATATTACAGAGGTCATATGATAAACCTGCATTACTGTACGTCCCCCCATAAAACTAATCCCGTCCGAATAGGCCTTTAGTTCACATCCGGATGGAGTCTATACAAATGCTGAAGCCTTGTGTAGCCAATTGGCTTCAGCAGCCAATTAGCCAATTGTGCCTACTGGGGAAACGATCAATTAGGCCTACTGTCAAAGGCAGATTAAGTCTGCTGTCAAATCCAAATGATATACCATACCATGAGAACATATATCTAAGGTGGTGCTTCCCAAATGTCATTGAACCATTCCTACGAAGGTAATATCTTTTTCTTAAGTTGGTTATTAACAAATTTTGATTGTGAAAAAAAAACTCAGCCGCACATTTAGCACTCAGCATAGCTCAGAGGAGACAGGGGACGTGTCTACTTGGAAAACTTTTACAGACACTGGATTTCTCAGAAGCAGATCCCCCTGGGTCACCCTTTGGGAAAAAAAGGTGGAAATTCACCTTTGGTATTTTGGGCATTTGATCTTTTGGGTGTGGGTGTGGGGGGGTGGGTTGCAAATAGTAGTGGTTGACCAGGGACAAAGAGAGAGAGAGAGAGGGAAGTGTATGACCAAGGAGAATTTATCTTTAGAAAGCTCTTGTGAGGGGGGCCCTGAAAGAAATAGACGGCCTGCGTTGGTCATTAATGGTTCAAGAGGGATGGAGAAAACAGACCTGGGATCTCATCTGAAGGCCCTGTCTCACAGTTGTGCAGGGAAGGGGGGGGGGGGGGGGGGGGGGGCTGCAAGAACACTGTGTGCTTCACCCCTCAACCCCCCAACCAACTGTACATAAATCATCCCTCTTATTTTCACATGCATACATGCATTTGTAATGGTGTTTTCAGCCTCCACGTGAGATCACAAATAACATCATCACTCATTCTGTTGCAAGCAAAGATCTCGGGGACTTTTTTTAGGAGTGCATTCATTTGTAGCCAACCAAATTGTCACATGCAAAAGTTTAGTGATGGATTACAGTTTTAATTTAGTATGGAAAGTGTGATTATTTGCATTGTTAGGTAAGTTTTCATTTCTGACAGTCCTGATACGATTGGATCAAGACATTTTTTTTTTTTTTTTTTTTTAAATGAAAATGTTATCTGATGTGTTGTTGTGAACTGAACAACAAGTAATTCTAAGTATTTCCCTTGAAAACGAGAAGCTAGGGAGAGATAAAATCTTTAGTACATTTTAAAGTTAAGTCAGCGCCTGGAGCGAGTCTGTCTTAGATTCTGACAGAGAACTTTCAGGCCTACTATTTTTTAGCAATTCGAGAATTTATAACTGTAACTAAGCAGCACTTCCCCTGTTGGACTCAAAAAACTGTCAAATCTCAGGCCGAGGCCACCTTTCACAAAATATACTGTAATTTTTCAGTATCCTTATTGTCTTTTTCTGATGAAAATGGAAGGGATGTGAGGATTAGGTAAGAGGACACACTGATGACTGATGGTTACTATGGTGTACCCATTCTCAGAGTAATTCTGTAATTTTTAACTTAAAAGTGTGGAATAAATCCAACAACACGGTACTTCAGACAAAGAGCCCGATTAAAATCAACAGATGTTAGCCAGGTGACTTTTTGAGCTTTAATGTTGCTAAACACATTCATATGATTTTTTTCACCATCACTGTTGGCATGTAAAACTTTTTTCTACCGTAGTGAGTTCAACTCAGGCATTGTTTTTGAAGTGATGTCCACTGAGGTAATGTTGTGGCTAGACTTGGTCCGACTGACTGTCACCATGTATAAGTGCTTACATATTCAGTTTCGATAGAGGAATTCTCATTCATGGTCTTCTTCCTTGAGAACCTAAAACCTTTGACCAAAATAATAGCTAGCTAGTCTAAATGGAGAGAGTGTGGAGAATCCATTACGTTATATTACTCTTAAGAGAAATACAGCCGGGAGGGCTATAAAAGCCTTTACCTCAGGCTGCAACACATCCTCTGTTAAAAGAAAACGTGTTAGACTCAGTCCTGCCTACTTTATGGTTTATCATTTTATGATTTTATTGGGCAAAGTCACTGTTCTTCTGTTCATTAGAAGAACAGTGATTTTGTCCAAACAAAAACATTAGATAGATTCCAATCAACCATTCATGCCATCAGCATCTTCCCCATAGTGGTTTTGATACAGTGTTCTGTTAAAGGAGGGAAAGTGAAGAAGTGAGTGAGGGTAATGGAAAGGACAGGCTGGTTTGTAACTGCATCTTCTGCATGTGCATGCAGCCCGAGGATGACAGCTGTGACGGGGGAAGCCGTCTGGCGTGAGTAATGGCCATCGGTTCCACTGTGAACGGCCGAGAGATGGCAGCGGTGAAATGAATGGCTTCCGCTCTGTAATGTGACGTGCCTGATGTGAGGGTTGACGGGCCATTCTGTAAAATATATGGAATGGTGCCATGAAGGACCTACTTCAGTGCTGCCAGGTGAGAGATTGGAGAGGCCTCCTGGCGGATAGCTCTGTGACTCCACTACCCTGAAACAAAACGCTTCTCAAACAATGTAATATCAAACCCAATGATTTCATTAAGCAAACACATGTGCCACTTCAATGCCCAGATGATGTGGGAAGCAAATACAAAATGTCTGTGTTCAAGAGTAAGTGGCTTAGAGATCAAATTAGGTGTCACATGCAGTAAGGCACGTATATGGAGCTTCTTGTGCAAGATAGATAGTTATCCTCATATCACAGATACTAATTTCTAGACTTCCTGCAGAGGTGTTTACGGCACGTTAACATCCTGTAGCAAAACCACAGATATTGCAATTGCAAGAGTGAGATTTATAGAGAAGATAATTAGTAAAGGTTACTGTTCAGTTCAGTGACTAAGATACTGTACATGACGGTTAGTTTTTGCTAAGCTCAGTTTTTTCTTATATGTGATTCAAGACTTTCACAATTTATTCAATACAACATGTTACACTGATTTGATTAACTGCAGTTTCTTCCTATGTGGCCATGTCTATATGCCACTGGTCATATCACATATACTTTCTTGTGCGGTTAAAATGTCATTTTGACATTTTAAACAAGTTGAAAAAAAAAATCGACAGAGAAAGACATGAAAGGGCCTGCCATTCTCTACACCACATGGCTTTGGAAATGTCCAGACACATAAGTGTGCTCCATGTCAGAGGAGTACAATTACCCAAAGAACTATCGGACATGGGGCTCTCGGTCTCTATGCCAACATCCCATTTGTGCTGCCCTTGACATGTCTCTTGAGTTGGCTGTGTTGAGGTATGGTATACAACTCCCTGAAATGAAGAGGGCCAAAAATGTTCCCAGTGTAAACCTCTGGCCGAATTTATGGAACAAATCACATATTGTATGACCCCAAAGACAGACTTGTTTTGACATTTGATTCAACAGGGAGAAAAAATGAGCCTGGCAAGAGTAATGCATTTGAGGTAAACTTGGGAGGGATGGGGGGTCTCATAGCTCCATCATCTCGGTAATGTAAACCACATCCTCTCATAAGAGTGGATTATCTGTATAAAGCAATGCTACTCAGAGTTTACTTTGTGGCTGCCAGAGGTGAGTGCAGCCAGGGACATTTCTTCTGTCCTCTGGTTTTAGACGGAAGGTGTCTGAGGATTCCAAGATCTCACTCATGAGAGGCTACATAAGGGAGCAGGTGGGGATAAGGCTGGGACAGTCAACTGCCCCCCCCCCCCCCCCCCCCCATTGAGCAGCAGACTACAAACTAGAAACAACGAAATGCCCCTCAATGGGCCCTTTTTAAATCCAAAGTTCCATTTTACAGGGCCTCTATAAAATACTCCTCTATTGCCGAGATGACTTGGTTTCATTGTGCCAGTTGAATTCCAGACATATGACGCACACATTATTGGGACTTACTAAATAATTACATTCCCATTTTTGAACATTGTTTTGAACTCCAGACAAAAGTATGATTGGAAGATGACCATATACTTTCCCAATTTTGTGTAGTCCTATTTGAGGGGCAGAACTATGCATATAATCATTTTGACTCATGCCCCTCCCCCATCCCATTGAGAGACAGACTGTAGAACATATACACATGTCTGCTGTCTTGTCTTTGAGCTTGGTGCACAGATTATGCATTAATTCCACAATTCCCTTCTGCCTGATCCATTACACCAACATCTTGGAGAGCACACACCATTGTGTCTGGATATAATTATGAGTGATGAGAGGATGAGGAGACTGGAATGCACTGCATGTCTGATCACCCCAGCAGACCTGTTTCGAACAGAGAGAGCCCAAGGTTCAAGAGCTACACTCAACACTTCCTTCTCTGATTTCAAGTCTCCTAAGCAAACTTATCAATAGCCCATCCAATCTTCCCATTGAAGGACAGTCCCACAGACATAGTGCTGGCAGTCTGCTGCAGTCGTGGACGGCAACAGCTTCATTCCATCACTCATAGTTGAAGAGTAATTGGGAAAAGAGGGAAAACAACAGTTTCAGTGTCCTTAGATATAAGGACAGGTGGAAGCTGTTATTTAAAAAAATGTGATTATAAATATTTGTGTAGAAGATTTTTAAATATGATAGTCAAACCTCAAAACTTCAATGCATCCAGGTTGACTCAACCTGTTTTTGAAGAACTGGCTATTGTTTCCTGTGGGGCCATTGGTTCGGACTTCTGAGGAGTTTTCTTTTCCTGTGTTATTCCCTGTCCCCGAAGTCCCATTTGGCTGCATGATCTGATGACATGAGGGAGGAAAGATATCTCCTATGGTCTTCCAAAAGCACAATGGACACTTAATATCTTGACCTCACAGATATAAATGTCTATGGGTTTACCCATTTCAAAATGTTATCATTCACTTTCAACCATTTATAAAATAATTCTGCCCCTGCAATTTTTACTGATAATTCTAGATGAAATATCTTTGGGGAACAAAGCAAGTCTGGAGAGAAAATGTGGGTTTAATGTGGGCTGTTTGTCTCCTTGTGACTCCTTTAATGAAAACCATATTTTTGGAAGACCATCTAACTCATGCTGGCTTGTGAGTTAAGAGGTTTTAGAGGGTAGCTGCTTAAATGAGGCCAGTGTTTTGGGAAACACATGGAAGCTAATGATGGATGAGCTTAAGTCTTCTTGGCAGTCAGATATTTGGTCTGAGCTTTCATATTGTGTCATACGTAGGCCAACGGGGGTTCTGCCTGTGGAGGCCAAATGGAGTCTCATCCCATATATCGACCAGTTCTGAGAGCATTTCAAGATTCATCATTGAATGCGAACTTGGTTTGCTCAAATACTCTTGATAATAGTTTAACATTTCTTGTTGGCCAAATTTGTTTAAAAAAAAAAAAAAAAAAAGTCCACCTCTGTGACATCATTTTGTAATAGGCCTATCTGGTCTGTGATCTCTAAGTGATGGGCCCTGTTTGATGGTGGGAACTCAAAAAGAACTGTTCTGTTCTGTCACATTTCAACACCAAGTCTAACATTGTAGTGTGAAACAACTGTATATCCTGTCATCATTTTTAAGAAGGCCTAGGCTATATGTTGATAGCCTGGAGATGAAGAGAAATACAAATGAGCGAAAGTAGTAGGCCTAAGGCGGGGGCCAGGCCAATATGTTGTTATGCAGATACAAATTTGTGATTTTGAGATTTGGGATATAGGGCCTAGTCCTACATTGCCTACCAATAGCAATGAATTAGACTAACAGACAAGAATTACAAGCATGTAGGCCTATGATTGAACGTTTTTCGAATCCGTTCACTTTGCCATATTAATGGAGGAAATGGAGGAGTGACGTGTTATGACAGGTTTAATAAGATAAAAACAGGTGGGCTACACCAGGTGCGTAACTGTCCATTCCATTAGTGGAGCAGATATAATTTTACAGTGGGGATGGTTGCAACACTTTGCATTTCCTTGCGTTTCTTAGAGACTGTTTGTATTAGAAATACATTTTGTATACATTAAACTCACCTCTGTCAGCTACCCACCCACCCTGCTGTAACATGAATACATTTGCTTGAATAGACAGACATTTGTTGCAACTGACTTCGTAGGGAAACATGTTGAAGTATCAATAATAGTGTTTTGGTTAATTATTATTATTTGAACTACAAAATACCCTATTTGATCATTAATGAATGGTCAGGTGTGACTGCTTTCTCCCAGGAAGGATGGGCTGACCATGTGTATAAATATCATTACCGTATAGCTCCATCTTTCCTGATCGAAGAAATTAGCCCTGATGCAATTGCCCCACATTGCAAGCAACAATTGAAGCTGGTGAGAACAGCGCATCATATGTCCGGTAAACTACTTTGAATTAGCTTTGCGCACGAGGGAACACCATGCATGTGTTTGTTTGCCAAGTAGTTTAACCCAGTGGATTGTAAAACTAGTCTGGCATTTGTCACATTTGGACATACTTGCTCAAATACTAATTTCCAAGGAGCACAATAAACACTGCAATTGTTTGACTAAATATGTTCACTTCAGCAATACACACTTTCATCTGTCAACGATGTGTATGCACTAGGATTCTCCCCAGGACAAAATATGCCAAATGTTGGATAAACTAGGCTACAGCAGTCAAAATCTGATAAACCGTATCAGTGTTGAAAACCGGCGTATAAACCGAACATTTCTCATTCCCCTTCATTGTTGCTATAAATATCCATCATTACGATGTCAAACTGCATTAAAGTAGGCCTAGTAGTACAACAAATCTGATTTCAGTCGGCAACTGGAACACGGGTGATGGGCTCATTATTCATCAGGACACCCCTTCCGCTATGGAACTCGGCTGCGCGCCGAGTCAATGCTAGAGCATAGCCTATGAGGTTACAGCTTTCGTTTATTTAGGCTATATGAAACACAACGATGTAGAATTTGGGCAATATTTTTCTAATGTGTTGTTGTTACAAAGTGCGCTCGCATATGGCTTCAGCAAAGGAAGGGAGCGCAGCTGCTCAAGATGTAGTGTGGCGGCTAATCGGCCCAGTCTCTGAGCTGTCTAATCGACAGTGCCGTCTGATCTATTCCTCTTTCGGTTTCGACTCTGATGTTTGCCTCTTTCATGTTAAAGGGGATTTTTTTGCGATGGATGCACGCTGCTCTCATTCGGGTAGGATTTATTGTGAATTAACTACATGCCGCTAAAATGCATTTCTTATCCATAAGCCAGTGATATTTGGCTACATTAAGTTGTTGTTTTTTTTGCATGCAGCCTAACCTAAGATACCCAAATCTTTAACGTCTCTAATTCTACGCTCTACGTCTCACTTGTCTTTCCATACATCTAGTAAGCCTACTTGCGTGAGCATATCCGTGTTTTTTCCCTTCGTAACACTACGTCACATCAGAACCGGATGGTAGCATTTATATGTGCGCTTTCCCCCACAGCTTGGTAGGTAGCCTACTGTAAAAATAATTTCAAATTTGATACAGCAAATGACAATATGTAGGCTTGTGGGCTCTGTAGGCCACCAACGTTAATAAAAGCTAATGTCAATGATGCGCTATAGCTCATCATATTTAGCCTAATATGGGCTTATGGATCATTTTCCATTCCTGACAGTAGGCGGCTCTCTAATAATATGAAATAGATCTAGGCCTACTCAAAGCTTACATTCACAGCAGAGCCTGAGCCACTTTGTGTTTGGTGGTAAGAGCTTCATTATTTGTATGTGCATTATTTGTATTTGTATGTGTTTGTTGCGTGCAGGAGGACCCCTGTGCGATGGAGACATCGAGGAAGCAGATGGTGTCCTGCAAGTCTTCTGTCCATGGCATGACTATGATTTCAATCTCAGAACAGGGAAGTCAAATACTGGGTTACAGGTGAGTGGAATGAGGCTCACCATCTCCATGAAGGGTAGACCTACAGTATATAGTCAAGAAACGTTTCCCACAGGCCTACATTATAAGGCCATGGAGGTTGATATTGTAGCTGATAGTAATTTTCCCTGTGTAGACCCATGGAAAATGTTTTAAAAATTGCCTTCTGTCCACTTATTTTGCTAATACAGTCATGAAACATCTGTAAATGCTATAGCGTAAACATTGGACTATGCTGTGCACGTGCCCATGGTGTTAAAGACCCAGGAGTCTGTAAATGACAGTGTTCATTTTGAGAGACTGACCACAAATATTACCACTGTTCAACTGCTGAAGCACACAAACACAAAGGATTTTTTTTTTTTTATAACATTGTTCCTTCCAAAAGTCTAAGTCAGCAGTGTCTGCTCAAAACTGGCTCCGATGTCTCTTCAGTGGTTTGTGTGTGTGTGTTTGTTTTAGCAACAAGTGCATGAAGTCAAGCTTGAGGATGGCAGCGTCTTCGTGAAACATGCAAGCTTCCTCTCGCTGAAACCCTTCCCCCTGGGGTCGAAGGACTGAGTTACGGCTTTAGTCGTGTCAAGCGGCCTGTTTATGCATATGGAATCTCCGGCAACCACACTTCTACTTAAGATTTATGGTAAACCTGTGGATACCATGAGACAGTCCAGGCTGTGTCAATGTTTTTTCCACTCATCTGGCATCACCAAATATCTGGTTAATATCAGTGGACATGTCTCAAAGGAACATTTTGGTGTCTTTTTTTGTCTCACGAACTGTCTGTAGTACTGGGATTTGAGCCATATGAGAGGAAGAAGGCCATTTTTGAAGGTTTTGATCATCAGAAATACTCAGACTTTTAGTTGGTGTGCTATATTTGTGCTTGTTCTGATGTCATAGACTGAACGTTATTGTACATGTTGTTTTGTTGTTCCTCATCTGAGGCAGATATTCATTTTTTTTCATATTTAAATCTTGCCTTTCTGGCAGATTTAAATATGCTGAAATCATCTGGTCTCAATACTATTTTTACTGAACTGAAATTCTACCTCATTGTTATTCACATTGTCACACTAATGTTATTCAAGATGTCACTATAATACTTGTGGAGTTGACTTTTTACACTAACACAAATGCAATGTAAGGGCTACAATCAAGTTTAATTTCACAACTCTTATTCAGTCATGGATTTATGTTATTCAATGTGATCCCAAAACAGAATTAATGAGAATTGTCATGTTGAATGTTTCTGGGTTCACAAGAAACACTTAATTGTTTGTGAGAAGTATCTAGCCAATTAATATTCTTTTTGCAATAATTTAGTTTTAATAAACATAATTTAACAAACTGTTGGGTGTTCATTATAACAGGATGTAGAAACTGAAGGGAAGCTAATTGTCAATGTGCAGTGAGGTGCTAATCACTGAGGCATTAAAATGGAATTTTAATGAGCTCCCTGTCACTTTTAATGACACAGGTGGTTGTTGTTTTAAAGAATGAAAATGTAATTTCTTTGAACATTTGTCTATGAATACAATGTTCAATTTACAGTATACATAGAACTGCATTAAAGTAGTGAAAACAACTGGGCAATGTATGTTACATAATGATTTAAATGCCCTGGCATATCATTATTTATATATATATTTTGTAAGCAGCCGAGGATGTCCAGAGCACAGTGACAACTGTACAACTCTTACTTTACAGCCTAAATGGTAGAATGGTCTGAGATTGATTTTGCCAGAGGATATTCCTAAGTTATGGTCTCCCTGAGACCAGCTAGACAGTTGAAAAGAGGACAGATGCTTGTACTCTAAGTAATGGCACGGATGTCTAGAATGCCAAATAAGGGCCAACTGAAATTCTGTGCTAGACTCAGACTAATGGCTCATTACAAACTCTGAGTACAAGTAAACAGTGAGAATGAAAAAGTGACATCTTTGGGATCATGTGTGTTCAGTTCAGTTCAGATTTTCAGACATCATAGAAATGTATACCTGCTACTTTCCCTGTTTAAAGCCAGTTTAGAACCTACCTACATGGAAATTTGTGGACCAAAAGATGTGCTTGTCAAACGGATAAGAGATCATTTGTTCACACAGCTGTGGACAGCATGTGACAGCCTACTTTTACTCACATTAACTGATAGTGTGATTCGGTGGACATTTTTGAACCAACGGGAAACATACTATCTGTGAAGTAGGCTATATCAACCCTCTGAGTTACCTGTATGTTAAAAAGCACGGTTGTCGTGGTTCTAGTGTGTTCAATTTATTATAAACATAGGCCATTGGGATACTGTTTATTTACCAAAGCTGGTCGATTCCCCTATAGACCATGAGTAATCCTTTGAGGCTAGGTTAGTTCAGTCCAGTGAGCTTTTTCATGAGAGGGACATTAGGGTGGCTACAAACAAACAGCATGTCCATGATTTTAATTTAAGCCTCATTACTGGAACCAAACCTGTTTTTCTTTTTGAAAAACATCATAAAAACCAACACACAGATGAATATACAATGAGGATTCATGATCTTCATGATTCTATGATCCATTCCACGAGGATAGATTTAAATTAGAAATGTGCACTGTACAGAAGTATGACAAGTTTCGTAATTTGCAGCAATGGTGACCATTTTTTTGTCATAAATTATCGTTTTCATTCCAGTAATATGATAGTGCTAAATATCCCTACAAATATTGTACACCAAAGCCAAATTTGCCTGGCTCATTGAGTAGGATATTTCTGAAAGGGTTCTCAAGTCAGCATTAGAACATGTATTGCACTTCAAGAGAAATAATGACATCCTATAATAGTATGCAATCCATTTCACCTGGGTATTACACTCACATACTCATGATATAAAAATGTAAAAAATAAAATTCCTTGCTTCTGTGGACTACTTTCACATCTCAGCCATAAGCATTGGAGATTTGTCTTAAAGGAAGTCGGCCAGTTGTATAATAGGAGATCGGTGAATGGAGAACATTGTGTCATCCTTTACAATCTCCTCTTTTACTTAAGTCCTCTACCGCAGTTTCTGTTTAGTCTACAGATGAAGTCCATTTGGTCATAGATGCTTGTCTTGGCACAGCCTCTATGGAAGTCCTTTTTGGTGCGTCGCTGCTGGCTTTATCACAACTGGCATAATGGCATGGTAATTTAGAGAGGTTATGGACAAAGCAACACACTTTTTTTGCGCAAGCATTTGTGTTCTTTTCAGTTCTTCGTGTGGCTATGATTAACTAGCTAACCTGATAGTCCAACATAGTGACTTATCTTTAACTGAGTCTACTTTGCAGACCCATCTGTCTTTGATGCAATGATACAAAAAAAATAATAAATACATTTACTACCTGATTTGGTTTTAACCACGATAACCCAGCAAATTCATTATAATTCTTGGTGTGACTTTTTGGAAGCTCTGAAGGATTGGATCCATTCAGGGTGTATTTGAGGGAATGTCTTTGTATATTTTGGCCTGTTGTTGCAGTATCAGTTTCAGCATTTACAGTACAGATGAAATTATCCAGGATCATATCCAGAATCACAAGGCTGAAAGAACATGACTGAATTTCCATCTTTGCGTTCATGAATACATTGGCACCAGTTACTCCAAAACCTATGAAAACATGAGGTGTGTAAAAGAGAAATTATTGAATACATAGCGAGATTTCAATTCATGTACTTAATATACATACACACATACATATATATACATTATATATATACTAGATAGCTAGAGCAGAGGTGTTAACATACACTCACCCAAGCACAGATCTACTGCCTTGAACGGGTTCGTACCACAGATCTTCTCCTGTTGCTTGTCCTACGGCTCTGGGGCCTTCCTTGCTGATCTGAGGGGTAGGCCACCACCTGGGTGCTCCCTCTTCTGACCTGCAGCCCCTCTGATTCTCTCATGTCACGGGCCATTTGAGACAGGGTCTGACCCGGGTTGGTCTGAAGCCGCTGGAAAAGGCCTTCTCGGGTCACAGTCCTCTTTGGACAACTGAATGTCAGCGCGACCCCGGTGTCTGCCTTCATCTCTCTGGAGAAGCCATCTGAGGTTCCATCGAAACACCGTCCGATGGCGATCTCCTTTGCGACGCGTGGATTCTGGTCAGTCACCGTGTAGATGCCATAGTTGTGTCCCAGCGGGTCAACAGGAGCTAGCATGCTAAAGGCATGTGATTCGTTGCTCTGCGCTGCAGGAGGGTGCTTGATGAGATACTCTTGCAAGAGATTGTTGACGTTTGTGCGTCGGCAGTTAGCCTGTGGGAGCACAGATATGAGGGACCTGTCAACGGTGGCTTGATCGAATAGCATCCCACTGCACTTAAACTCCAGACATGCGGCTGATGTGTTGGCGCTGGACATGTCGCGAGTGCTACGGATGTCCCTTATGCCGTACAGTTGGCCTGTGGTCTGTGGGTGCGTACCTCCCATGTTTTTCGACCTCACCATCACCTCAGTAGCGCCGTGGATCTTGACCTTAATGAAGCATGCTCTGAACTCTTGAGGGTTTGGCCACCAGGACATATAGTCACCTGTCCACGTAGTCAGGTCATTCTCCTCAAATGGCACCACGTTGTACTCATATTTGTCCTTCTCCACACGGAAAAAGCGGAAGTGGTTGGCATCAACAGGGGCATTTTCACATGCTATCATGCTCTGGTAGGGATATATTGGACCGTTGGTCTCATCCACATTATTTGGGTCTGGTTTGGCCAAGTTTATCCTGAACGCAGTTTTTTTAAGAGCTGGATCTGTATGGTCTGACCGCTGATAGTCTAATTTATCTAAATATGGCTGTGACACCCCAATGATATTTGGATTCATTTTGGGTGTTGATGGGGCTGCCTCTAGCTCCTCTCCTCCCATGATGGCAGTGACGTACGCTGTGTAGGCATCAGGCGTGATAGCATCACAGAAGGCTGGCAAGCAAGCACCGTTCTGCCCAGTTATCACACTGTCAAAGCGGCCCCATGCCCTTGGGTTCGACGAGAAGCCAGGCTTAGGCTCAAGGTTTATAAGGCTGATGACTACACCTTTCAGTTGCTCATGTGGGAGAAACTTGTCACTCATGTACGCCCGCACTTTCACAAAGCAACGGCGATTCTCCGGCACGTCCAGGTTGAATAAACGCCGCTCGCGTATCTCCATGTTCCCAATCAGGAAGGTTCGCTCCTCCCGCTTACTCCTCCCATTTCCTGCCGCTTTCTCATAGTGGAAGTTGCTCTCTTCCTCCCAAATGCCCGTATCTGGATTGAGTGACCACAGTTTCATAGTGGGAATGTGCTCTTGCATTTTGACGTGCTGCGTGTCCAGTAGCACCTGCACTGCCCCAGCCCCGAGGACCTCCTGGTTCGCCTCGTCTCTGAAGTCGACAGAAAACATCCCGTACGTTCTCAACGGCAGGGTGTCTCCTTCGTCGTCCACAAAGTTGAGGTCACCAGGGGCTGCCGCTGCTGTGGTGATGTTCCTCGGATCTATGAATGTCACGCTGGCTTTCACTGTGCCTTCGTATACCTCGCCTGTGTTTTTGTGGAAGGAGTTGGGTGGGATGACTATCTGGCCTATAGGGTCCTCTCCTTTCATTTCTCCCAGGTAAATGGTGTTCGTCTCACCTGCGTTTATGTCAATGGGTTCCACTTTACGCATCACCTTGACATCGTGGTAGACAGATCCACCTTTTTTGTCGAAGATGAACACCTTGACTGTGTCTATGAACTTCTCCGTGGGGTCGACGAAGTTCACGACCAGCCTCTGTACACCTGGGGACACCTGAAGGGTGAAGCCACCCTGGAACCCGGTGGTTCCCACCCTCTCTTTCCCCATGAGGATGTGTCCAAAGCGCAGGGGTTCGTTGTCGTCTGCCGCCACCACTCTCCCACGCACGAGCACCTTGGGCTCCACACAGCTCTGACAGGCGCACTCGGTCACGATTTTGATGGGTAGCGTGTAGCGGCCGCAGTTGATCTGCCGGGTCTCCATGGTCTTCACGCTACAGCAGAATCCACCTGCATCACTGCAGCGCATGTCGTAGTCCAGATTGCCCACGCATTTATTGTATGGACAACGGCCAGCATCATAGAACTTGGAGTTGGTATCAGGCTGGACACAGTCGAAGGGCAGCTTGACCATGTGGCCATCAGGTGTGGCCTTGCATGCTGGTGTGCCTTTACCTGTAAACAACACAACGCACACACATTCAGTATGACGTGTAACAAGACCAACACTGTGCTCATATTTGCACAGAAGTATTAATTGGACTTTGTATATCATTTGCCAAAGTTGCTGCCCCAAATCATTATCTGGATAATAACTGTCCAACGGTCCCGATGGAAATTACATATAATTGCTCTCCCCAATGTTCGCCGAACAATTAATCCACATGATATCATGGCAGAGTTTACAGTCAAATGCCCACATAAATTTTTCTCACTCTCCAAATTAGGCGCTTATTACTGACAGATGGGGAAAGCATGGTGATTAGCAAACTTTCCCAGTGCTTCGTATCAGTTCATCCTTCTCTATTCACTAGTGTTGGGATGTTGTTTTATTCACTTAAGTAAATATTCCATGCTGCTGCAGAGAGTGTAAGGGAAACTGATCCCTCTGCGCAGAACCGTGCGTCTGATGACTTTAGCACACGCCTCACTAGACTCCTTTCTAGATCGGGGATAACAAGCATCATGGGACTCCGCACAATGGGTAGCTCTGCTGCATGTGAGAATGCATACTTGTCTGATGAGGGCTTCAAGAGCATCGGGATTTATTGACGTTCTTGGATTTCATTTCAGTATCGCAAAACACATGGGGAGTGGGATTTTAGTCTTCAGTGCGTCCAGAATAACCAATGGCTTGTTTGGACAAAAACAGTTTTGTGAACCAGCACAAGCATAATAATAAAAAAAGCTGCGGCTGCTCAGTGAATTGCGAGTCTAAAGGGACCTTCACTTTTTATATCCTTTTTTTCATTTGAACAGACATACAGTACACAGTACCTATACATCCTGTATATAGTCATTTAATTCTCATATCTTTCATTTTGAGTGGTATGTCTGGATGCACAGTTGCACACCTACCCATAACGGTGAGGAAAGCTTGAGAGGACTTGATGCTGCCTGTCTGACTGGTGGCTTTGCAGTAATACTGGCCCGACTGCTCCACTCTCAAGTCTCGGAGGACCAGATCCTCTTCATATTTGTACTCCTTCCAGTCTAGCAGTGATCCGTTATGATACCTGGAAAGCAAGCATGCTACTATGTGACGGCCTGTTTTTGAGATTAAGAGAAAAGAGCATTGTGATGGCAGCTGTGTTGGATCCTCTCTCACCATTGATATTTCTCTGGTTTGGGGCTCCCTGTGGCTTTGCAGCACAGGATTGCACGTTGGCCCTCATATCTGACCTTGTCTTCGGGGTGTTTCACAATGTACGGCTTTTCTGCAAAGCAATCAAAGTTTTTTGCCACAGTAGCCACACAAGGGTTTAAGTGCTGTAAAATGTCACAATGTCTGGCAGTCTGAACATTTTGGTTAAGTAGTTCAGATATATTAGTGGTTTGGGAGAAACAGTGATTAACACTCTGGCGCACTGTGCATATTTGGTTTCTGTTTATATACATATCTGTGTTTCTACGGCTCCAAGGCTGTCCTGTGTGGTTGATTAGGTCATGTTATTCATCGTGACCGCAGTCATGTTGTGTTAGCCAAGAACACCACACAAAGGGTGTTTTGTACGCTTGTGTGGGCTCACCTGAAGATTTCAAGATGGCGTGGACCCAAGAGGTCTTACTGCCGTTGTTAAAAGTGGCGACGGTGAGGGGCGCGAATTTCTCCTTGTTGATGACGAGGAGCGTCTTGGAGCCGGAACACACCCCAGGCATTTTGAAGAGGCCCTTGCTGTTGGTGCGAGCACGGACGAGGTTTGGCTGGCTCACCAGGGCCACCCGGGCCCCTGCCAGTGGTACCCCTGTCGCAGACAGGACCTCTCCATGGAGCAGATGGCCCTCACACACACAGCGGCTGCAGTCATCACTTGGCCGACCCTCCTCACAAACGCGTTGGCATGCCACTAAACACACACACACACACACACACACACACACACACACACAAACACAGACACAGACGTACACAGACGCAGACACATCCAAACAGACAAAGGAGTTGTTTGTATCATATTCACTGAGAGGTGTCAGAGTTAAGGATCCCAGTTGTGCCAATGTGATTTCACACATTAGCTGTGCGTACTCGTCGATGAGTCAAGGCAGGCTAATCAGCGATTCCAGATGTTTGGGACAAATCCTCTGGAAGCCTCTTGATCTTGGAACTTTGATTCAAGCACTGATGCACAAAGTACATGCGCAAGGACATGTCGAAAATAAAACAAAGCCACAAAGGAGCTATTAATGGGTGACAACGTGTTTCCCTTACTTGGGCACGGTTTCTTCCCGCACTTCTGAAACTCGACCGGACGTCCCTCGCACCGGACCGTGTCTGAGGTTCTGATGCAGTTCCTCCGTCGGGCGCGTCGACCTCCACCGCAGGTGACGGAGCAGCTGCCCCAGGCACCCCAGGGGCCCCACCGGGCTTCTCGGCCGCAGCGGAGAGAGGAGACGCAGGGGAGGAGAGGGGGAACAGCACAACCAGGATGTTAGCCAGTTCATTTGAGGCGTTTGCGACAAGCCAGCTCTGGCTTTGAAGTCAGCCTGAGAGATATGTACTGTATGTGGTGACATTTCCTGATCAAAGGACCCTGCTAGATTAAAGCTATGCAGGGGGATGTGATGGTTGATTGGGAATATCTGATGTAGCAAAGTGCACACAATTACCCTTTTAGAATACTTTCCCTGTTGATACAGTCAACCATTTCTGTTCTTAATTTCACAGTGATCATGCTATGGTGTAGAGATACCTTCGCATGGCGGAGTTGAACATTCTTTCCTCTCGATATGGGATCCGTGGCAGGATGGGCCGAACAGCAGAGGCGTGGGATCTTTGCTCACGCACTTGCGCTGGCGCACCTGGATGCCGACGTCATTGCAGGCCGTGGCCGAACACGGACCCCAGCCTGACCAGTCTGTCCAGAAGGCATGGACTGAGAACAGAGAGAGTAACACACCCCGGTGAGAATTTATGCTCACTACAACCATCTCTGCTTCTGTCCCTGAAGATAGTACAAACTAAATTAAACCAATGCTAGACCACCAATACTTACTCTCTCACCAAATGGCCTACCAAAAATACCAAAATTGCTGACATACTGTAATTGTTTTTGCAGCTTTTGTAACTTTCTTGGTTCAGTCTCTATCAGCCTATGTAAGACCAAAGGCAGACTATGAGTTAATGTAAACATAGAGTGTTGATTTTATTTTTCTGAGTAAATACCTCTCTCTCCATCCTTCCCCCTGACTCTCTCTCTCACTCTCTCTCTGTCCCCCCCCCCCCCTCTCTCTCTCTCTCTCTCTCTCTCTCTCTCTCACAATTTATTCCTCCATTTGTCTCTCACTTGTCTTCTCCTCTCTCCTCATTTCCACTCAGCTTTGTCTAATATCCTTGTCACTTCTCAGTTTCTTTCTCCTCGTGATCAATGTCCTTAGTGATGAATAGTACCTGGTGGACACTGGAAGCGCACATGGTAGTTCGAGCAGCTGCGACCACGAGGCTGCTCTTTATTGATGCACCAGAAGCCCTTGTCGAGGCTGGAATGTACCACCTCTCCAGTGTCCGCAGCGGGGACCCAGTCGGTGGTGCGGGCCTCCATGGCCACTGGGCGGGAGCACACCCGCTCTCTGTAGTAGTAGCGGATGGCCTCCAAGCGCTCGTAGTCTCCGTTGCCGCCGGGATGGTCGATGTTGAACCAGGATGTCCACTCCGTCACCCCTGTGTTGTGCAATAATGGAGACACGGGTCAGGCCCGGGGTAAAGTTTATGTGCAGTTTAAGAGAGCAGTCTGTTACAGCCATTCCACGGTGGAGTTGGGATGCCCGTGGGAGCGCAGAGGACCAAACTCTTTTCAAGCCCTTCCTCAACTAATTCTGAACCTATGAAGAGAAGCTCCCTTGCTAGAAACAGCCATGCATCTTCTCCTTGGTGTCTGGCGGCTCCAAATTAAAGTCTCCTTTGGGGTCAATGAAGTAAACGAATGACGTGGTTTTCCAAAGTACCTTGTCAAGATCTCAGCTATTTTAGAGGCAGCCTCAGCCCAGACGAACCAAAAAATCTTGTTTCAATTAAGAACTGTCAGTGGGAACCTTGTCTCTCAAGCTAACACCTTCCTGTGTAACTGTATCTTGGCTTTTCACCACAGTCTCATCTCCAGTTTACCTTGATGTTGTGTTGATATTTAAACCAAACCACATGCAAAATCATCTCACTTCAATGTTTACTTTGTTGTTTGTGGCGACCAAAGATAATTCACTTCCTATGTACTGTAGTTCTTCCAAACGATGATGGCAGAAAATCCTTATCAGATGTTAGTGCAAGTGTTAGTGATGAAGACAGTTGTGCATGCACAGTAGAGCTTCGAGACATTCCATGAGTGTGACCTGTGGTCTGATGATCGGAGAGGCTGTTGTAGGCCTGTTTCCTGTTCCTGTCTGTCTGGCTCCACTTTCCGAGGTTCATTTTGTCCCATATGGTTCCTGTAGTGATAGAAAAACGGAGTCTCAACATTGCTTAAAACCACAGCCTCTCCATCACCTCCCCGTAAGTGCAACCTGTTGTGACTTTTCTATAGGGTAACCATATGTAATGGCTGCTGGGCAAGACTTATGAGAATACAACATGTGCATTCCTATTAGTCATTCTCATCCAGGACGTGTGCCTGAGCCTGTCTGAGTATCTGTGAATGTTGCTGGAGTGGAGAGGGGCAAGTGCAGGAGACCACTCCATCTTCCGCTGCTGCCCCTTGGGTGTCTGCTTCTTTTTACTTTTTTTGTAGTTGTCTGGGTACCACCAGACTTAAGGATGGAAACCTGGCCTACTTAGACTAGCCGATGCGTGGGCTGAGAGTCTGGATAAAGTCCATCCAGATGCGTGTGAAGGGCCCACGACATCTGATCCCCCGTAACAACACGGCAAAGGCATGCTGACCACTGCCACTGAGAACCTGGTTCTGTCTCTCTCTCTCCCTCTTTTACTCGCTGCCTGAAGCACAACGCTGTCCAGTTGAATTAAGGTCTGCAGCACATGTGGAAAAGCTGTCTGATGGTGTTTGATGCCCAGGCGTTTCCTGAACATAGCCTGCCCAACACCCCCACCCCCTACCGCCCCCACCCTCCCCTCTGAAACAAAATTGGGAACAAAAATGAGCTGGAAACACTTGAAAGGGTTATGATGTTGGGAGTTGACATGTAGGTGATGCATGCACCAACA
This sequence comes from Sardina pilchardus, assembly GCF_963854185.1. Classification (NCBI taxonomy): domain Eukaryota; kingdom Metazoa; phylum Chordata; class Actinopteri; order Clupeiformes; family Clupeidae; genus Sardina; species Sardina pilchardus. Next base: position 13,992,912 of record NC_085008.1, read on the forward strand.
AACTGAGGCGGTCATGGTTTCTGAGTGAGCCTTGTACTGGAAATTATGTTTGTACGGCTCAGGAGAGAGGGGCCAAGGCTCTTCCAGTGACATACACGTAGTATTACTGCCCGCAGTCTTCAAACAATCAAACATTGTGAGTTGCAGTTCCGAGATGCCAAAACCCTCTTAAAATGGAACACAACTACATTAGATAATGACAAAGACGTGTGGAGACAATTTGGCCTTGACTGAGATGTTGAATCACGAAAAAACATTTTTTATGAATGACTTCACCATTAAATGCAGCCAAGCCACATTTCTCCCTTTAGTAGTAGTGCAACAAGTGACCATAAATCAACGTTGTCGGTGCCTTCAGTACACAACTTCAGATTCCTCTCCACCTCAGCTGGTAGCTAGTTTAATGTTAATTGTCAATCAGGGACAATATTCACGCTGTCGGGGGCTGAACTTGCCAGACTGGAAAGTTGCCAGGTAGTAAGTAAAAATGAGACACTCTAGACATCGAAATAAAAACAGACATAGTTGGTTTGACAGATTCATTTCGCTGTCTGTCCACGAAGCCATGTTCCTGTATACAACAAACCCTCTCAGAACAGCTTTTTTTCCTTCAGTAATAATGTTCTTTGACGGCAGATTTTAAACTTCAAACACCCAAGGATCAAAGGTCAACATCTTTCATCTCTCCTCTAAGGAATGATTTATGTACAGTCTGTGTGATAGATTAATCCAACATTTTCCATGGATTTCTTTGAAGGCCACAGTGAGTTGAGATGGTTCTTTCTTCTCTGTTTGATTCACTTCTGCAGAAGAAATTGCTGCTACTCTCACATGCTATTATAAAGAGTTTTGCACAGTTTGGGCATTATTCCAGCTACGTACATATTTCATTTCGTTTAATTATGTGGTGTTGACAGTTATGTATTTGTGCTTGACTCTGAAGATTATAGACTACAGAGATTAGTGTTGTAAATACTTTGAGCATTCTGTCAAAAACAAACATGCGATAATGTACATTAATTATTTGTGATAGGGTTCATAAAGTTCTGCATGGAATGGACAATTGGAGGTGGACTACATTGCCTGATCGTACAAAAAGATTGACAGCATGTAGCCATTTTAAGATCTTAGAAAAAAGACTCGCCAGAATATCTCATTTTGAATCTCAGTCTTCTTTTTGATGAAAAGCCACCAGGACATTCTCACTCAAGGCTGCAGGTTACCTGACCTTACGAGGATGAAAAACCCTGAATAATCAACATCAAATTGTGTGAATTAATGGTTCAAATTTTAGTTCTAAGTCTAAGACAACATATTGAACATGTGTAATAAAATAAAATAGTACCCTATGTCCTGGACTTTTTAAAAGAGCTACCAGGAGATTAGTGAAATTTAATAGCAAAATGTTGGCTTTGGAACATCGGAAAAAGATGTGTCCTACAGTCATCAAAGAGGAAGTCCCCATGTTCAAACTGTTGGACTGACAACGTGCAAACTGTCAGAGCACACATTTGGAACTATATTCTTAGCAGAATGGGTACTTGACACCTATCCATGTCTTGATTAGGAGAAACATGACTAAATATAGTTGATCATTGTCTCTACTTGGCATGGATCAAGCAAGCCCACAAACATGGATGTATCCTTGTCCGCCTCACCTCAGAGCAGAGGAATTCAGGTTGTAACAAGACACTACAACATGTGCGCGAGTCAAAAATATCGAATGCGGTGGAAACAATAAGTTAGTGAGAATTGAAAGTATGTGCGCCTCTAAAAACTGCCTGCTCGTTTCCCCTGCTCAGGAATGATAAGCTGGCCCTCAGTGAATCAGGGTGGAACATAGGCTCTGACAAGAGGCCACGATCAGTGTTTACTGCCATTTCCATGTCAAGCATTTGCCAGTATAATATCTCACACTTTTCTCTTCCTTTGGGAGGGCATCAAGGTGTTTCCTCTAATGCATTTTTATTTTGGTAAGTTTGATTTTATACGCTTCCTGCTTTAAACAGGCTTGCTAACAAGACATATTTGAGGAACCAATAATCTATGCATTCTAGTTATAATGTGAGCCTTTTGGAAGGCATTCCTTTTTGCATTAGAGCGTTCATGAGACAGAGTGTGCATATGCTGTCTGTGCCAGAAGCTTATAAAAGGCAGGAAAAATGGAGGCTTCCAATAACAGAGAGCTGTCAGATTGGACAAATATCCTGGCCAGATTTTAGTTGGCAGTGACATGGGCTTTTCAACAGGTCTGGGAGTTGTTTTAAATATTCCAGACACTTACAAGGGGAAAACATCTATGCATTATGTAACTTGAATAAACTTGAAGTTCATTGAGTGTTACAGTGTTTCTGCAGGAATGACGTGGCACAGGACAAAAGTGTGAAAAACTGAGCGCTAAAACAGAAGCAAGGAATCTGTTCAAATAGCTCTCATTGATCCTGGGCTTACTGGGAGTTCTAGCAGCTATTCTTTTTCTTTGTTACTCACTTATAGTTAAGCTAATTTCCACCCCAATTATGGGTTAATGAATACTCAGACCTGTGTGTGTGTGTGTGTGTGTGTGTGTGTGTGTGTGTGTGTGTGTGTGTGTGTGTGTGTGTGTGTGTGTGTGTGTGTGTGTGTGTGTGTGCATGTGGCGTGTGTGTATGTGTGTGTGTGTGTGTGTGTGTGTGTGTGCGTGTGTGTGTGTGTGTGTGTGTGTGTGCGTGTGTGTGTGTGTGTGTGCCACCCTTTCCCAGACATGTGGAAGCTGTTTTCTGTGCTTGGCACTTCCCCTGACAGAGGTGTGCTTTAACAGGCGGGTCTGGTAGATGCTCCCCTCTCTCTCTCTGATTGTATCCAAGGCTGGATTCGCCACCGACCGAACATTCCACAGCCTCCCCATCTGACTCAGACCCACATGTGCCCCATTTTCCTAACTAGACCTTTCGTCACTGCTACCAAAGAGTGACTCTAATCAACATAGAAGTTCTTCATGTCTTAATGTGTTTGGAATTTAATTGAAATTTGGATGCAAGAGGATTTTTTTTTGAGTGACTGCCCCATTTAACCTTTCTGAGTCTCTCCAGAGAACCCCAAAATGTCCAGTTGCGCTTGAACGCTCGAGTGTTTATCCCATTCAGGAATCGCAACAGAACGGGGTGTACCTTGAAGGGCCATGATACCATTACCACCACGTTTGTTTTTCCCATTAACTTTGATCCCATTTTCTCTTCCATTTTCATTAGGCCATCCTGAGATAAACTTCTACTCCCCCCGGGACAACATTCTCCAGCTGAACTCCTCTAAAGATAAGCATCTGGAGAATTAGCCTGTGGAACTGGGGGAGATTAGAGAGAAGGGACGGCATTTACTTTGGCAGGCCTGAATGGCTTCCTCATTTGCGTTGGCAAGGCTGGCACTGGGCGCACCAGTCTGCCAGTCATTACCAAAATGACATGGGGCATCTGGCTTTTTAAGAAAGCCATCTATATCCTTTGACTTAACTTGGGCCTTGTCAGACACAATTCTCTGTTTCACTGGTGTAGCACATCGGGGAACAGCTGTCTCCTCAAATGGGTAGACAAGTAATAAATTCTTGAGGGAACAGCGAGAGACCATGGGGGCATTAGATGGCAGAGAGAGAGAGTGAGACACACTTGATGATGAGACTGGAGAGACTGGAGAGAAAATTAATATCAAAATCTTTTTTCCACATACTACTAAAATATGAAATTATTCTCCAATATATAGACCATCCAATAAAGGGCAATTTATTATTAATTTATAGCCTGAATTAACCCAGGCACTAAAGTGTTTGTCAACAGATGCCCATAGCCTAGGTCAACAAGATGGACAATCCTTTCCCCATTCATAAACTTTTATTATTATGTAAAATCACATGGTTACATTTAGTCATAACAATGCTGCATATCTTAGTCCAGCATTCAATGCCAATCATCCCTCTACTTTTGGAATCCACGTTTAGATTTAAAAAAAAATATATATATATAGAGAGAGGTTTTTAAAATCTTGACACGAGATTCGCTTTTAAAATAATTAAACCCACAATGCAGCAAATCACATGATTATTTGAATGTGATCAAGTGAAACTATTCTTTGCCTAATAATGAAAATATCAATGTTACGGTATGTTGTCATTTTTGATAATTCTTTACTGTGGATGATAAGAACATGTTCAGCCAAAGGGATGGAGTCACCTGCATGGCTGAAATTGAAATACTTCAGATGGAAAAACATCAGTTGGGTTACATCTCTAGAGTCAGCTAGTACCATACCACAAACAATTAGCAGATTTCAGTTTGACAAAAAAAACATGTTATCCACTTACCTTGTGCAAAGCAGGTAGCAAAAAGAAAGGGCAGAAGAAAGGTCACCATCTTTAAGTCCCACATGGTGCCGCTCTCCTGAGAATTTGCTTGAATATCTTTTTTCTACTCAAAAGTGACTCTTGTGAATTCTGGTTGAGAGAAAGTAAAGACTTTGACAAATAAGTTCATAAAGAAGTGTCCTTGCTGCTTTGCCTTTAAGTACTGTCTTATGAGTATTAAATGTTTCTCAGAGTAGTTTTAAATGGCCGGACCTGTGGAGTGTGCTCCAATCCAGCCCACTTCTCCTTACCATTGGCCAATACACTTTAACATCTGTGTCCCGTTTATCAACCCCTATCCCCCAGCCCACCCCCTCACCCCACTAAAGAGACTATTATGAGGAGCTGGATGCTCAGTGCCTAAAAATAAAGCCTTGTTTGTATTTTAGTAGGGATAAGGCTTTGTGCATTTTACTGTCCTCCTGTGGTCTGGTGGCTTTTGACCGCTGACTCTGTTTTCATGCTTCTTCAGTTTCTTAACAGGTGTGGCAAAGTTCACTCTGCGGCTGTAACAAGAAGGGAAAAAAAAGAAAAAAAAGAAAAGCCACCAGTTTTATGAGGTCCTAAAATCATCTTTTGGATGTTGGATGCTCAGCTATTATACAGTAGATCAATGTGATTAGCCTTTTATTCATCCCAAAAGTTCACTTCATTGTTTTCTACTATTTGAGCTGCAGAATACCCCCTGCATGATTAAGAGTGTATTACGGTCTGTATTTATGGATCGCAAGACGATACATATGGTCCACTGATGGTTCTGCTCTCCAGCTGCATGAATGTTGATTATATATGATGCTCCATTGCAACAGAGGGAAGTGGCGTCATGTGGCATGCCACTGAGCAAAACAGCCAAGTTCGCTTGTGAAACAGCATGACCAGTTATCGTCTACACACGCTTCATTAGTAACCTTAATGACAGAAATGGTTTTCATAAAACCGTAATGATTTCCTGTAAACAGTAAGCATTCAGCTGCTCTCTATGCTTTATTGAAATCTGCCTTTGGATAATCCAAAATAGAATGTTCAGACACTGGGGGACGTCAACATTCAATAAATACATGAGATAGATTTGCGCCTGTAGGTTTCAATTCAGGCAGCTCAGCAGCTTCTGCAATCTTAACTGCATTGAGGAATCCAAACTTCTTCCAATTCCAGGTGACCTAAATGAGTTTGTCAGAAGGTCAGAAGAAGAGATGAGAAGTTTTTCCTGGATGAAATGAAGTGAGAGAATGCCCCTCCCAACCTAAAAGGAAACTACAATGGCGGCCTGGCGAAGCATTTAAAGAAGTTGGATTCTAATCATTATGCTGACAGTAAGTGGGCCATGGACTGAATGTCGTTATTGAGCGCTAGTATGTGACCAATTACCAATACCTTATACAGCCTTTTTCCCAGACTTGCTGAGCAGAGCCCGTGACCGAAGTGTGTTTTGAATGGAAATACACAATTGAAAGCCAAATTCAGTTCAATCCAGGACCAGACTTATTACATGTCTGGGGACCGACTCATTTAGTTTGCCCTTAGTCGTTTGCCAGCGCTTTCCAGTGGTTTGCTGTTATGGTCAAAATGCAGAGGATGTTAGAGGAGCCGGGACATTGAAATTGGTAATTTCACAGTTGATAACTGAGAAAGTGCTTTGAGACATGGACTTCCACCATTTGGGAAATCAGGACAAATCAAAACCATTTCTTAATTTAAAGTGAGAAACTTTATTTGATTGGGAAATATGAACTGTTCATGAGCAAAACAGCCATTGAACTAAAGAGATACAGTAGTCTTTAAAAGGAAAAAAGTAACATTCATCTATCCATAGACAGTAAGATATCAAAGGGGTGCCATTCACATACTGAAAATATTCTCACCAGCATTTTGTAAATAAATAAATAAATACATGACAGTAAAAAAAAGAGTTGAGGAATATAGCTTTTCAACCAAAACAAAATCCAACCCAATATAAGGTGTACGTTATACTATGAAACTGCAAGATGTTTCATTCTATGGCATCATGCATTTTCATGGATCAGGAGGGAAACAAATAGTATAGTGTTTTGAAGCATTGGACATTAGGCAACAGTGAACACACCACCGCTGTCTCTCAACCCAAGTCTGACTGTCTGTGGCTAAACAGGAGGAGCTAAATACAACAAAGAAGAATCACATCCAAAAGGCTTGCAAGAGAAAGTAATTTGTTGTTGAGCTCCACCCTGGAACATACCAATGGCACGTCTCCAGTGAGGCTTTTGACTGAGTATACCTTCCACCTTTGAGCTGGCCTGAGTGAAGGCATTGCAGCTGTGTAAAATTGTCCTCCTAGTAAAATAACCAGACTACATTTGTACATTCCACCACGGTATTTTTTAACATCTGAATTAGATGAAGAACTACTGAAATGAGGAAGAGCAGTTTTCCGGGGAAAAAAAGTCACTAATTTTGTGAACATATGGACAACAGCAAACTTAGTTTAAGATCAGACAGCTTCAGCAGGAGGTACAGTAGTCACTGAAAGTGTTGTGAAATGCTAGTAGCTGATGTTTGAAAAGCTGGTTTCTAGGGAAAGGCAGTTTTCATCAGGAGAAAAAAAAACAGTGGACTGTTTTGTTTTTGAAGGCGAAGAAAAGGGAAACAGGGGAACAACCCTGCAACAGTTTTCCAAGAAACATTGCACAACTCAGACTAACCACAGTTTTTGATTTCTAAAACATTCTAAAACATTACTTCTGGAGCAAGTGGCCAAAACAAATTCACATTCTCACTTGGGCAAAGACTGCTCTTTAGAGAACCAATGCAGAATCTATAAAATACAAAACAAGTATATACGATCCTTAATTGTGTATCGAAAATATTCATATTTATGTGCATGTATTACAGTTCTATAAGACACTCTGTCTCTGGGAATTCTGGAAGATTGAGTTCATATTTTTTCTGTATGTCATAAGGAAGGAAGCGTCCTGCCAGAAAATGCTTCCCAGAGAAATTAGTGGCACACTTTTTGGGAGCCATGAGAGATATAAGCACTTCGGGGCTGATTCCATCCATATCTGCCTCATCCGCATCCCAACCTGTAGGGTAAACGCACTTTTAATCACCATACTCATTCAAAGGCATACACAAAAACAGCGTACATGCAGAGATACCTTAGATCACTTTCATGTGAACTTTAACTGAACAAAAACTCAATACTGATGTGAACTGTAATTCCATTATGAGAATATAATATGAGCCGGTAAACAAATCTGATGAGATACCTAAGGGCACGTCAACACTGGCTATCGGTATTTTGACCTGTTTCAAGGTCACCAGGATACTGGAGTAAGGTTCCTTGATATCTTTGGAGTCACTGTCTGGACCCAGGGTTGCATCAATTACCAAGTTGTAGGCATCATTTATCAACTGGACCTGCAAATTGGAACAAGATGTATCAGTATACATTCCAGGCTTACGTAACAGCTACGTAACAGCAGCACTGGCATGTCCACGTGTCTCACCTCAGTGGGCAGGTAGGACAGAAAGGGGATGTCCATCTTTTCACACTGAACGGTGAAATCCTGGTGCACGCTGTGTGAGGAACGCTTTGGGTAGTAGATTGTTGGCTCGTACTCCTGTTAGAGGGGGTGAAGGGGAGGAGAGGCTTGATGACTGGGGCTTTTCAGCAGGCAAAAGGGGAGCTAAGGTAATGGCGCTCAGAGGCTGAAAGACTGAATAAGTTTGCTATCTATTCCTCCTGCCGTCCTAAGGTAGCTAAGATATTCTGACCTTACTTCCTTATTTTTCTCAGAGGAGTAAAAGAGAAGATTTGCAGAGGCCACTGATGCATATTAAAAAGGCTCTCATAATGACATGGACAGTTGGAATTAACAATTTAAGAGGCCTGGTGGAAGAGCTTGGGGGAAATGCTCATCTACGCTCAGTTTAATTTCATACAAACATAAACAGTCAGTGAAGGTGGGGTGCAGCAGATGAAATGATCACGTAGATTTAATGTCAGTATCGCTTTCGTGGAAATTATGGAAATATGAATTCCGGAAAGAAACATTACTATACAAGATTCAATTTAACGATCAGGACATTACATTATGCAATCACCCTTCAAGGACTACTAAAATGAAAAGAGAATAGCAGTGGTCAACATTTGATTTGTCTTTCCTTTAGATCAAAGAGAGCCACAGTATGTGAAAATGTTTAATGCATTCCATGAATCCGACAGTGTAATGTGGAACCCCTCCATTGACCCTAAGCCTAGCCTTGAGCCCTTCAGAGAGTGCCTCTATGACTTTAACAGATTTCATCAATATGCTTTTAATAGTTGGCTATTGATGCTCCATAAATCTGGCATTTTGGACACATGTGGCGAAGTTGTAGGAACATTTGGTTCCAAGGAAATGCTCATGCAACTGTGAAGGTGTTTTTTCTCTTCAGAGAAAGAGCACTTCACCCCTGAAAAGCGCCGAGTCAAGGTTAGCCTCTCTATAACACAGTTACAAAGAGTCCCCAAAGGAGGAGACTCACTGAGCGTGCGATACTTGATATTTCAGAAGGGCGCTTTTAAGTTGACCCTGAGGTCGCTGCTGTTACCCCTGTGATTCCTAGAGAGAACGTTTGTTGCTGCAGTACTTACGAATATACGCAGGTGTCGGGCGCACACAAGACCGACCGAGCCGTTCTGCTCAGGGCCACAAACAACCAGGACTGTGGGCTGCTTCTTGTTGAGAGACTTCAGAGGAAAAGCCTAGACAGATGAGAGGCAAAGGGGAGAGAGAGAGGGACGTGGATGGACAGGAGAACAGGAAGTCAGTCTGATAGTCGGATGGTGCAACGGGGTGAAAGACAGTCAGACAAGATAGGCAAAAGAGCAAGAAGTGAACAAGGGAGTCAAGCAAGGGTATTTAGACTAGAGGGGAGGGGGGCATCAGACTGAGAGACAGACAGATAGAGGCATGAATAGAACAGAGTGAGAGAGAAAGCCTGAAAGAGACCAGAGAGAGAAACAGACAGACATTAAAGTCCCTTTCCCACATAACTTCTAGAAATTACCCGGACATATTTACCCGGGTAGAGGCACGACACTGACGTTTCCCACATGCACTTTATGTCCGAGTGAGATACGGGTAATTGTGTTCACACTAGACCCGAGTAGGAGCCGCGAGGGGTGGGGCAATGTCAGCACTTGCAGGGGGAGGGAGATGACGCTAAATAAATGCGTTGTTGTGCTGTGTTGCCTGGATGATGCGAACTTACATCAGATCCAAAACATCATGAAACAACAGTAGTTAGCTCGCTAGTCAGCGGGAGCTAGCATAGAGGGAAAAATAGCTAACTCCAGGACCACAGTAAACAAAGCTCTACTTCAACCCTCATCCAACACAACAAATGAATAGAAAATAATGACACACCTGGAAAATATATAAACAGCACACAGAGGTCTGAGGCTTCTTTCCCAACTCCTACAAAAAGCAACAATGCTTAATAACAGCGACGTTAACTATTAGCAGTTACAGGAGCTATTAACTATTAGCTAACCACTGTAATAAACAGCTAGTTGCAAGCTAATCGACAACACTTCAAGCTATTCACGTTTGCAAGGATAATCCTGCCTGTCCCGCAACAAACACAACAACGTGATTGCAGTTTAAGTTTTTATTGTAGGTACACAACAAAATGTCACTGTTTTCAGTACTCCGGTGTTCTCGTCTGTGTTCATAGTAGTTCATACTCGTAGGGCAATGTTTATCGTTACCATGGCAATTTGTACTTTCTGCCTCGTGCTCGTGCTGCACAAGCAGGCTGCAAGGGCGCATTTCTAAACGTCATCGGTACGCCCCCCATCTTTACCCAGAACTGTGCCGGCTGCGTTCCCACCTAAGCGCACCCGGGTAACATCTAGAAGTAGTAGTAGGGGGCTAGTAGGGTGAGTTCCGGGTAAGAAAATACCCGAGTTTTGCGTTCCCACATACAGCCACCCGTTTGATATCCGTTTGACATCCGGATGTCTCGCTCATGTGGGAAAGGGACTTAAGACATGGAGACAGTTAGACAGTGACCTCAGCTCGTCTGCCATGCTGAAGTCCCATCCCTCCGGGTGAACCCTCCATCACTGTCAAGCCCTCCCTCCAAAACGAGTCAGGGACACACTGGGAGACATGGCACCCTCGGCCCAAACTTTTTAAAATAACTCTTACAGGAGTGGAAAAATACCAGAGACAACACCACAGGATGCGGCCTTTAAATAACACATTTTCCACCGGTGTCCTGCGCTGAGCTGTGTGGCCAGTGACATTCGGATTTTCCCTCCTGGCGTTGGCATCTCAGCGTTCCTCTGATGACACCCTCGCACACCCATCCCGCCTCCCCCTCGGCTGCATTCCTAAAATATATCAGGTATGGCACGCGCGAGCCGATGACAATGTATTTAATATGGCAGTTTTACCAGCCGTATTTCAAGTGCCCGTTAAAATAGTTCAGCTCACTGTTGGTGTTGCCAAGGTATTCAACACAAATGGCAACATGTGCATGGATATTTCGAGTAGTAGCCTAATTACCGTAAATTACAAAGCAGTCAGTACAAATTATCTTGCACATTGGGGGAGAACTGAACAGGCCACCGGGCTCAACTGAGTGGAGTTCTCATAAAGAGGTGAGAAATTCCCTTCTGTAATCATACTGCAAGAGTGTTGTCAGACACTTTCTAGTTGGATGGAATAAGCCCTTTTTTAACGGCCAATAACCCGGATAAACCTGACACGTCGTACATTCAGGCTGCGGGGAGTCTCCACTTTCTGGGTCTTTAGAGTTCTAATTTTCGTCTGGTGATGTAGTGGTGTCTTAATGGGAAGCATTCACGGTGACACATTCTGACCGACTCCCCGGGAACCTCCCTGTGGCAATTATAGCGCAAACCGTCCGTAATTAATGACGGCAGTCGAGCTCTGCTAACGGCGAGAAGCGGAGTGGAGAAAATGAGCTCCGGTCTCTCAGAAACGGTGCTAGTCGTGGTCCAGGCAACCCGAGTATTGTCCTGCAGTTTTACAGGCAAGCTGCTGTTCTCCTCTCCTTCACCGGTGGAATGTTGTTTTGCCAGGTCGAGCCAGGGCTTCGTGCTTGCTCCCCCTCGGCTCCCGGGGCTGTGGCTCACAAAGCTGATTGGGATCAAATCTCTGGAGCAGCATCTCCTGTCCTGACATCATCATCTGACAACCGCACTAATTAGCAACACAACTCCATCTCCTCAATCATGTGCAGACATATGCTTGCCCACACACATAGCGAGGAAGAGAAATCCTTTGAGAGAGAGAGAGGAAGAGAGAGACAGTGAGGAAGAGAGAGAGACGAGCGTGAGAGAGAGAGAGAGATGAGAAAGGAGAGAAGTAGACAGAAAATTATGGGAAATCTAGACAGAAAACAGGGGCATGTTGAGGACAGACGGAAAAAAAACATAGGCCTAAAACCCGGGATGAAGACATGCTGTAGCCCGGAGGGCAAGGAAACCTTTTCTCTGAGACACCACATAAAAATAAGATACCCTCTTATTAGCAGAGGTGCTAAAAGCCCTTGCCCATTAATCTAACTGCTACAGTAGCCCACTGAGGCACAGAGGCTTCCGCTGATAAAACACTACGACAGCCACTTCCCTGAAACACCAATGATGTAATTTCAGTCTCTGCCTAGTGACTGTTATGTCTTTTTCTAGCCACTGGTTCTTCGGCAGCGGTTGTTCAGGCCACTGAAACTGGAAGTCCCCCCGTGATAAATAGCGCTGGTGGTTCTGGTCACGATAATCAGAAGGGAGAGAGGGGTGGGGGGGTGGATGGGGAGGTGGGCCTCCGACAGGAAGGGTCCTCTCACATGGCTGTCTGTCGGGTGAGCATCAGTCACGCTCCGGCACACTCCCGCCGGCGGCTCATGTTCCGACGGCGCCCAGGTAGGTCAGCCTGAAAGCCCTCTAGGGGTCTCTCCAAGTCTGATGTAATCCACATGGAACCCGTGACCACAGCCAGCAGGAATCCACCGTCCACAACCCACACAACTGGTTAGACACTGAGGGAAGAGGGAATGGAGGGGTGGGGGTGGGGGGGGGGGGGGGGGGGGGTCGAGACAACCCCCCCTGTTTTCCCCCCTCCCTCCCCTGGGTGGCTCCCTATTGAATAGTCTGTGTGGATGTCTGGATATATTGTACGTTTATTGAGGCACGAGTCTCGGGATCTGCTGAGGCCAGCACCCTCAGACCAACAAAAACAGGGAACAAGGTTTCAGTGTTTCTACGAGCCTCAGAGAGAAGCAGGGCTTGTGTGTGTGCTCGGCTATGAGATGTGCAGATGTGTTGGCGGGGATGATGGTCGGGGTGATGATGGAGCTAGGGGGGCGCAGGGGAAGCGTGACAGACCTTGGTTACGGCAATGGCGCAGGCATAACCCCAGATCTCGATCAGCTGCTGCTGCCCAAACCGGTAGTCCCGCAGCAACTCTGTCTCAATGGCTGATGCCTCCACCTTACTGAGAGCGAGAGAAAGAGAGAGAGAGAGAGAGAGAGAGAGAGGGGACAATGAATTACTTCATATTCATTGCATATACAACACCATGGCAAATACCAGCTCAGATTAAAGCCATCTGTTAATTACTGTAGGTCTTTAGTGACAGACCGTGTTTATTAAAAAACTAAACAGGTCCATGACTCCATGCGTCAAGACCATTGTTCCAGCTGCACTGATTTCACTGTGTAACATCAGATGCAAAAGCTTGTTAAAGGAGAATCAGAGGCTTAGATTACCTCCAGCGGTCTATATTTGTGTGACCACACACTATCGGGCATGTACTTTATCATCTGAACATGTTGGTGTCAGGAGCTGTTTCTCATTCCCTTCATCTTAAGTAGCTGTCAGACCAGGGAGACGGCCCGCTGAGACGGCTCGCCTGAGACGGCCCGCTCTCTCTCCCTCTCTCTCTCTCTGTGGGAGCGGGAGCGGGGCCGCGTTTTAAAGGCGGGGGCAACAGCCCCTCGACCTGTCGGCTCTGAGTCAAGCGCTCCCCCGGAGACCATGAAATCCAATGACTCCAGCATAAACACCCATCAAAGAGAGTCTGGGGTGGACGGAGCTGCCCAGAGATGCCGGAGTTTACTACACTGGGGACCCCTTGTGGATCATATGTGCATTACTGCTGTCAGAAGATAAATGAGCCGTGAACGGACGCTGACTTGCACTGCACAATATTTGACTTAAAACCAAACAGACACCGAGAGTCTTGTTTGTCACTGCAAATCTGTCTTCACTTGGATGCTTCCTATATTAGCGTGTGCCAAATCGTATTCATATTGTTATTCCGCATTGCATTTATATGCCACACCAAACAGTATGAGCTAAGGCATATTACAAGAGTGACTAATGAGAGAGCATGAATGATTCATTAAAAAAAACTACACGCAACAGAGATACAATACACCCCCAATCTCCCATCATACAATTAACAGTGGTTGGATAAAGAAGACGAGATTAAGGCAGACACTGCCTGATGTAACCTGGTGACTGTCAGAGCTTAGATAACAGCCAGCTTCTAGAGTTTAAAGCAAAGCCACAAGGAGTCCTCTCCTCTACAATTACAACATCTACAGTCATTTTGAATTATACTGACATTTTGCATAAGAGGATGAATGAAGTAAAATACTAATAATAATATCAGTGTCAAATAATCCTCCACATTCACCACAAACCACAGTAATGAGGACATTGTGATCCCTCGCAAGCCAGTCAGCAGAATAGGAGATGGGATTTACAGCACACTGCCGTAATTTCCCTCTGCCCGCTTGGATGTTAAAGGTCATCCTATATCTCTTCATCCCGATGTTCCTTTTGGACGGTTGGGCTTGCTCACCGCATCAAGAAGACCTTTTGGCATTTGCAGTCTCCAATAGAGCAGCCCGGCCGTCACACAGAGTTCACAGGGGGGATATTTACCGGCTTACGCTGACAACATGATATTTGTAAAGTTCAGCTCAGGCCATGCAACGGTGTTTTGGCTCTTTCGTCAAGTCCAACCCGTGGAGCTGAAAAAATGTCCCCATATGACCACTAACTGGTCTACCGGCAACAGTATGATAAAAAATAATGCTGATGCTTTAAATGGTTTATCTGAAACCTTGGTATTGTGCTGAAGTGGGCAGTGGACGGTGGTAGTGTAGTGGTCAAGTTTCTCTGAGGACAGTGGCCCTCAGTGGCCCTCAGTGGTGATATAATTGGCATATATCATTTGAATAAAGCGTCAGCTAAATGAATAATTAACAACACGGCACTTAAATGTACATTTAATGTAAATGTAAATGGAAGTGCTGCGTTGGTAATTAAACAGTGCCACCAGCAGGTTGCAGTGCAACTCCTTGCCTCAGCACAATACATCTGACTGCTGCCAAAAAAAAACACGCCCAAGTTTTCCCCCAGTCCCCTACTGCTCCTTGGCCTTGTCTGAGTGGCAGCCAAGATCTTTGAAGCCGATCAGCACAAGCAGGAGCAAGGCCTCCTGGGTCCCGGAAAGTCTCGTACTGCAGACGGGAGCCGCCTCTCTCACAACTTTATGGAGAGGAGGAGCACACTGGTGCTCTGGGTACAAACGGGAGACAGCATGAGTGAGGGAAGAGAGAAAGTGTGTGAGTGTGTGAGTGTGTAAGTGTGTGTGTGTGTGTGAGAGAGACAGAGAGAGAGAGAGAGAGAGAAAGAGAGAGAGGGAGAGAGGGGGGAGGAAGAGAGATGAAATGAGCAACAATAACAAGCCTGAGAGGCCCTCAACCCCCCCCCCCCCCCCTCCCTGCCCACCCCCCTGAGCCCATTAATTTCCCCATGCGGTGCGGGGCTCCCCGCGGGCCGCTCACCACGCCGACAGCTCCGCAATCACACAGCGCCTAATGAGCCTGTTTACCTCCGCGCGCCAGCCAGCAGGGCCGCGGCTGCCAGCGAAAAGAGGACGCACCGCACCGCACTCCCGCCCGCCCGCCACCCGGCCTCCTTGACCTCCGTCAGCATGTGAGGCAAACAACAGCCGACTCATTAAGGTCCCGGCACTCCTCAAGAGAAGGAGCGCGAGCACTCAGTCGCGGCTGCAGTCCTTATTTCAGCACTAAAATCAATCCTGCTCCATGGAGAGAAAAGGGCTGTGGCGACTGGCGAGCCGGGGCAAAGTAACTCTGACAAAGTATAGGGGCCACTTCTCTTCTAAATTTCACTTTTAATTCACCCATCTCTTGCTGGGAACGTTTGATTACAGTGTTGCGTCAGCACTTGAGCCTCAAGGAACAGGGCCTATGTGTCCTTTAAATGATCAGCACCTAAATCGGAGTCCCCATGGCAACCTCCTTTTTAAGTATAGTCACCGCAATTATCCATGTCTTGCCATGGACAGCTAAATCACAGCATTTCCCCTATTATTACGGCTCCGGCCCGTGTTAGCTCTCTCTGTTCACGGTCAAAGTTAACAGATACAGGAGAGAGAATATACTTAAAGTTCTAGACTAGACTAATCAGCGAAGCAGTGAATATGGTGATGTGCAGGCCATTAGAATAGGAGACGGAGGGAAATGGATATCAAAAACACATTGCTGATGTCCTCTAGACCGTAGAAGATATTACGACTATTCAGGTATTCTCAACAGCTGAGAGATCCAGCATAATCCTCCTTTTGGACAGGGCCGTGAGAAAACATTCTAGAAGTGTTTTGCAGAAACAAATGGCTCATGTCCACCAAGTGCTTACGGAGACAAGACCCAATATGGGAAACTATTTGTATGTTGTCCTAAAACCAACATCCAATACTCTGTAATACTATACACTTTTAATCGGGTAGTTTTGATGAATAACACAAGGTGTAAATAAATGCTCGGATTAACGATCCCATTTTCCTGGTGTGTGATGACGGATGAATACATCCTGCTATTGACCCGTAAGTCATTTTGAATAAACTGTTTGGCAGAAGCTAGTACAGTAAAAACAAACGGACATATTTGAATCCCCAAGCAACAGTCTGGAAGACAGCTAGATTGAGGTCTCATGAGGTTCTGTGAGGGTATTCGGGGACATGTGTGACAAGATCATGATCTCATGCTGAGGTGTGATCAACAGGCAGGCAGTGAAGGGGGCAGGAAGTGATGCACGAGCACTGGAGTATATCAGCTCAACAGGAAGAACACATGGATTGGAGCACTCCCACTCATCCTTGATTTAGCCAGCCCAGTGCAACCCTAAACTAGGAGTGAGACTGCCAGAGAAGATCTTTAAAAGTTGAAACAGACAGCACAGGTTTAATCTCAGCAAGTTCATCCATAAAACAGTTTGGCCTCGTTATACTTCTGCATTTGTCAGCTTTTCGCATCCATTATGTAATACCCATATGTCAATTGATGAGCTACTGCTGCTGTTCAAACATATACAGAGAAATAGACTTTGCACAATAGAATGTAGCTATACCAAAAGAACGTCGACAAAAGTAGACAAAAGAATGGAAAATGGAACACTGCTGCCGGGTGTGATATTTGGCGCGGAGCCAGATCTCCTGAAGCCACAGAGCGAGAGAGTGGGCGTCCAAGCTCTTCTTCTGGCGACAACAGGCAGTCCGGTCACAATTCAACCGCCCGCAGGTGAATCCAAAACACACTCCAACTCGACAGACGAGAGTGCATTCAATGCCAGTCAAATGGCCTTCCAGTGTCTCAAAGAGAGAGAGAGAGAGAGAGAGAGAGAGAGAGAGAGAGGGATTTACGGTTCAATCACTGGAGCACACCCAGGGATGAGGGGAGGAAAACTACTGATGAACTAAACAGCAGCTCTGGCTAATCATGGCTTGTTAAGTTTCAATGGCCCTAGAGATGGTGTTCCTGGAACCTCGGGTCAAGGTTGCTGATTCAGTGCTGTGGGTCATCGGACTGTCTTCATCTGACCGCACAGATAAACACAGGCCCCTCGCTTTCCGTGCCAGAAATATTTCACAACAGCACATCATTTTTTTTTGTGTGTGTGTGCATGTGTGTGTGTGTTTGTGTGTGTGTGTGTGAGAGTGAGTGTCTTGTCCTGTCAGAGGAACGTCCTGTGCCAGTTCTATGCGTCTGAGAATCTGGACTTGTCTGCGCATCTCCAGGCTTTCTCCTGCCAAATCACTCAATGCCAGACTGTGCTGGGATTGCTGCCCATTACCATAGAAACATGAAGATGACACCCAGGCTCTGCACATAAACTATTTCAAGATCAGGTTGAATAGAACCTCATTTGGAACATCTTGCAATTTAGAGACAGAGGTGATTTGTTTTGTGGAACAGAACACAGTTTCCATATAAGAATCAGTAAGAAAGGGCCTCTGTAAATCTATTCTCAGTGTGAAGAAAGTGTGTAACTGTGGAAACTGTATGAATATGGAGTGTAACATAAACAAAAAAGAAGAAAAAAACATTTAAATATTTGGAATTTGCCATTTGTGTAAAAAGAAAAGCTGGTATGGAGAACAGGAGCCTGTGGTTCTTGTCACATTGTGAGTTTAACGAGGAAAACAGCCCAACTTCACAATTGGCAGAGACTACTGTGTTACATCATGTGTTTTCTTTTTCATTATTCACTGAGAGCTCCTTATATTTTTGAATACTGAATTAGGTTTCAGATACAAACTGTAGCACTATGTTGCTTGAAATGCTCGAAATGTCCTTCAATATACTGCACATGTAGTGAACACACACCATATACACTGAAGATTTGAACGATTTAACCTTTTCCTTGTATTATTCTAACATTTGGAAATTATTGTAATTGCATTCCCAGCCGAAAAATTCAGCACAGGTCAGAAAAAGCCCTGATATTTTAATCTCTGTCGAGCAAAGAAAAATAATCAACTTTCCCAGCAAAACAGGGACCTTGAGATAAAAGGGAAATGTCAACCTTCTGCCAGTGGCCTTAACAGTTATGGAGATATTGGCACATGGTATTTTGGAACAAAATGATTAGTCTGGTCTAGCTTCATGAAGATTGCTTCAACAAACCAGAAGAGTCCCAAAAGAATGATCTATCAAGTTTATGGATGACAGGACAGAGAGAGAGAGAGAATAATAACTGCGAATGTGTATAGAATGGCAATAGTACAGAGTCACAAAATGTATGATAGAAATGGTGGTTGGAGAACACTCGTTAGAAAGTGTTTCATGTCCATCTGCTGCAATTCCAATTACAACTGAGGCCAGTAATCAGAAGCAGGTCTCCGCACGGTGGAAAAGTAAAAGTGAATTGTGTGCCGTGAGAGAGACTGCAAGTGCAGGAAACCATGGTAACGGAGAGTCAGTTCTAGAGCTGCCAATGAAGAAGGGAGAGAGGAGGTGAACAGGTACATGCTCACCGGAGGAGAGAGAGAGAGAGTGTGTGAGAAAGAGAGAGAGAGAGAGAGAGAGAGAGAGATAGGTCCATAGTTATTTCATAAATAAATGAAGAAATATACGAAGAGATGGAAGGAAAGTTGGAACAGAAAGGAAAAGAGCTCAGTGAGGCGAGGTGAACGTGCATATGCTATAGCCTAAGTATACACCACATGACAGACACAACTAGTTTGCAGAGGTGAGAGGGTGAAAAGTAAAGGAGGCAGCAGACAGAGAGATAGAGAGAAGAAGAAAATGAAAAAGAGGGGGAAAAGGGTGGAGAACAGAGGTAAAGAGGGACAGAGTGTAACGGGAACACATCCTTCAGGCCCAATTATGTCTGCTGGCTGGCTGGTTGAACACAGGTCAAAACACTGTAACTCCATAAAAGAGACTAACAGTGGGTTACAAAATGAACAGAAATCGCTATTACATCAGGACAGAACATTTTGTTTCCTATTACATTATTATGTGCTATATATTTATCTAGTGCCCTCCTTTAATGCCAGTGTTGGCAAACCCCATTGTCTATGTCTGTGACAATAAAACGGCTAACAATGCAGAATATATCCAAACAAAACCATGGACTCAACAAAATCTATCATTAAGCCCGGAGCTACAGTAATTACCGGACAATTTGCTGATGTGTCCATGTAGATGTGACTCACATCCAGTAAGCTTATTAACTTGGAATTACATTTCTGGTAGGTAATTTCTTCTCATCAACTGAACAATTCATTCTACCTCTAGTTTTTAGATAGCAATCTGGGATGGCCTGTTCAATAAAAATGGTTTACAATGGCCTGGATAGAACATGCTACATTTTTGGGGGTAGTCCATGCGGTGGACTTAATGAATTAGGATTAAGTAATTTTGCACTGAATTCTACATCAGTACTTGCCTGTTGCGCTGTCAGCAACTACATCAGTTGGGCGCAGACTACAACCATTTATATGCAGAAAGCACAAGAGAAGTTGGTCAGCAGGCTAAGCACTTATCTAAATTGTTCCTGGCTTAGTGCATTTTCACAGACTCGCGTTAATAACACACAATCAAAATTGTGTACACATAATACAAACCAGACCTTATATTTGCCTCAGATGCATTTCTGAGCATTATCATGTTCATGCCATGATCACAGTACATTTAATTCAAAAGCTTATTGAATTTGAAGGTACACTGAAATTGTCTATTAAAAATTGCACCTGCGCCCCACAAAGGCAAATCTTGACCTGGAAATATGTCTCCGCCTTAGACAGCAACACAGAAGGGTGTTTTCAGGTCAGCTGATATATGTAACTGAGTGCATCAAATGGAGGCCCACTTCTTCTGCCCTCCTCCCTGATGACCAAATCCCCCTTTCCAGAGTGCTTGTTGAATGCGGGCCTGGTGAGACCTCGCCATAGCTGATGCGTTCGCCACTCTCCTCGCTTGAGCGCTCATCTGTCGGGCGAGCTGATAACGCCGCAGACCCAAGATCCGCTGCGGCCACAGCTTGACATCGAGATGAGTCCCACAGTCTCCTGATGCAGACACTCATCATGTAGTCGTTCAGCTGAGAGGTCAAGCCAGATTGAACACATCGCTGTAAATGATTTTCAAATATCAGCTGGAATGTCCAATAACATCTGTGTCTCTAGCCACCATCCGCTAGCATTGCAAGCCACAAGGATGAGAAGTTGTGAGGCAACACTCACGTAAGGACGCATTTTGGACCTGCAGAGTTTTTATCTAGGACAGGATCTGTGGTACAAAGTTAACGGGGGTTTCTAAATGTGGGTCATCAGGGGAAAGTTAATAGGGGCTTCAGGGACAACAGGGGAGGCTGATGCAGAGATTTGTGCGTGTGTGTTGTACTTTTAGTTGTACTTGTAAGTGGTATTATAATTGACATTCTAGCCTCCTCAGTCAGTGTGTGCCCATGGGAACCTAGTTTAGTTGCTAGCTTATTGAGATTTCTGTAGTATAGATCCTCTCCTGCCATTCCACTCTTATCTTGCCAGCAACCACAGCATGGAAATACCATTATCATAGCACATTATGTGGCAATGATTGCCTAGGATATTGTTGCCTCTAGCAAAGAAATGGATAAAACTATTTATGCTGGTGCTGGTTTAGTTGGCCTTTGCTGGTTTTCCTCCAGCTCTTGCTGGTCTTTGCCGGTGTAGCTGGTTGGGCCACCCCGTGGACATGCTGTTGTGACCATCTGAGGAAGCTGATCATGCTGGTATTACCAGCCTGTCATGTGGGATACAGCTGGTGTAAGATGGTCAATCATGCTGGTTAAAAGCCTGCCAAGCTTGACATTGTTGGTGTAAGATGGTCATGACCAGATGGAGATGATATGACAAGCAAAGTCAAAGTCATCTGAAAGTATGTTTTCGCAAGAGTGTTGCTGGTCTAGTAGGTCAACCATCATAGGGTGGTCAAACAAGCTGGTCAACCAGCAAACCATCTTAAGCTGGTCAGGCTGGTTTTTTTTCAGCGGGGAAATTAAAAATAGCAGATTTCCTCCCCATAGCATTATTTTCTGCTCTATACAAAGGTCACATGCATATTTTCCACAGACTCTGTGATCTTCTCTTGGCCCTTGTTCAATTTTCACCCTCCTACACTCACTGTTTTCAGACACTTAACCATGCTGTCTATGAATAGAGTTCATGTTTTTAGTCTTTATACTGCATGAAATCCTCTCACCTGTCAAGTAGTCAAAGAAGTAATAACCTTGAACGTCATTAGCTGCTTGACTGAAATAAGAGTTATGCTTTGACTCTCTTTTCTTCATTCTAACCACCCCTATTATTAAACATCACAAGGACCACATTTAGCTTGTGCTTTCTGTTCTTTAAGCTCACCATGCTCAGCACTTCAGCACGCTCAGGCTTCACATCTCCCTGCTAATGATGGAGGCTTATAATGGTCACTGGCCTATGCTGTTGAGAGCAACCAAGGGTTCTAGTTCTCTCTGTCTTCAGACCACCAGCTGGCTTGATGCCAATGAGCTGAGCGGTAAACCTTGTGCCTGGTCCCTCCATCTGATGTGCATGGACTATTACATAAGTCACATTTTCCTATACTGTGTCCATCCGTCCACTGTGGCGAAGGCTGCGCAACATCAATGTCTGGCTCCTCTATGATCCATCATGCCTCAGGCAGATGAGGCAATTGCTTTGGCTGCCTCTATTCCCTCTCTCTCTCTCTCTCTTGCCGTCAGGAAGACTGAACTCCTGCTTCATCACCTGCTTTTTGTGAATGATGGGCGCCGCACACCGGGGATGGCGAGTGCTGAAGAGCCATGGCCCAGGCTAGCACTCTTTCAGCCAGCTGGAGGAAGACCAGGCCACCCGTCTAAGGTCACTCAGAAAGTTAATGACTTGTACGGCATATTGAAAAACTAAAGCTAATCAATATCCTGGACGTGACTCCATCACAGTATTGGCACTATAACCTCTGAAGCTGGAAGTCATTTGCTGGAAGACGTGGAACGGAGTGGTGGTTTTCATAGAATTTGAAGAATCTGGTGAGATCAGAAATGTAATCAGCATTTCTGCATCAGTCCAACAAACATTTCCTTATATATTATCTCTGGCTTGTCCAATAGATTTTGTTATTTACTAATCATTAATGTGTAAATTGAATTAACTGTAGCGGAGCTTAGACAGCTGGATGATTAAGCAGGCTGACTAAAATCTGTTTATTTGTGAGCCCCATAAAGGGTATGAGTCAGTTCCACTGTGTGCAACTATGGAAATAAGAAAGCAGAGAAACTGCTCACTTAGAATAAACAACACTCTTCGTGCAGGTTTTTTGATGAGTGAATTTCAGCTCGGATTAATGCCACAGTTTGCCCTCCGCTGAGACGTGTTTTGCCTCTCTATGGAACAAGAAGCAAACTTATTTTGCCCGAAGCACCCATTTGCGAGAGATACATTTGTTTACCAAGTCTCCTACTTATGCCTGTGTGTTCCCCAAATTGAATAAAGTTGAAACGAAAGACCCTGGAAACTTTCTTTGCTGTATTCTCACGAGAGACTCATAAAGCCGTCCGCTCACGAAGCAACTTTCCGACCGCACCACTAATGCACTTCGAAATGGCCAGACTGGGTAACGATTCTGGCTCGCTCTTCCACACCCCCATTATCTGCAAACACAAATGGCTCTCTTGAGAAGCCTCTGCATCATCCAACAGGAACTGACCGTTGTTTGTGTGGGAGAGGGGGAGCGACCAGTCGGGCCAGGTGCAGAGCTGCCTCCTCCACTCAGCCCGTTAATAATTAAGGGGAGCATCAGTGGGGGAGGCCGTGCCTCCACGCGGACACCCTGGATGTCGGGAGGCGCCGGGAGCTGTGTCCGACCTTTGACAGCTGCAGGCGGGTTTGACCGCTGTGCCTCCTCCGCTGTGGATGTGGATGTGATGGTGGTTGGCCTGGGGAGAGTGGGGGTTGGGGTCAGCGTATGGACGTGCTAATGAGAGCAAGGCACCCTTTCGACACGCCATGCAAAAAAACTGTGGAGAGCGCAGCAGCGCTGCAGGCAGCAGGCAGTGGGGAGGTGGAGGATGGAGTCGATGAGACAAGGCTGCATGGGGGTGGGAGTGGGAGTGGGAGGGCAAGAAAGACAGAGAGTCAGACAGGACCGAGTCGGTACTGACCGTACAATTCTGGTGAAGCAGCTTCTTATTCTTCGCAAACCGCAATCACACTCGCACCTTCGAAGGCAATCATTCAGAATGCGAATGTAATTGTGAATGCTCCAACCAAATCTGCATTTTAAATGTCTATTATTGGTGACACACTACGACACAGGCATTTGAAACCCAACAGTTTATTTAAACCCTGATGGAAAACAAACTGTTTAACAAAGTCATGATTGCAAATATGATTGCAAGCACGTTAGATGATGGGGAGGAGGAGGACGCTAATGAGGATGCATGAGAGGAGATAAGGCCCAGGCAGTAGATGGGGAGAGCGCGCGAGAGAGAGCAAGCTGATGCTGGTGTTGGCGCAGCTATATTTGCATATATTTGTACACAGAGGCAATAACTACTTCGGTAAGTCGGGTTTAGGCCGGAAAAGAGAACGTGTTTATTAGTGCAGCAGTATTTCTATAAACCATTACGCACAACGTACGCACAACGTATGGCGCATGAGATCACTGTTAACAGCTGGCCATCACAGGAACCTGCTGCAATGGCGGCTGGTGGTGCCTACAGAGTGTGTAAATCCCCCTGCAGGAGAGAGCATGATGGAAGCGTGAGGATGGGGGGGCTCAGGGCGCTCCAGAGGGGGTACACGGCGCACCCCACATGCCTTAATTCCTCTATAAAGCAGGGAGACATTCAAACATCCCCCACACACACACACATATGAGGGGAGAGGACCCAGCAGGGGACGGATGCTGTGCTGGGATTTTCAGTTTCCGGAACCAAACAGGAGAGGGAGAGGACATGCATACTTAGTAGGGTGCGGCGCGCACAGCTGAATTCCTTCCAGGGCGATAGAATACATTAAGGGTGTCATTCATTCTCCATTAATTGACAGCGCAGTTGAAACATTCTTGGCATAATATCACGGAAGGGTCCACACATGTGTTGCTTTCTGGATGCAACTGTGATGCTGTAGCATCCCTTTGGTGTCCTATGCCCATATTCTTATAATGTATAGTATTAAATCAATTTTATGATTTATTTCCTTTTTATATTACATATCATGTCATACACCAATTCTTTGAGCATGGGATCTGACCCAGCATAGTATGTGTGTGTGTCTGTGTGTGTATGTGTGTGTGTGTGTGTGTGTGTGTGTGTTTGTGTGTGTCTGTGTGTGTATGTGTGTGTGTGTGTGTGTGTGTATGTGTGTGTGTGTGTGTGTGTGTGTGTGTGTGTGTGTGTGTGTGTATGTGTGCATGTGTATAATAAGCCCATATATGTGATGTTGATGGATCAGCTTATGGCAGCTGTGCTGCCTGGCTTATTGGGGCTTGAGGGAGAAAAGTGGGCGATTTACGGCATGGGCCCCAATAATAACAACCTCCCCAGGGCCCAGGCTGGGTGACCGTGAGATCAGAAGGGCCGGAGCAGAGTGGACACAAATGAGGCCACTTCTACCGAGCTGTTAGCTGCTGACATCGCTGGAAAGGATATGAGGACGACAACACAAACTGATTTGTCGCAATTCAAAGCGGTATTACTGTGGCTAATGTATTTGAGACATACATTCGTTTTGCCCCAGCAGTAGATGTGCTAATGCACTCTGTCAGGGAGGCACAGACAGCGTGTACATGTTGGCTCTTTCTCGGCAGAGAAGCGGGAACATCAGGAGGCCCCATTATCCGGCTACTGGCACCCATCCTGTCTGAAATGAAAAAATGCCTGTCACCCATGTCGGAAACAACTAGTGAAAGTTCAGCTGATGTCGCTGGAGACCCATTTCTGTGTTGGAAGCATTTCAGTGACATTTCTGCTTTCTCACTGAAATTATAAAGGAGCGAAAAGTGATGTGGTTTTTTGTGCCCTCCAATGTTTTTGAGCGGCCCCCCGATCAGAGTGACATGTGGCTTTCTTCGTCTTAACCCAGCCATTGTCTGCCTCGCATTATCAACTTCAAAAATCAATGCACTTCCTCAGTGGGCGAGTCTTTGATTTTCTGACAGCCTGTCAAGCAGCCGACTGAAAGTTGAAGATGATTGAGAGAAAAGGAAATTGACAGTTCCCATGGCTGAATGGTGAGACTTTTTCTAGATATTTCTTTTTTTTTTTTAAAGCAGACCGAAAAGTGGATTGACACTATTCTGAAAAAAAGTGACATACACAATCTCTCAAAGTATGAGTCCACTAACAAGGATTTATAAATATTTCATATCTAACCATTAATACATAACCAAGATGTTTATGTATAGTGCTCAATATTAAGCATCATTATTATTACCGTACACCGTACCATACTGTACATGTATTAGGTCTTTATTCAACAATTTCTTATTCTTACTGGATAGATGATTTATTATTGGTATATTGGTATATTGGTATTATTGGTTGAATAAGCAACTTTGGTCTTGATCTGAGGTTAGTGATATATAGTATGGATCAAAATGGAAACTTCATAGCCACACATCTGTGTTTCTTGCACCTACTGTCATTTGTTTTTCATGCCCCGTGTCTGAAATCAGGTGTTGATTTCCTTGTTTACCGCACATACAGCTCTGGATGAAGCTGCTATCCAGCTCCTCATTTGCCTGGAATCACTTGTGTGGAAAATAATATCGGAAAGATTGGTGCCGCTTTCGTAGCTTGGCAGCACAAACAACTTATTTGTGTGAAGCAGCGGCAGCAGCAGCAGCCTTTATGTAATCAAGGTTCATACACAGCCACACACTCACCTTGAGTAGTGGCAAGACTGATCTGATGATGAAAGCGCAACAGACTGAAACAATGGGCCCAATTAGGGTGTCCCCTGGGACACCATCAAACAGCAGAATGAGGCAGCCAGACTGGATCTCCACTGTGTCAGCTGAAATACTTTTAACAGACACTGCTTGTCTAAGTTAATATACTGTAAAACACAACATATACCTCCTAAACTTTCCACACAAACACACACATACACACATACACACACACACACACACACACACACACACACACACCTTTCTGTTCCCAGCTACAGTGGTAAAAGTCCAATTGTTTCTATGGCAACTATTGACCATATTTCAAGACTTGAAAATGCACAGTTCTGAAAAAGCCAACGCGTTTTCCATTATCAATTGCTTCATGTCAGACATTAGTGTGTCATTTCAGAAAGCATCTCACTTTAGCTGTCTTTACAGCCATTAGCCCTGGTCTCTTCAGAGGCACCAGAATCAGCGATGGGAGATACAGCCATGTTAACATTCTGCCTGTCTGATACCAGCGAGACCCATGAAGTGGAGAACAAAGTCTTCTGTCTCTCCTGCCATACTTCATCAGGTAGCCAATCTCAATCAGCTTTAGGATATGTGACAACTAAAGCGACTGTAAAACATGCCTGAGCTGAATGTGAATTTTGACATCTTAGTGCTGAGTATGACGGATAAAGGATTCTACGTACTGTATGGGATTCAAGCTGAAAATACAGTTAAGTCCAGAAATAGTCTAAGTCAATCCTCCGGATACTAGCTCACGAGGACCTGACATGGATTGGCTCTTGATATCTTATGGTTGTCATTTAAATCTAATTCAGCATTACTGGTGAGCTCAGAGCTGATAAGACTGCCTAAAATGAGCACAGGCTACAAGAGAATGAATTGACACCAAAAATACTAAATGTCTTGGTTTTGAGAGTATGTCAACAGGATTTCACCACCCCCAAAATCCCAAAATAACCTTTAGGCCGCCCCAACAAGCTTCTCCTCACCCTGCTGGAATTTGGTCCTGCTGTTGTCATGGCGATAGCAGTGAATTGTTTTTTTTTCCCTTCTTCAAAAAAGGCTCCCATCAACCCCCTCCCTCCCTCAACACCTTTCCACAGAGACTTCCTCTCCAGTCAACTCCTCTTGTGCCTGATTGAATTCATTTTTCTGACTGTGATCTAATGGACACAATTCACTGTTAACATTTGGGGGACAATTCACTCACTGTGCTTGCTCTCTGCTTCACCGTGTGTGCCCTGTAATGCAACATGCCTTCACGAATACCACAATGGTTAAAAAAACACATGCTCTTGGATATATCTGTGGTGATGCTCAGCAGACATCCAAAAGACTGTGGGTTCGCCTGGCTGTGGAACAGTGAGGGGTTGAATGGAAATCTCTGGTGACCTCTTTTGATGAGGACTTATGGCTGGGCAATGCCTCGGGGCAATCACATGAAACATCAGCTGGTGTTGCACGCCAGGAGCAGCAGAGATCAACACCATCTCTCCCCGCCACTGACAACCTGTCAGGCTCCCCCGCCGGCACATACCACACAAATGCAACACACAAGCGATTCACAATTGCCTATATTTAGCTACTGTGGTGCCCCGCGCGCCCAAATGTACATTTGATATTCAGATGTGCACGGTGGGAGGGAGGACAAAGATCTCCCTCTTCTGTTTGACTTTTGAGGAATCTTCAAATTAATAGGAACTCGTGGGTGGAAAACATTTTGATCTACAGTAGCAAAGCTCCTTAGTATGCCATAGAATCTTGAACAAATGTATTGTGCTTTCAATGAGAAGAACAAGACCATCCCATGACAATACAAAAAAAATACAATTAAAATGGTATTTTCCTAAAGACGCCTCAATCACATTTTATGTACAGAAACGGTCGGAGCACTTAGTGCTGAGGAAGAGGCACTTCCTTGATGAACAACCCCTTCCCCCCCAACACGACAGCTCTCACTCCTGGAGCAGGCTCTCCCTGATGCACACACTTCATTATCCAGGGTATGGCTGGAGTCGGGGCTCATTAGAGAGATTTGGGAGAGTGGAGGAACTGTCAATCCACCTGCTCCCCCGCAACACAGTGTATGTGTGTGTGTGTGTGTGTGTGTGTGTGTGTGTGTGTGTGTGTGTGTGTACATGTGCATGTGTGCATCCATGAACATGCATTCACACTTGGCAAAGGGCTTGAGAAAAAAAGATAAAGGAGAAAGAGTATATTGAATAATGGATTACTACAATATTCCGTTTCCAAGAATTTCCTATAAATGCACACCATCCACACAGCACACACATTGCAATGGCTATAAAACAGACTACATTACTGAGTGGTTCATGGAGAGATGGTAATGATGGTGAAGAAGGTCCATAAACCAGTTGAAATCATTCTTAAATCTTAAAGCTTATGCCAGACTTAATGACTTGGTGTTCAGATCTGATTGGACTCATGGAACCATGGATTTTAACAACTGCAATTTATGCATTTAGTCACTTATTCAGTGGCAGAGGCTATCGAAGTGCAGAGCGAATCAATTTCAACCTTAATTCACTATATATTTTTTAGATAAAATGATGGATAAGGAAATATAATGCCTCTTTCAGCTTTTACTTCCTTTTGATAAAGGTAAATGCTAGACTGTGTATTCTATACACTTTTAAAACTGATTGTTTTTAACACATCTCCATGTTCAGATAGGGACAACACATTTGTTATAAGAGTGAACACAGATATCCACCAGCTGCTGTTCTACTGTGTGGAGAGCTGAACAATATCATACCTGTGCAAATCTGTCAGCCTTATATGAGGTTCCCTATGCCAGAGTTATTGTAAAAACACTGATCGATTTCATTGTAGCATCACTCATCGATTTCAGCCGGTCATTAAAAGTTTTTGCTGGCTAAGGTCTTCAGCGCCACCCTTTCATGCTCACATTTTCTACACCCATTTTCCACTGCCGATGCCAGATGTGTTCAGTCCTTCAATGTCTCTGGTTGGTCTCCAGCTAGTTATTCTGTAGGACTGCCAATATGCCAGTATGGATCTCAGCGCCAGGGGTCCACTGATGGGAGCTCTGGCCTCCACTGATATACCCAGCTGCCTGGATCCCAGTCATATCAAGAAGGCTCTCGTGTTCACTGCAGTGTGCTGCTGTCGGCTTAGAACAGAGGGTGCACAACAGGGCTTTGGTCAGTCAGTGGCTCATTACAGTCTTGCCCAAGGAAGAGAGGTGGCAATGCGCATGAATCCAGAACTGCTATTATCCTGTGCACAGTGCAGTGGATCTCCTACGGGAAGAGCCCGGGCTAAAGTATTCTGCTACTCCCTTGGCGTGACACTACACACAGATAGTGATGCAACTGCTTTGTCCAGAAGCCTCCTGAGCTTACAATAGTTTGCACGTGATTGATTAACTTGAGCCAATCAATGATGGCGGTAATCAATGACAATATTTGTGCTATCCTATCACTGCAAGCTGGCTGCTCGGTGCGTATGGCTAGCGATAGCAGTCAGTAAATAATGTATAGGGATGTTATCACTGAGTTCATATCCACGAGCACGTGCTTGGTTACTAATTAGTAATCCTGGTGACTTGCAACAGTATGGCAGCAGCCTGCCCTGTCCCTCAGGTAGGGCTACCATCTGGCTGCAGTGACAGCGTCCTTAGTCTAACTCCTTTTCCCAGCACTTCCTGTCATCCTCCTTTGCAGGAAGGCTACAGAACTGTTTCTCACATATAACGTTGGAGGACGATAGCATCGCTGTTGAACTCAGAAGGGGTTCAAGTCACTGGCACTGTGACTTGTGTCAGATTTACCAAGTGGAATGGTTGCACACAGACCTGTGT
Organism: Sardina pilchardus; assembly: GCF_963854185.1. Classification (NCBI taxonomy): domain Eukaryota; kingdom Metazoa; phylum Chordata; class Actinopteri; order Clupeiformes; family Clupeidae; genus Sardina; species Sardina pilchardus. Next base: position 14,022,890 of record NC_085008.1, read on the forward strand.
GTGTGTGTGTGTGTGTGTGTGTGTGTGTGTGCGTGCGTGCGTGTGTGTGTGTATGGTGTGCATGTGTGGCAGCGTGTGTGTGGTGTGCGTGTGTGGTGTGTGCGGTGTTTATGCATATGTATGTGTGTGTAAGTGTGTGTGTGTGTGGGTGGGGGGTTGATCAGTAGAGGTGCAAATTTAACGCCTCCAAGTTGTGAGCTGTTACACCTGGTGACTAGCGGGGGTGAGTAATTACAGGGTCACCATACAGCGTTGCACTGCAATGTTGACGTGCTGGAACAGGGGCCAACAGAGCTTCTTTCTTTGAAATACACTACGCTACATCACAACTATAGAAGAAATCAATGTGCATGCCTCAAACCATGAATCAAACCATGAATCAGTTCGCCCCTTCATTTCAGGCATGAGCACTGATTTCCTCCAATTAACTGTGACGATGGCACCAGCTGAAATATGAGCCATGAGCTCACAGAGCAAGGTGAATCAGGTTGCCATATTAGCCAGCACAGCCACTGAGATGTGTACGTGACTCTCACCACCCTCTACAGACAAAAGACCAAGCCGAGGCAAGCAAATAAATAGAGGAGTATTTGCTCTTAAGTGTATGTTATTTGTCTTGTAAGTAAAATGTTTTCAGGCCTATACTGAAAAACAATTATTTTGTCTAACATTGACACACAGTATATGAGGCACGAGAGATCACTCAGACCTTAGGACATGAGTTTGACATGTATGTACTGACTACTCAGACGTTGCTAACTTGCTAGGCCATAGGCAATGCAGTGATAATTCTCACAGCGCGGAGATGAAGTCAAGTGAAACACTATGCCTTGTACATCCCATCATTGCAAAAATCACTGAATGGACCATCACGTGCCACTTCTTTACGATGAGACACGAGGGGGATTTCCATGCATCATCTTGCCCCTAAATAGTCTGGTCTGTACGACTAAGTGATCTGGAAATGCCTAATGCAATTACCCTTCCTCCATTACCATTACACATGACTGCACAACATGACTGGCCTCCCATTTCCGTCACCTCCGCGGCAGAGTTTAACCTGTGTCCAAACTGAACCGGCACGTCAACAAGGAATCAGTATGGACTTCCTACTGCAAATGCTCCTCCCCTACTCCAGGCCCAGTGGCTGCATCTCCTACTTCCACACCACTGCGGAAGCCTCCCCTTCATCAAAGCAGCTTAGCTCGAGTCTCATAACTAATCTTTCTTTAATGGCTGCAACCATTAAATGCAATACAGTGTTGGGTAACAAATCATCCATCAATTTCCTCTCCTCCTCCGCCTGGGCCACTGTTATTACATTTGGAAGCCCAGGCTATAAATAAAATCCTTCCAGCAGCAGGCAGGCAGGCAGGCACGACGGGGAAATCAGGTTTCTCCCATACAGCTGCTGAAGGCTTGGAGAGAGTTATAAGCCACAGGAATAACAATCAGATCACTCAGCCTTCAGCTAAGCACAAAGTGTCTCCCATACAGTGATGCTTCAAAGTCTTCAAAGGTGAGGAGCCTCCTGACAAGGCTGTCTGTGTGATGTGCGATGGGAAAATGTGGCTTTGGCAGTGGCTGGATTCACTTATCACAGGCGCCCTGGTGTGATGTGTGTGTTTCAGCCATTTGGAAACTGTGTTCCCTATAGCCATCATTTTACAAGGACGTGTGGCAAAAGGATAATCTGCCAAAAAAATAATTGTTTGCAAATGCACAGTGAAATCCTTTTTTTTGTAAGAAAGTAATTAAGTGCAAAATGCATATAAAGCAGAGACTACTGGACCAAAAGCAGCCTAATGATGAACAGCATGCAGCAAGTGTATTTTACTAGCTTCGTTAAAGTGTGGTTAACCTAATTCTGCGGGCAGAGATTGGAACTGCAACCTACTGCACAAGCTGCCGTTACAGCTGTGAAAAGTGTTTTATTTAAAATTCTGGTTGAGGTTGACCGACTTAACAGAAAAAGAAGGCGGCGGGGGTGGGATGGGTGGGTGCTTCCTTGTAACATGCGTATTCATTGTATATTATAGTATTGTTTATTTTTATTTGGTCATTTGATTGAATTGACATTGTTGTTTGTTGTTTATTATTATTATTCCCCTTAACGTAGTCTTACCATTCCATGTTGTTGCTATTAGATGATTGGTTGAATGGACATTATTTGCTTATTTGCTATTCTCCTTTATTTCATTGTTTATTTTCATTTGGCTATTAATTGAATTGACATTGTTGTTTATTGCTATTCTCCCTAATGTAGTCTGACCAACTTTTTAAATTGTTTACTGTTAAATTTAATGTTGCTTTGGAGTTTGGACAAAAGCGTCTGCCATTTCCCATAATCATAACCATAACCACCATGTATAGTCGTTTACACCCTGTTGGCCGAACTCCACAGGTTCCCATAGGCTATTTACATTGCCTTCTGCCTGGAAAAGTTTTGGGAAGATATCCCTCCTATGTTACATAATGACATATTTCAATGGAAAGAAAGTCTCCATCTTCCTTGCCATTTGAATCCAGCATTTATGACATAATTCACAGTACAGTCATCTGTATGCACAGTGCATGCGAGCAAGGGTGGGGAACACCCTCTACAAGAGTCGCACACTTCCACTGAAAAAAAGTAATAGCTGTAAATTCTGATCACTGGAAAGGAGACAAATTTGACTATTTTCTGCCAATGACAGGCACAACACAAAGCTTCCTCTCCCACACCTGCCAAACGCCAAATCAAGTGACCATACGCAGGTCAGTGGCCTCAGTTGAAGAGTGAACTATGTCACCAACCTTATCTGGCACAGCTCCTGATGGCTTGAAAATATTTATGGCTTCCTTTGCATAGTGTAAACCTTTCAATTACGGCCACTGCCATTAGCCATTAACCAACAATCTGTCATTCCAGCTGTGCTAATAACGCTCTGCCTGAAGGAAAATCAAAGAGGAGATAACACATCGCCACTGAACCACATAGTGAAGGGCTGCAAGGGAAGCAAGGTACAGTAGATTTATAAACACACAGTGTAAATGGGTGAAAGACCTTGCATTTATCCACCAACCCCTTGAAGGCATTCAGTGACAATTAAGGATGCTCAAACTTTGCACGCACTTCAGCTTTATCCTAACAGGTTGTTGCTATGCAAGATCTGTCACTCCAATCAGAAGACAAGTGAGATCAGTCCCCACATTGATCACCGCATATACTGTATAGCCCATTGCTTCCATCTCTGCGATGTGTGCATGTGAACCGTGTGTGTGCCGGGCTTCCATTCGCTCTGTCTTACCTGAGGAAACGCAGCGGCTCAGTGGTCTCCGCTTCTGGTTCATTGGAGCTGTGATTCATCTTGTCGGTCTGTGATGGGCAAAGGCAGATGGTCAAATTCAACCAACACAGGCAACCTAAAATCACTCTGTCAGCTCTCTCTCTCTCTCTCTCTCCCTTTCTCTCTCTCTCACTATCTCCCTCTCCCTGAGCCTGTCTTCAGTTCAGCTCCTTGGCTCTCTCTCTCTCTTTCTATCTTTCTCCCCAGTGCTGCCTGGTTGACTCATAAAGCTCCGTGTTCGTATCAGCTGCTATAACTGGCAGCACTAGCCAATTAAGGCACAGGGCAACATGGCGGGAATCACCCGATTGGCTGAGCTCACTGTACTAGCAGCTCAGTCGACAAGAGAGAGCATCCCCCACCAGAGGCAGCGTCCTCAACAACAAAGGAGTGTGGTGAGACTGGAGAAGACAGGGAGAGAGAGACATAAGAGAGAGAGAGAGAGAGAAAGAGAGAGAGAGAGAGAGAGAGAGAGAGAGCAGCAGCTATACTGTGGCAGATGAACATAGATAAATCAATTAAAAACAAAAACTGATGATTATGAGCTTTTACGATGATGAAAACATTTTTTCACTGGCAAGAAATGAAAATGTGAAATGTGAACAAATGATTCGCAATGTAGCATATCAGCTGTACTGTATATCTACAGTATGGTCATTATTGATTAAAAAAAATAATCATTACATTAAATTAACTAAATTGGTCACAAACATATAATCAGTTAACTGATAAATGGCAGGCCTTCAGTAAACACTAACACAAGGCTCTTGGTTATTTCCAATAGACAAATTATCATTGTCAAGCCCTTCTACACTATCATATCACTACTTATTCTACATTATTATCGCTATACACATCAAATCAATGCCTCCCTGGGTTCTGCAAGAGCACTGGGAATAATTGGCATTTTGCAATAGTGACAGAAAGTGAAAGGACGGACACAGCAAGTCCCTCTGACAAGTAAAGTCTGTCCCCATCAGGTCATACCATGCCACTGCATCATTAATGATGGCAGATGTTATTCTGCTCCTGTCAGAGCCTCCAACTCAACTGGTGTTCAGCAGATATGATAAAGCAATCTACATTATGTTATAAGTAAATAATAATAAAAAAACCTTTATCAATGTAGCCTTATCTTAGCATGAAATACACCTCTTCATATTTTTCTTAAATGATTAGGCCAACCAAGAAAGTATTTTCATTCTACTATCTGTTTATTTTTTTTCTATATTATAAGAATATTGCCTGCAATGCTTCATGATGAAAGGCATTCATAACAATATTTCTTGCATTAAGATTGCAAATAGGTTTATTGGACCTATTGGCTACTGAAGGATGGGAAGACATCAGAAATCTAGGATGCCATTCATTCTGATATGCAATAACAGGCCCGTAGTCACAGGGGTAATTATTTACCATCATAAATTAAATAATTACCCATGTGGTACAATACAATATATTTCATTAGCCATACAGGCCAAACAGGGAAGCTACACGTGTAACCTAATGAAGCTACATTACGCATTAGCTCTAGAGGCCCGATGATGTTGTCATATTCTCATGACGTCACAAAGCACACTAATGATATATTGCACAACTATTCTCATCAAGGTCATTAGGCCAATTTCATCACCTGAGCGGTCCCAAGGAAGCATCCGTTACTCCAACCGGCAGAACAACGAGGTCGAGGTAGGGAGCGGGGTTTTGCACCCGCCCCTGGGAGTAGCCTTGTGATGGATCGGACCCCGTTTAACCTGGAATAACCTAACCTGAGTCTTTAACGTTGAAAAAAACCCCCATCAAAATGTACACGGAAAAGGTATTGAGGGGTATGGGCTATAAGATGGAGGCCGTGTTAGGTGAGGGAAGTTACTCCAAAGTTAAACTGGCTCATTCCCAAAAGCACAAGTCTCAGGTGGCCATAAAAGTTGTAGACCGCAAGAAAGCCCCGCACGATTTCGTCCACAAGTTTCTTCCAAGAGAGCTGGCACTGCTGCGAACTGTGAGGCACGAGAACATTGTTCGTGTCTATGAATTCATCGAAGTTTGCAATGGGCGATTATATATCGTCATGGAGGCGGCGGCTACAGACCTTCTGCAAAAGGTTCAAGAGGGCAACGGTGTACCGACAGATGTAGCCAAGGCCATGTTCTCCCAGATAGTCAACGCAGTGAGTTACTTGCACAACAGTGGAATCGTACACCGGGATCTCAAATGCGAGAACATCCTTCTTACTGTGGACAATCAAGTGAGGTTGACGGATTTTGGATTTGGGAGATTTGCGGCTGGCTTCCCCGATCTGAGCCAGACTTACTGTGGCTCTGCAGCCTACGCTCCACCAGAGGTGCTCCTTGGTGTGCCTTACGACCCCAGGAAGTATGATGTCTGGAGTTTGGGAGTGATCTTGTATGTCATGGTCACTGGATGTATGCCTTTCGACGACTCCAACGTCGCAGCACTGCCAATGATCCAGCGCAAGGCCTTGGTCTACCCAGATGATGTTCCGGTGGAGGAGTCGGTGCGCGTCATCGTGTCGCTTCTATTGCAGTTCAGCCCTTCAACGCGCCCATCAATCAAACAGGTTTCCGAGCAGTCTTGGCTTCAACAGTCAAGAGGCAATGGTATCAAGGGAACGGGGTAATTAAAACCAACTGAACCCATTTTTGTTTTAAATGGTCTTTTATATGTAAACTGCTTAACATATTTTGCATTTTTATAGTATATTGTTTAACATCTTGTCGATTTAACTGTAAAAAAGTTTACGGAAAGAATTTGCGCATTGGTTGCACTTGGAAACAAGTGTCTACCAAGCAAATTCAGTTCATTCTGGCCATTAAATTTGAAAGTCAATCCAGCTAGGATCGGACAAGATCAAGTCACAATCTCCAAACAAAGGTTCTTACAGAGCCAACGGCTCCATCTACAGTTCAATCTAAACAACACAGTAGGCATAATATTCTTCAACTGCCCTGACAGTTGATCACTAATAGGCTGATTTAGTTATTTTTCTATATTTTCCTATTTTTCCTCAAAGAAATACACATTCGGTTCCAAATTTTATAATTTCATTTATTACAGCAGAGGCATGAAAACCCATTCAATCCTAGATATTCACACAAAAATGTAAAAGGGGTTAAAATTAGTTTATTTTCATTAACAATTGAGCAGAAAAAAAATACAACAAAAGTTACACTTCTTGTACAATTCATGGTGGGTATGCAAGGCGGTAACAGGCCAGCACCCCTAAAGACGGAATGGTGTTAGTTAATCACTCAGCATTGGGCAACGCTGCAGACAGGAGCAGCCACAGAACCAGTAGCCCAAAGACACTAAGTCTCCACAGATGTCCAAAGGGTTCTGACCAGAGGACTTCCAACACAGGGAAATGAATGACTTTTCATGGATTTATAAAGTGTGGGAATAGATTAGTTGGATGGGTGGAGAGGCTGGAATCGCCGAAAAACACAGCTGTTTAGATATGCCAAGTTAGTTAAATGTCGGTGATGATGAGATTCAGAAGTACCAAAACCTAGTAGTCAAGGGGGCAAAACGGTGTTTTGAAATACACACTGCTGTAAACCCAACATGGTTATGGCAATTTGTAAGCACCGGAATGAGATTAGACATCTGTTTTCCAATTTTGTGACCTATTTTGTATTTATATATTTCAAGTCTAGATTCAAGGGCGATATACGAGGTTTTATAGGACTTCTGCAATAAAACCTAAAAGGGAAACCCCCTACACTAACACCCCCATTTCTGGCTTTCTCCACCAGGTGTGATTACAAACGTTACTCTTGGTGCAAGCAACAGAGCCAAGTCGGTCATTACAAATATCTTCTACTCCAAGTTCATTCCACCACCCCAGCTAAACTGAGCACAAATAAATTATGGATTATTCCATGAGAAAATTATTTCCAGTACTTTAAAGCATTGGACAAAGCGAGGAGCCATTGGGGATGATGAGAATACCTAAATAAAGGAACTGGAGATTTTAAAAACAAAACAATTATGCATTGGAATATCCTTCATCTAAAGTGACCTTCTTAATAATATTCCCATGTACAGCACTTACCTAAAGGGAAAAAACACCACAACCTAGGACTAAAAGTATAATATATGAAGAGGAGGCCCTGGCCCCTTCTCAGAGGAGAAACATGCTACCATGATCAACATCCCCAAATCCACTTTAAGTACAGCAGTAGCTCCACTGTTTTCATCACGGAGGGTTATACCAACTATAAAAATCACTTCTCCAAGAAGTGGTCCATGACTGCTCACTACCTTCCTTAACGCTTAGCTTGTTTTTTTTTTCAAAAAGGTGTTTAAAAAATAAACACTTAACAATCAGATGTAAAACCACCTAAACTGTATAACCAGACCTTACAACTTAGACCTTAACGAAAGTCCAGTTTCATTAGAATGGGGGATAGAGGGGGGTGGGGGGGGGGGGGGGGGCGGGGGGGGTCTCTGCTTACAGTATACTGCAGGGAGGGGGAGGAAAAAAAGAAAGAAAGAAAAATCAGCAATACAAAAATGACACAAACCTGATCCTCCACATTGCTGGTTGGTGATTCAGGCAAGAGGCAGACTGTGTCTTCATACATATATAAGTAGAAGTCTCTTAGTTTTGCGAAGCTAAAGCAAAAAAGTCTAGTACGATTAGGTGGATGGTCCACGAAGCCCAAAGACACTCCCTGCCGTTGTGGGTGCGTTTTCCTGCCGCCTCGCCCACTGGAGACCAGCGAGCAGCAGAGTGGCGAAAGCCAGTAGTCGGGCCTGTGTGGGTCCATCTTTGGCGTGACTCGGGTCACCTGCTGCAACTGCCCTGAGCTGCCGGCGCATAGTGCAGACGGGTTCCTGCCTACGGGTGCCCAAGAGGTCCACGTTTCATCTCCTTCCCACGTCCGTTTTGGAGGCCTTAAGTTTTTCCTTTTTCCTCAGAGGCTACTTATCCAACCCCAACACACACATACAGGGTATGTTTACCTCACAAGTACCACTAGCTCAGAGGAAATAATAGAAGATCAGGTGTGGGAAAGAGCTTTTTTTTTTGTTTGTTTGTTTGTTTGTTTATTATAATTGGTCAATAGCTGGTTACCTCGTAACGAGGTAATCCACCAAATGTCCACTCTTATGTTGATAAATCATTACAATTATAACTACTATAAATTCTCATGTCCAACAGAGGGGGAGGGAGGGCGAGGGGGGGCCCAGGGGGTTATTTCCATGTGTTAGCTGTCTGAGAGATGGAGCGGGAGGGGATCATGTCCAGCAGATACTCGCGCTGGCGCTCCACGGCAGAGGTGCTCTTGTGCACCGTCAGGCTCGGGTTCACGTAGGCCATGGTGACGGCTGAAACCAGAGGAATCACAGGTGTCAGTTAGGTGAGGGTAAAGGAAAACGCCCAAAAGTGGAACAGCTGCATCTCGAAGCGTCCCTTTCACATGTACCTGAGGTATAAGGGTTTGAAATTGCACTGTTCTTAATCGTAAACGATGAAACTGCACATTTCAGGACAGACTGTTCCCCAATCTGTTCATATTTTTACTATGACTGTTTACATGCACTTCATCATGCCGGTCATGATGGGGGACTGTGAAGCATCCCCGATTTTGTGTTTGCGAGTGTAATCACATCCAGATTTCAGAACCCCGAATAAACTCTTTTTTGAGAAATCCAGTTACGCTATCTGGAGTACTTTGATAGAAACCGGGATACTGTTGCATTAAATATATAATCCTGGTGTCTAATGCAAACAAGCGCTATTGCATTGGAAACCGGGATAAGGATACCAGTATTCATTATATACAACGATATTAATAACCAGGTTTCGCTGTGTTGACGTAAACAACATAACGACCGTAAATTGTATTGGGCTTGGCCGTTAATAGGATTCAGTCCTTCATGACAATGATGTGTGAATACAACATTGTGCAGAAAACAAAAAACAAAACAATAAAATCAATACCAGACCCAAAGAGAGATTCTCCCACTAACTGCATACATTCCTATGATTAAGGAATACATACACAAAGAATGATACTTTCTTACTTACTATCTATAAGCATTATGTCTGGATTTATTGCAAATGTCAATATTATTATGAGAGAGGGGGAGAGAGAGAGAAAAAGAGACACAGAAAAAGAAAGGGAGAGAGAAAAAGAGAGGGAGACACAGAAAAATAAAGAGAGAGAGAGAAACAGAGACAGAAAAAGAAAGAGAGAGAGAGAGAGAGAGAGAGAGAGAGAGAGAGAGAGAGAGAGAGAGAGAGAGAGAGAGAGAGAGAGAGAGAGAGAGAGAGAGAGAGAGAGAGAGAGAAGTGGGGGATGGACTTGGGGGGCCAAACACATGTTTGCTGGGCACTCAGTGGGCTCCAGTCAGACGGGCTCATCTACCTGCGCTGAGGGCGTTCTGCTTCTTCCAGGCGTTGGCAGCGGGACTACTGCTGCTGCTGCCGCTGCTGCTGCGGTTGCTGCCTCCGCCGCCACTGCTGCCCTTTGCCCCTGGACGCATGGCATGCTTACCTGGCCTGCTGACCAGAGCGGCGGCCGTCACGGCGTTCTGCAGCTGCGCCTGGGAGAAGGTGTGGCTCACGGTCCGGCCCCCTACAGACTGGCCCGAACGAGACAGATGGCCTGGACTCTGCACCGGCAGCAAACAAGACAACGGAGGAGAGCAGGAAATTAAGAGCTGCAAACTAATAAGGAAATAAAAAGAGGGACGTTCAAAAGCCACCATGTCTTCTAAACCCAAAATAGGCTTTACAAAAGGCTTTGGCTTTCTCAAACAAGTACTGTTTGTGTAAAAATATTCATGGAGAATTCTGGTCACCGAGTACTGTCGGTATGGGAAACCCCCCCAAAAAACAATCGGTCCTATCTAGCTCGAGCTGCTGCAACCAACAGCTAGAGCTACCAGGCAGCTACAGTGCTACACCCCGGGGGCATGAACATGGGGGCTCGGTGACCTTGAGAAACATCACCAGGACCATTGTGAGATTCTTTCCGTAACCTACTGGTCTAAGTCCAGTGAAAATGATACTATAAAAATGACTAAGTGCACTAGAAGCTGAAACAGGTCAGCAGAAGCCCCGTAATGGTACCTGCTTGATGGTGGAGTGGTGGCGGTTGACCGGTGTGCTGCGGTTAGCCTGCGCCTGGTGAGCCAGAGAGCGCGCCTGCTTGTACTGCGGAGACACCAGCAGGTGCTGCTCGGCCTTCACCACCGAGGACGACAGCGAGGAGGAGGTGCCGCCGCCGGAGGAGGAGGAGGAGGAGGAGGGCTTGGAGGAGTGGGGCAAGGAGGCGGCCTGCAGCATGATGCGCTGCTCGATCTCCTGCTCCTGCTGCAGGGCCTTGACGAAGGCCGCCTTCAGCCGGCTGGTGTGCTCGGCCTTCAGGGCCTTCTTCTGGTTGGACGACATGCAGTGCTCGCACATGATGACGCCGCCCTTGTCCTGCCTCCAGCGAGAGGTGAAGTCGGTCTGGCACTGGGTGCAGGTGAACGGCTCCTTGGGGGCCGCAGGGACCAGTCCTTGGGCCTTTCCTAAAAAACAAACAAACAAACAAACAAGTCAGGCTAAGAAACTGTGACAACAAAGCAAGGGTGACTGTGTGGCAATTAGCCCCATGAACCTTTAGCCCTGTACACAACACTAGTTAATCTCTTGGCCTAATTCCCCTGAGCCCTCATCTATTGTGCTTCCTCAGAAACCGCCAACGATTACACCAACAGGTGTAGGCAAGTAAAGAAATGCCTATGGCGTGCTTGTGTGTGCTTGTGTGTGTGTGTGTGTGTGTGTCGTAAGATGACAGGTGTGTAGCGGGCGTTTCCTTGCCCACCTCTTCCCAGCGTGTCGAGCAGGTTCTGCACCACCTCCTCCAGCCCCACCAGGTAGATGAACTCGTTGTTGGCGGCCGAGGGCAGGAAGTTGAGCTGGGGCGCGGGCGGCTTGGGCGGCGGGATCTCCAGGAGGGTCTTCTCCAGCTGCTTGCGCAGGGCCAGCTTGGCCGCCGCCTGCCGGCTGGCCGGCGAGTCGTTCACGTTCACCGCCGAGCTGTTGGACTGGGAGGTCAGCGTTGAGCCCTTCAGGTTGGTGGGAGAAGCCTGAGAGTGGGCGGTAGGAGGAGAGCAGTTAACACCACAGGCTCCGGGTAAGACATTACTTGAACTGCTTTTTGATATCCAATTACAGATCAAATGGAAGATGAAAATGCCATTATATGACAAACTGCTGTACATAAATATATAATATTATATCATTTTAATATAATATTTTTTTTCAGTATATTACATTTAATATTACTTGTTTGCCAACAGATTGATTACTCATGGTGGCCTTTACAAACTGTCTGTTTAGTCTTCTTGTCTGCGGTCATGTGACAGATTATATTATGCTTCTGTAGTACACCAAAAGCTGTCCAGCATTCGCTACACCTGTCTGTGTCAGGTAGGAGGGGCGCACCTGTGAGATATTGACCAGCACGTTGGTGTTGGCGACGTTGGCCACGCGGATCAGGCCCTGCTGGATGATCCTCTGGCCCTGCGCCTGCAGGTTGGGCATGGAGGCCCGCGGGGCCAGCAGCAGCGGAGGGGGACCCGAGCCCGAGTGGGCCTGGTGCTGCTGCCGCAGACTCTGGATCTGCTGGGGAGTCACCGAGATGGGCTGCGCACACGCACACACACACACACACACACACACACACACATATACACACACACAGAGAGAGAGAGAAGACGACAGGAATGGTGAGATGCAGAACCATAAAAGAACATAGCCTCACTTTCAGTCACAACATTGTCACTCAACCGTTCACTCTAATAATACACAGCTTGATTGAGTCCAAACTGCGGCATGGTGCCAGTCTCTAATTCACGACTGTTTTGTCTATGTGCACAGGCTTGACGTCCTGTTCAGTCAACCTCCTTATATGGCAAAATGACCCCATCAGTGGTAAGTTGTTAGCGCTTCAGGCAAACTACTCATGTGCCTGGTCAATAATTGAAAACATACCCACGTCTACCAGAAGCCCCGAATCAGGATAAAGTTCAGACAGAGTGTTGTACATGCACGGGAGGACTGCGGCGTTACCTGAGCGCCTCGGACCAGGGGCGGCATGACTATCTGAGCGTTCTGGGAGCCCATTTTGGAGTTGAGCTGCTGACCTCCGCGCACCAGAGGCGGGGGGATGACCGTGCCCGAGCTGCGGCCTGAGTTTGCCTGTGGGCAGCAAGGGTTGCCTTTAGAGATCCACTACCAAACAACATCAGCATAGTGCTGTGCGATATGAACAAAAAGTTATATCCCGATATAGGCAATTCTATACCACGATAACGATATATATCCCGATATAGAATTTCTACTTAAAATTATATATTTACATCCACACATGAATGCAAATTTTTCTTATAATTTCTAAAAAACATTTTTTTAACAGTTGTGGTTGTGTACAGTAGGTGTAATTAAGTGCCTGTCGCTTTAAGAAATACGTGAGAGAAAATAATGACGTTAAACCCAGTAGTAAGCCTAAATTATCTAAATGCCATAGCCTAGATTGGTTAGCAACACACATTTGAGAGATGCAAGTGAGCAAATCAACTTGATATTAGCCTTTACTTGTGTGTTACAATAGCATCACTTAAACTAGCAGCAATGTATCGCTGTCAATAGCACTGCTGCGCATACCAGTGTGTGTGAGGGGGGGAAAGACGCACAGCCACAGGCTAGCTTTTAGGGGAGACCTGCCTTGCGCGCACCGCTTCTTCAGAAGAACACAGTCATTCTTAAACGTATTGTAAAGTAGGCTAACATTAGGTGTTGTGACATTTTTAATTTCAGGGTATTGCAATACTTTTGTTGTATCGGTGCACCGTGCAACACTAGTCTTTATGCCAACGTCAAAAACGTTTAATTTGTTTACTATTAGCTGCCTGCGTCCATTTGCCTGGCCACCCATCCCGAGTCAGTAAATTAAGTTTACGTTGCCCGCTGCGAGAAGCGGCAACGCACCTGCAGTTGAATTGTCTGAGCAGTCACAGCCACACACGTTAAAATTACGATATAAACGGTAGAGGACTGTATCGTACGATAGACATTTTTCTGTCGTACAACGATATATATCGTAGTATCGCACAGTACTACATCAGCACTCGCAACAGTATGAAATAAATGGCTACTGAGAGTGTAATGTGAAGCCATGTGAAGAATATCCTTATAGGACAATAAAGTCTCTATCTATCATTTATGCAAGATATAAATCACCCTCCCTACTCTCTGTAAAGACTAGAGGTAATAATGTATAGATGTATGTTAAGTAGTAAGGCCTAGTTCTTTAAAACGAAGGGAACGTTTCTTATTCACATACTTTGTGCGGAGGCGGAGTGCTTACTTGGAGCTGGCCTTTACTGGAGGGGATACTGCCTCTGACCAGTGGAGGTGGAGTTGCCACAGAGTTTATGGGCTGATGGAGAGAAACAGGAAATGGGGGATTGGGGTGGGGGGGGGGGGGGGGGGGGGGTGGGGGGGCATAAAGAAGATGAGGTGAGATGTGAGGAATCGTGTGTGGAGGATGGACAGAGGCTTATACATATGTTTAGGACTGAGTGGGTGTGTGTTTAAACGTGTGGAGCGAGGAAACGTGTGTGTGTGTGTGTGTGTGTGTGTGTGTGTGTGTGTGTGTGTGTTACACGTGTGGAGTGTGTATAAGTGTGTGTGTGTGTGTATGTGTGTGTGTGTGTACATGGGTGGAGTGTGTATAAGTGTGTGTGTGTTTACACGTGTGGAGTGTGTATAAGTGTGTGTGTGTGTGTGTACATGGGTGGAGTGTGTATAAGTGTGTGTGTTTACACGTGTGGAGTGTGTAGAAGTGTGTGTGTGTAGATGCGGTACCTTTTGCACAGTGCTCTCCTTCTGGATCTGGCTCTGCCGGAGCTTCTTGAGCAGCACCAGCTTGGCCTCCTGCAGACGCAGCTCTTCCTTCAGATGCTTAATGATACATTCCCGCTCCTCTGGACTGCTCTTCTGCGCACACACACACACACACACACACACACGTAAGTACATGTGCTCACACATACACAGGTGAAAGACGCATACACGTGGCTATATCTGATTACCGACTAAAAGGTCTGTTTTTCTATTAAAAGTCAACTTATCACCTCCGCAAACGCTCACACCCACACAAACACAGGAAACTGTTACCAACAAGCAGAGGGCTGTGTTTTTAACTGTAGAGCATTGACTGGGTCTGGGTTCGGCACCGTCAGCTCCGACGTTACAGCGCTGTCGGCCGCACAGCTGCCCTCGGGCAAACAGGCCGGCGGCTGTCCGCTGGCGTGGCCTGGCCTGGCGGCGCTTACCATGAGCATGTCCGTGTCGGCCTTCCTCACGCTGTGGCTCAGGCCATTCATCATGGGACTGGAGGGCTCGTTGTCCGACAGCACAATGACGTCATCTGGCGTTGGCGGCCGCTCTTTCTTAATCTCACTGAGAAGGCGGAGGATACACAGACACACACAAACACACACACACACACACACACACACACACACACAGAGAGTTCAAACCACTGCGGCATTGATCATTACTGCACCACGATGGGGACAGAGTCCAAGCCGAGGGCCACGTTGTCACCACCACATTAATGACAAAGATGCAAAAATATACAGCTTACTGTAAACAACTCCGCCAGCAATATTAGAACTTTCTTAGGTCCCTCCACAACTGTGGATTCATACCACTAAAACTAAAATTATTCTCCCAAATTGTCTCCCAGTGTGAACACAGCTCATGCATATTATAAAAATAAAACAAAAATAATAATAATCAAAAGTAGAAGGTGCCTGTTGTTCTCTAGGTAGAAGGTGCCTGTTGTAGAGCCTCCAGAAGGACATGAGAATGGTCAGCTCAACAAAACGGCAGGTGGCAAAAATGACAAGAAAAACACTTTCCAGAACTATACTACAGCTCTGAAAAAAAAAATCAATACCAATCATAGGCCAACAACAGCGTTAGCTTGCCCCCAGTACAATCATCAAATGCAAACCTGTGCTACGGCCACGGCATTTATTATTTACCTTTACAAAAACAAGTTGCTGTGTGGGCCAAAGTTCCCCCACACTGGAGTGTGTGCCTGCCGCAGCCCTGCGCACGTCTCTGGAGGGACAAAAGGACTGGCAGGGCCTGCATGGATGATGGAGGAGATAACGCCACCCCTCCCCCAATCCCACCCGCCTCACATCAGGCTTTGCCGTATCTGATGGGAAGCGGTTTGTGGTGTGTGCGTGGAGGGGGGGGGGGGGGGGGGGTGTGTGTGTGTGTGTGTGTGTGTGTGTGTGTGTGTGTGTGTGTGTGTGGGGGGGGGTTGTTGACTCTCATCAGGACAGTTGTTCGCTGGCCGCAGCAAAGTCTCCGCCCAGAGACAGCGGCCTCCAAGGCCTGCTAGAGGAGGGAGGGATCGGTGGGGGTCGGTGGGTGTGAATGGCCTAATGCCAAACCACAGAACACAGACACACAAAGACAATGTCCTCGGCTCTGGCTGTGAGGCAGAGCACATGCCCATCAAGAGGGACGCACACACCATCTCTGGGAGCGTCTCGGACGAGACTACCGCCATGACAAACTCGGCACGGCGCATGGCTCCATTCCAGAACCCAGCAGAGCGCAACACTCACACACACACACACACACACACTTGGAACGGCACACTGAACAAGTGTTAGCGTACACATGGCCATCACACATCTGCGCACAAGACCACAGCAGAAGCCATCCGCCATACCAGTGGCAGAATGAGTCAAATCAATAAAACAACATTACGCAATTCACAAAAAGTGTAGCAGCGGTTTGACGGTGGCTGCTCGAGTGTGTGAGTGTGTGAGTGAGTGAGTGAGTGAGTGAGTGAGTGAGTGAGTATATGGTGCCTGGGTGGGGGTGGGGCAACGGGACAAGGCAACATAGCAGGGGGGTCGAGCGTGAACTTTTGTTTCATCTTCACAGGCCTGCTATCACTTCCTGTGTGCATTACTCACAACAAAAAGAGATCACATGACCCAACTATTTCCCTCCACGATCACATGGCCCTCTCCCTCCCTTTTTTCCCCTCTCCCCCTCTTTAACTGATCCCTCTCATGGAAACCATGGCAACGGCCGGTTGGAACCAGTTTGTGACGACCAGTCTTCATTTTGTGAAGTGAGGCGTAGCTCAGGTGCAGCAGCAGAAAATGGAGCAGACAGCTGTTGCTGTTGTTGTTGCTGCTGCTGCCACTGTTGCTGCTGAGGCCTACGAGTCTGCAGGGCTGAAAGTGGAGCACCAGGCCAGAGCGGCGGCGTCCTGAAGACGGAGCGCACACCGAGTCCCCAACACAACGCTCTGCTGTCAGGGCCCTCAAGAGTCGCTCGCGACAACACTGAACATCTGCACATGCCGTTACCACAGGGCCAAAAATAGCTGCAACAAAAGCACCCTCCTTAGCACAAACGACACTGGATTTATTAATAGCAGTGTCTCGAAAGAGGAGCTGTACAGAAGCTCTAATAGTCAGAGATCAAAAGGCTCACACTACAGATTATCTTGTTGGTTATCTACATTGTGGGTCTAGTGCCAGGCTGGGGAGGTACAGGAACTTAACTGTAAATTACATCAAAAGGTAAACGTCTCACTTATGTAGTGCAACTTAGGAGAAGAGGGTTCTTTGGTAGAATCCATGATAAACTTTTAATACGCTTCAAGATGTCTACGTGTCTTGGCAGATTTCAGCTTGTTTTTCAGTAGAAACTTTCCTTGCCTCTTTATTGTATTCATAGGCTCGTCTCCATCAGACATCCATCGGAATTCAGTTTTGTAACAGTAGTCTAACATTATGACTAAAACCTTGTAAAGTCCTCAGCAGAAGGTATAAAGGCCCTAGTTTTCCTCATGAGTGCAGGGCTGACAGCATTTTAAATCATTCTGCTTCAGGAGCTTGAAAACACCGGAGCAGTGTACTGTAGATGAGAGGCGCAAATACAACAAAAGTGTTTCCGATTCAAATGAAAGCGGATTACTGCGGATGTAGCAAGTCCTGAGCTTACGGGATAAAAGCAAACTTCCGTGAGTGGAGACTTGCTGCAGGTAAAATTGAGGAAGTTTTACTGAACAAGCTGCACAATTATGCGGCACATTGTGCAGGAAGCTCTGAATGGTTGGATTACGTCATTTAGGTGCTTACACATCGGTAGCCCTCTCAGATAGCAGTAAAAGTGCAGGAAAAGTGTGTGTTTGAGGACGAGTCTAACACTGCTTTCTATGCCTAGAGGTGCATGGGTGGTGGGATCTGGAGAAGTGCATGGGTGGTGGGATCTGGACTCACCTCTTGGTTGTGCTCATGTCCACTGGCTCGTCACCGGTCTGTAGCTCCACCTTGATGGTGGCCTTGACCTCGCCGGACTTCAGCAGGCTGCTGACCTTGGCGGCGTTGGGCAGCGCCGCGTTACTGCCGAGCCGCAGGCCGTCGTCGCCGCCGCCGGCCGCCAGCTCCGGGTGCTCCAGCTTGAGTCGCTTGAGCTCGGCCTCCGAGGGCGGGGCATCCTTCTCCAGCGCTCGCTTCTGGCTGCGCGTCTGTCGCACCACCTCCTCCGCTGACATCTTCTCGCCTAGATACAGACACACGCAGGGCACACGAGATGAGCTTTCCATGCACAGGCACGTGTCTCACACACACACACACACACGAATGTACATATCGAACAAAGTCCACTGATATCATCTGCCGATGGTTTTGGTTTCTTTCTGCAGCTTTGGAAAGCCATATGCACCTATAAGACATCTCAGTGTTACAGAGTCTCGTTGTTTACAAGCAGTTAAAGCAATAATCGGTGTGGGTGGGTGAAATTATCCAGTGGGGCACTGCCAACATCCTACTGGTGTAAGTGACTCATTTTATTGCGCTCTAATCAGGACTTATTATTGTGTCTTCTTCTCTAATTTGCTTGACTTTTTATCACATACTGTATGTCTATGGGATAGTTTTTAACATCTGGCTTGTTTCATGCATTGAGTATTTTACGAATCAGTGGGTTTGTTGTCTTTCTGTTCTCTGTGCTTGTGATCTCCCAAATCCCAATTTTCCACGCTGATAATGAAAGTACTGAGTCTTGAATTTACACCCCAGAGTGACTAAGCCCTTTCCAGATGCAAGAAAATCCACATGCTGAATATGAATGACCTAGCCTTGCTGGATATATTTCCACACACAGAGTTCAGCCTTGCCTGGATGCAGGGGGATGTCAGTCACGCTTTTTGGCCAATTCTCCTCCTCATTGCACAGGCTCATCGAAGAGGTTGAGAGCTAGATTTGGATGAAAGGGTTTTGATATTCAAGTAATGCCATTCAAAATATAATTCAATCATTTGCCACAGTGTAAAGTATAACGGTTTAAATAATTTAAATAATACAGCCTCAGCCTGTTTTAGCGCTGGGAGAGAGAGAGAAAAAAAAGTCCTTTCTGGAACAACCTGTGTGTCTGATGTTGCTTTTGTCATCTCAGTACTGGCTTTTCCTTCTGATGGACAGAATGGGGCCTGCATGACAACGCTACGCCTCCCACAACGTCTTAAAGGCTGCACTTCTGTACTTCCACATGAACCCTCCAACAGCATCCAGGTCACACTCCTCACATCAAGCCTGTCAGCACTCTACACCTCCTGCTACAAAGCAATGCACACTCAAGGGTCATTTTCACACACTGCTTACAGCTAGATGTTACATAAAACAATATATATATAGAGAGAGAGATAATAAAACAATGCATTAGAAGTCTTTAACAGGCACTGAAGAAGGAAACGGGACTTCTAAAACAGTGCCTGCTTCAAGTCATTTATCATTCTCATGTCCTTGGAATTTCATGCAATCAAATGATTAGGCTAACGTTTCATGCGTGGAATACATAATCTTGACAGGCAGATATGAGCTCCATGGGCCGAGCTCACGTGGGGCACGAGCGGAGCATGTTTTAGGCCCATTTAAGCCTACAGAGTTAACTCCTCGGTCATGGCAGTTTAACCAACTGTAGAGTGCTCCGCAGCTTTTTGGGCAGACGCCCTATGATTCAACGCTCTTAATCCCTCCGCCCCTCCCCCCTCAGTTGTCACACTAACATTTACACTTTTTATCATGTCAATCGCCTCTTATTCTACATAGGTTCGCAGCCATGTCACACATCACACAACACACACACACACACACACACTACATCTTCCGTCTGATAAAGAAAGCTGACTCAAGGACTTTCTCATCTCCCGTGACATCATCAGGGATCCACATGACCCTTCCCAAGATTCCATGGGACACACAAAGCACTTCCCTGAGAACCGGTTTGAACTGGTCTGTGGGCGAGAGAAGCTCAGGCAGGTTTTTAACCCCTGGAGAGACGGGGCTGGCAGCAAACGCATGAGTGCCCCCACACACATATGCTTGCACACGACCATGCGCGCACACACACACACACACACACACACACACACACACACACACACACACACACTCTCCCCCCCCCCCCACACACACACAGGTCTGTGTCTGCTAGGGAGGTGGGGCCTTAGCATTCCAAAACAAAAGTCAGCCTGAGATGGCCGACGTCGGCCACTCCGAAGCAACAACAGGAAACGTAGAGGCCACTGCAGTGCACACGTACACACACGGGGGCGCACAGACAGACACGCGCACGCACGCGCACACACACACACACACACACACACACACACACACACACACACACACACACGTCTGTGTTAAGCCTACATCGAGCCTCAGAGAGCTTGTAATTTGTTCCCCCGACGCCATTTTCTCTCTGGTCATTGTCATACTTAAAGACAGCAAACAATTCAAGTTGCGGGTGAATCCAACAATGTGAACTTTAGGCAAACTGACAGGAGGACAAAAGGACTTGACATATGCACACAGTTGCTGAAGAGTGGCACTATGGAACTGATCCAAGTGAGATCACATCAGACGTATTTTCCTACTTTCAAATAAACCACTTCTTTAACATGACATTTTAATCTTCAGAGACGTGTTCAAGAGTAGACAAGTCTGCAATAAGAGGTCTATAAATCAGAGGAGAGCAGCTGAGCTGCTCTAAATGCTACTAAATGTACACTGGGCTGTCCTTTGTTCAGGCTTAATTCTTTTGCTTGAAAAGCTGTAGAAGGGCTGAGAAACATACTGATCTCCCCTCCTCTAATCCAGCAACTCCTATTGTCTAGATCATGTGTCTATTCTTGCTGATGATATCCAACGTGATGGTGACTTAGTGACACACTTTTCCCAAAAAAACCCTTTCTAGGAATAGCATATGTGACAGCAGCATTGACAATAAACCTGCTGCTAGAACTTTCTATGAGCGGCTAAAAGACCAAAGTCTGTGCTGAAAGCAGAAGCACTCAGAAGGTGGGGAGATCCTGGTGACTGTGGCTACTATGTGGGATATAGAGAGGTAGAGACATGGTAGCTAGCCTGGGCTCTCTGTCCATATGATACTGCTCTGTCCAGTTGCTTACAGTCTAAATGGGGGGGGGGGGGGGGGGGGGTGTCTCTTGCTGCAATAGAGCAGAGAGGGCTGTTAGTGGTAGAAGGCAATCACTGTGGTGTCCTCTAGGGAGAAGGATGGTCTGTATATCCTGCTGCTAAGCAACAAAAAAGAAAAAGGAAATGCATGGCATGAGCTATGGAAGCGGTGTTGAACAGCTTAACGTAAACATATTTACAAGAGGTGGCACAGGAACCACCAGGAAACAAGAGAAAGAACAAGAGTCGAGATGAGTCGAGTCACGAGTGGCCAGGCTTTACTTCTAAATCTCTATGGAGAGCCTGGACATCCAACTCTCAAATGCCCATCACAAATGCGTATCAGAACTGGGCAGATTACTGAAATAGGATCAACGCCTAACAAGACAGGATTGCAGAGGGGGACCAAGGGGATAGGGTCTCAGCAGCTTCTAAGAGCAGGATGATGAGTAGAGAACTCATTAGAGGTGCAGGCATCACTCAGTCTTGGTGGAAGCCGGTGTCATATGTCCATAAATGGAAGTAATCAGATGTCAAGCTCTGGAAAAACAGCCCATTGGTGCCCTCCGGCTCTTCTTTAAGACCAGAGCTCACACGGCCCTTCTAGAGGCGAGTTTTCAACTGCCTCTCTACTGTACGGACTTTCATTACACTTTGCATAGCGGGGCTTGGATCACAGCAGCATTACATATTTGCATACAAACGACAGAATTTCTGCAAGCTGTGGTCAGTGCCCATCTCAACACAGGTGCTCTTTCACAGGTGGGGGTGACGAGAGCAAACACGACGGGTCACTACCCACAGGCCTGTTTTGCCCAATCAGATGAGTTGTAAAGTGGATCTGGGGAGCTGTCTCACTACAACTATGCAGACCATCAATATCAACTAGGCTACAAACATGAGGAATCTTTATGGACTTTTAACAAACATGCACCAGTATGCTCCATTTTACCTCCTGTAAGCCTCTTTACAAATAACTCTCTGCACATAACAATCCTCTTGACACTTAAGCAAACATTCCATCATTTCAAATAAAGCGAGTACTTCCTGGTCTTGCATTGCGTCTCTCAAGAGGAAGGGGGGAAGATTTGTAATATGTTGCTGACCCTCATTACCAAATAAAAATAACTATGTATAAAATCTAAATAAATCAATAGAGACATATGGTTCCTAACTCTTTGTGATATTGTGTGGTAGGAGCAGGCTTCACTCAGACTTCATCTCTTATGTCCCTTTTCAAAGAGCTTGGCCAAACTTATATGTTACATCAAAAGTGTGCCCTTTGACCACAACTGTTTGCCTAATTACACAGATATTACATATTCTATGTGGATTGGTCATACATTATGGACATTTCAAGGAATATTTTACTTTTGACCCAGTTTGACCCACATGACCTAAGAGAGGGAATTTTTCGACCGAAAGAGAACGAGTTCTTGAACCGGTTCCGTTCAGAATTATTTGAGCCTTGGTGCTATCGAGTGAACCAGCCTACGTTTCCATCAGTTTTGAACCAAACCAAGGGTGCATCATCAGTCATAGCAACAGTGGGTGTTGCATGTAAAACAAAAGTTAATTATATGCATACATGGGAGAATGCTATGAACAGTTGTCCCATAAAACGTATAGTTTCCTTATAGCAACAGTTGATATGGACGGTCTTCGCCCCTCTGAACAGTAGAATGACATGCCCATTCTAGTTCAGAGGAAAAACCAACCACAAGACGGCAAGTTCCAAACTGTTTTTTGTTTGGCTGAAATGCTCACAAACAGTTCAAATGTTCGCGAGCTGGAACGGAACCGGTTCTCTGTCGGTGGAAAACAGTGTCCCTGTGTACTGATGTCCCTTGAATAGAGAACTGACAACAAGCTTCCTGCTGAGGATATCTAAGGACTGACTTATCCCTGGTCTCAAACAGTCAAACGTGCGAACACACTAATTTGTTCATTCAGTGGCCATGTATTTTTTAATATACACATGAATGAGACCAAATAACATGAAGAGAAGCTTATTATATACACATGGCCCTTTTTTTAACAGTCTATGGTAGCAACTGACTGTACGTGTGCTGAAGACAGGGACCGCACTGGATGTGAAGGAGCTCTTTTTCCCCTCCCGAGGCCCTCGGCTCTGATGCAACAGCTTCCTCAGGGGAATGGACATCGAGCTTGCAGGAACTATTCATTATGTGTCACTTGGAAAGCAGCGCTACAGAGATGAGGCCCATTCATGATACACGCTGTACTTTTCCCCCCTCCTTCCAAGTCAGACGGATAACACGAAGAACAGCCTCAAAAGAATTCCAGTTGGGAATCTTCCTGAAGATGACGCTGACCCATAGTACTCTTTGATCGGAGAGAACTCCCGTCCTTGTGACAGCGCCTCATCTTTACCTGAGCGTCTACTTTTGATTACGCAACGTAACGCGCCACACACACACACACACACACACACACACACACACAGGGAACAGGTTAAAGCACAGAGATCCTTACAAGGGCCGTGGCCCCCTGCTACCAGACCTACTGTACTAAATACCCATCTCGCTCCTTTGTTCCCCCTCACAGCTGCCCCTGGCTGACTAGAGGATGAGTGCCCCTAATGGTGCAGCATTGCATATCAAGGGTTAAGCCCCTGCCATTTTGACGCCACCGATCTGGCCATTAGGGTGTTACCTAACAAAATGGACGTCTTTAACCCTGCGGCTGCTGGGGGCTCCACCTGGTAGCCTGGCCTCCCTAGCAACAAACATGACAGCGAGCACGAGGCCAGGAAGTGGAGCCAATCTGCCACACGTGAGCATAAAAGAATGCTCTTTCTCTCTCTCTCTCTCTCTCTCTCTCTCTCCCACACACACACACACACACACACGAAGAAGCAAACACTTACAGCAAAGACACCCCTCCCCCACCTCTACATGCACACACAGACACACATACACACCTCATAACAGGACTGCACGTGCCCAATTCCTATCTCTGACTAGATCGCCACATTCGGTCTAATCTACATGAACCCTTAGCCGAATGACAAATCGCACATTAAAGAAAAACAACAACAACATTGGAGATGTGAGCGCAGGGCCGTTTATTGGGGTCCCTGATTTAGCCAAGACATCGAGTTTGGATTGTCCGAAATCCTCAATAAGAGGATGTTTGTAATACTATCAAAATGTAGACTGACTAAGCGCTCGATGGCTTTTCCATTAATTAGTAGCTGTGGCAGATGCTCTGGGGCTAATGAGTGGCTGACTCCAGATCCAGACAAGCACTCAACCCTGTTTGCCTGCAGGGGCCGAAGAGGGCAAGGAAAGGCTGAATGTAAACTGGTTTAGCACGTTTCTTCACCGACATCTGATCATTTTTTCCACCAAGTCCATCATCCTAAACATATGCAACCATACTAACAAGCGGATAGCACTAATCTTTGCATTCTAAACAAGACCCATCAAGAACATCAAAACGCTCACCAAAGCACCAAGCAACTTCCTGGCTCATTTGCCATGGACATAAACATCAACAGTCTCAGAAAGCGCACCACTACTAACAAACTAACCTGGTGACCTCTCCTCAACCTATATGAACACCTGCCATTATTGGGTCACATATGAACACAAATCATGACCAAGCTCCTGCAAGGGTGACGTCGCTCCCTGACACAGGTTGTTCATGTGGTCCCCCCTGGATGAATGCCTTGATGTTGCATTCATGTTGCAGTAGCACTGAGAGTTCCAGAGTTGTCATGTCAGCGCTATCCCTCCAAAACAGAGAGTGACAAACTATTGTTGAGAGACACACTAGAAAAACATGCCTTTGTTTTCGATTCATTCACCGGCTTTCTTAAAATCGAATGCCAGTGGATCTTAACCCAATGGCGTTTTACTGTGCATTTCTAAACAACTCCCTCTGACCGAGCAGTGCTGACCTATTTTTAAGACATTTGGCTGCCATCATTTCCTGAGATGAGGGCCTCTATTCGTCTGACCAGTCAGTTACAAGGTTTTGGCCCTTGGCATGCTGAGCCAATGGGGCAAAGGTCTTTTCACGAAGCCTTCCAGAGCATTTGGCTAGTTGTGAAGGTCATCCTAAAGCTGTCCTCACTGTCTCTATCGAGTAGGCCTTTGGCCTAGGGCACATAGAGCAGTTTTACCGCTATGATCGACAGAGATCTTGGCAGAGACTCTGCCTGATGTCTCTGTTTGAAGTCAGGAAGTTGGGCTGAGAGACTTGACTAAAGCATCCGACTGGCTAGCCATGCCTCCGTGTCGGTTGTCTGCATTTCCTGTTTATCACTCAACCTACTCACTCACACCACACATAGGCGTAGACTCACCTCCTCACAATCAAGCCATCCTTATGTAAAGCGCTGCATTTACTTCCTCTATTCCTGTTGCACTACGACATGATCAATCCAAAAATAATAGACTATAGCCAAACACTAGATCACTAATGTAGCCTGTGATAATCAAATATTACAACAACCTTCTCCTTCCACATTCCTTGAGACACCGTGCTGCAAGATGCCAGCTATACTGATACTCAAAGGCAGTACGACATTGAAGAACAGAGTACAATATTGAAGGGGATAGCCAGACTTTCATCAGGGTCAGCATTTCATGTCAGACTATCTGAAAGTGGATATGGCTTTAAATTAAAGTACTGTCTTGATAATGGCTACGGTGCCCTGTAGAGGCTGGAGTAATCGAGCCAGACTACGGAACATGGGAACTGGGCCTGGGCCGAAGTAAGCAGAGTTATGCTTGTCTGACTGCATTACTCTTAAATGGCTCTCACAGGGTGACCACTCCAGATGCATTTCTCCATGACATTCAAACCGAGGCATCCCCTTCAATCACTGGGGAGTGCCAAGTCACTCTCCTGGATGATTAACACACAATAGCTCTTATAAAGCTCACATTACTTCAGAGACTAGATCAATTCTTCACATTGATATCTACCGGCAACGGGCACTTGGTACAGAAAATGGACACAGGGAACTGGGTTGGCCACAATTGTAATGCCCCTTCCAAATGCTCGGCACGTAAACAAGAAGAACGATATACGCATCGTAATACAGTGTGTTGACCCGGCAAAGTACCTCATACAGTACAAAAAGTAAAAAATGTCGTTGCACAGCACAGAGCAAACACAGGGTAAGCTTGAGATAAACTAACGCTTTCACTTAAGCTACTCTACGTATAAGAAGACAGTACGCACCGATACAGACATGCAGAGTAAATAAAACAACTTATTATGATAATCAATAACGAGGACACAGTTAGCAGCTAAGACTCTCTAGCAAGGAATCAACAACTTCACCTTCATTTAACAACACATTCTAAGAGGACCAATATATATCACGGAAATAGATAAATACATTTATATACATACAACAATAGCAACATAAAACATAAACCGACACATCGCTATTAAAAATAAAGGTAAAGAGAGTTTTGATTGGTGGCAGTGACTGACACTCAAACACTTCCCCATAGAAAGTAGGGATAACATTAGCTAGCGGCATCTAGATAGCTACCCGGCTAACTTATCAGGCATGTAACTTTGGTCAATAACCAAACACTGTCAATCTGAAAAGCGAACCGTCATTTAATAGCAACTTTAATACCACAACAAGATCAAGATTGGTAAGTTAGCGGATGATAGTCAACAACCAAAAGCGCTAACATTAGCTGCCTTGGCTAACGTTAGAAAGCCAGTTGGCTACTTTTATTTAGCCATCACAACCTCTGTTCATGATCTGTCGGATAGTCATAAACTTTAATCATTTACCTGCACAACTTGTTTAGTCGTAGTAATCATTCAAGTTTTCACTTGACTGAATGTTTAGACATATGATGCCTAAAGTATTGAAACAGTTAACTTATTAGCAGAATTCTTAGCCAGCTAGCCAACGTTAACCAGAAGTCCCGTCTTCGGACAATCGGTCGGCTTGCCAGACAGACAGACGGACAGACACTCTGTAACAAACAATCGTGGGATTCATGGCTAATTGGGTAACGTAAACTCGATAGCTTACAAGAGACTCAAGTCACTTTAAATAAACTTGACAAATTTCCACAAGCTCAGGGTGTTTATAAACCAAACTGACTTGTAAAGTAGTGCAGACTATTACGTTTTTGAAGACTCTTAGGAAAGAAACGTCGGGTTGTTCTTAGCCATCAATAGCTAACGTTAGGTGTATGGCTAATTACACCAGTGTGCCAGACAAACCATTGGCTACCTAGCATTTCCATCGATGTGTTAGCTATGTAGCTAGCCCGTTAGCTGGCTAGCTAGGTGTTGCTAGCTAGCTTGCCAAGTAACGTTAGGCTGAGGACTAGGAAAACTTATAATCTTCGAGGTCATTTAATTGATACCCAAATTGTTTTCACTTCAGCATTTTATACAGCTGAACTTACGGAGAAGGAGTGATGATGCCGTAGCTTCCCTCGAGACTTTCCCACGCGTTCCAAATAACTATTTACCCCTTAGTTCGGTGTAAAAAAAATCCCGGGGATCCCCTTTCAGCCCTGCCCGTTGCTTCTCTGGTTGCCAAATAATGAGCCGTTTACACATGGAGACACGGCGTCACAGCACTAAGCATGCGCGTTTAGCCACACCGGGCGGCCGGTTGGGACAGTGATAATCAATTCTGAGATGAAAAAGATGAGTTTGTGACCTTGCCATTAGGGTATCTCACCAACAGATGGATATACAAATAGAAACTTTAAAGCCTGTGCTGTGATTGACCATTATGAGGAGGATGCTCATCTGCAGCTTCCCTATCCAGTCCAGGCCATTAACATATGCAGATAGAACTGGTCGGTCTACCTCTATGCTTGACCCATCCACTATTTCACTACTTTTACCATAAAATGAGCATAGCAGGTGAAATGTCATTTCCAATATACTCTCTGACCATGGTCCCAATGCTAGTCCACTTCCAATCACATGAAATTGTCAGTGCAGCTTAATTGCCCCTTTCTCAAAAGTTCTAAAACCTTTCCCTAGTTTACACAAATATAATCTTCCAAATACAGTTATTGTATTCCACTGCAGATAAGGTGCATTAATTAATGTAATAATCAGATAATGGTTATTTATTTATTTTTCGGTTGGTAAAGGGAACAATTGCATAGGCCTACTGACGTTCCTGAGCTGGCCCAAGGAATTCTGATGTCCTCCATTTAAGCAAAAAACGGTCAAACTATTTACTATAAGTACTTGCACTTGAAGAGCAAATTACCTCCAATGTCACAATATTAAAGAAAGTGGGAAAAAAGCCGGTTCTGTTCCTTGACATTATATTCAAAATGCCCTCCTTCTTTGGCCCATGCTGGACTTATCCACTCATTTTCATGAGAATCAGTCCATTGATGTTATTTTGTGTGATCCTGTTCAGCACAACACTCTGATGAAAATGTAACCTCCTACATGGAGGCAATTAAAATTAAGCACTTAAACCTAAGCCTGCCTAAAGTCGTATGATACTATGTACACATAGCATCACTGTCCTCAATTGTGCAATACACCATTTCAGGTCTCTTCAGTTCCAGAAAGAAAAAAAAGGGAAAACGCACAAAAACACACAAAGATCATTTAAAGTGGCGTGTTTAAAAATTTATTTTGAAACAACACAAAAGTCCCATTCTGCTTTAGTATTTAAAATGTCACATTTTTGAAAAGCCCATCGCTCATGATATGGATATTGGCTGAAACAATCAATGTAGTTATTACATGTAAGGGGTCGAACTGTGTCTAATGAAGTCACACAGCCAGTCTGGGGGTAATCCTCAATTTTTTTAAACATAAGAACTGTATTAACAAAGAGTGAGTAAAAATTGAGGTAGACAAATTCAAATGTCCCGTGGACAGTATTCGGGGGGGGGGGGGGGGGGGGGGGGGGGGGGGGGGAATACAGCATAATGCATGCATTTCTGTAATAGATTAAGCTGGCATTTTGAAAAGTTTGAATGGGAAAAGGAAAAAAAAACTTTTTAATAGGTAGGAGGTTAAGAATCCTGATTAGATGATCTAATTTGCAGTGGCCAGGCAATGTGTACAGGTACACATGCCCCGAAACTGTAGAAACTAAAGGTGCATCAAAAAGCGCTACAACGGTATTGCTATCCACTTCCCATAATTGACACCCACTTATGTAGAAAACCTTGCCACTTCACTTCAAGGTACAATATCCCCTAAAAGAAATAATTACAATAGAGTCATTTCATCTGCTCTAGTCGTATTATGATCATTTGTTAATCTGTGGTAAAGTGGAAAATTGAGATACTAAACCTTCTAAATGAAGTGAGAGCCAAACGCCACTGTATCCATGCATTAAAATAGGTTACTGACAGAAAGAAATCGGTGATGTAGAGTATTCACACTTATAAAAATACACATGAATGAATGAATAAATAAATTATTTAAGAGGACAGAAGCCCTGTTCATTTTCTGTCCATGGAGAGGCCACGTCCTACAGGAGGATAGACTGAACAGAGTCCACGGGAAGAGGAGATGAAGTCCAACAGAGGCTGTTGAGCTTCTCATGGTGCTTCCATAGAATCACCTTTACACTCACTACAGCAGGCTGGCAAGGCTGGTGGTGGGTCCATTCTGGGCTTGGAACTGCACAGGGGGTGGTCCATCAGTCCACTGTTACAAAGACAGAGTAAATTAAAGACACTTAAGGTCAGATTGTCACTCAGAACAATTCTTGTTCCTACTGCCAACATCCTCATCACTTTCAGACCTATTTTTATCGTGCATGCAACTAAGGAAAAACCCTGATTCTCAGAGTGAGCCTGACTCTCATCAGAAGGGAAACAAATCATGAGGCTCCCCAAAATAACAAACACTCAGTACAAGACACTGCCCAACCTATCAGATGAATGACCTCTCTGTCAATCAGGGGCTTGGACTCAGGAAAAGGAGAGCATCAATGCATTCATACTGTATAGCTGATCGACTAGGCATCGAGTAAGGCAACACTTTATTTATGGGGTCCTTGTTCCAGTGGATCAACATAATGAAGTACAATGTAACAACCTACATACCAATATCACATTCTTATGTTGTTCATACATAATGTTCTTTGGTGTATCTACAGATCATTAGTACAGGTGTAATGAGAAGCGCTTGTCACAATACTTCGCCAAAGTGACCTCTCTCTTTGAGGAAGGAAAAAAAGTGGCCATGGGGTGAGGTTTAGGACTCTTGATACCCTGACATTAAAGTATAACTCTGGAGTAAAAACAACCTGTCTATTTACGGTAGATAACAAGTTCAAACATTTCATTGACAGCAAAATTACATTAATTATTGGAGTTTTTGCGTTAACACTGAATAGGCTTAGGTGAACAAAAATACTCGTATGGATTACATATTGTTACACTGGTTGTTACACTGTACTTCATTATGTAGATGAAACAAGGACCAGCGTAAAATAGAGTGTTGCCTTAAGGGAAATACAGAGTTTGGTTAAACACTCACACTGATGAGGTTGTGCTCAGGGAGGCTGCAGGCAGCAATGTGATCTTGCAGCAGCTGCTGTGAGAAGTTCTGGTGCATCTGAGCAGCCTCGTGTGCATCTATCGTGTTTCCACAAGCCTTGTTCAAATCTACAAAGACATGGAACCAAGTGAGACATGGGACCCTGGAGATGAGCGCAGCATGCACTGACCAGCTCCAAGATCTTATACACTTTTACACTTTGTTAGCTGTAGGCATCTTCAACTTACCTTTGAGGAGCGCTGAAGACCACAGTTGAACAGACATGTCTGGGATCTTACTTGCCAACTGCATGGCAGGCACCACCATATTGTTGCTTTCCTGTTCACAGTTAACCCACACACATACACATTAACAAATAGCAGTCACTTTAACATTTCCTTTCCACACAGCAAACTTTTCATGTGCAAAGAAAATGATAGTATTATATCAAATCTTCTCAAATGTTCTTACCCGATGGTTTCCAAGTACATAAAATATATGGCCCAGCAGTACCAGGGAACAAGCAGTCAATCTGTTCAGGTCCTCTGCATTTGACATCTTCAAAGTCTCCCGCAGGAACCGCCTGAAACCACAAAAGGAAATCAATCATTTCTACTGTTGCATTATGACATTATTAAGTATAAGTCTGGTGTAAACATTGGAAAGCCAAGGATTCCTGGAATGCACTCCCCCGATAATCATTTGTCAGTGGTTTTATAAAATACAAAAGCTACGTAGGCCAACTCTATTTCGTTAAAAGATGGTACAATACCAACAAAACAGATTACAATTGTAAAGGCCTGTACTTCATGCACCTCATGTCTACTCTTTTTTTAGTTTTGTAGAAATGCATTTTTTATGTTGTTATGATACTCACTTTTTACATTTTATATTTATCGTGTCATTTGAGAACAACATTTGATTTTGAAAGACAAGTTACATAGTTACATCCATGTGGGTAGTAAACACCCACAAAAGTATTAGCTCTTACCAACCGCAAACATAATATGATATACTGATTTAATTATTAGAATAACGTAATAAACATATCCAGGCACTTATTACATGTATAGGAGGGTACAAAGTTATTTCATTCAATTCCCACAAATGAATGAATTTCTAACTTGAAATTCTGTCCATTTTATATCTGTCCATTGCTGGATATACTCTTACAACTGATAAGAGATGTAATACATCACAAATCTACTGTCATTCTATGTTTTTTTCTTTTTTTTTTTAAACCTCCCACAAAAGTAAGAATTATTATGTGCAGAAACATACATATGAAATGAAATATGAAATATGATTAATACATGTGGTAATTAGTTATTTTGTTTGCGGTGGTAAAAAGTAAATTTTATGTTTGCGTGTGTTACAGTGTTGCTTGCAAAAATGGTGTTTCAGAAAATGTGGTTTAGCAAGTGGGAAAAAACTAAGCAATGAACCAGATGTGAGTATCTCTGTCTAACAAGTATTCATGCAAAGCAAACTGTTGAGACATGATGAACTCCTATGGTAGCCATGCCGAGTAAGACATTTACAACAGCTTTTCACAGCAGCTTGCACAAAGCATATACAAACTTACTTGGCTTCATTGTAACGGCCTTGGAAGAAGGACAGGAGGCCTCGAATGTAAAAGGCGGCAGCTCGAAGACAGTGCGAGCTGTAAAATAACCAGACATCTTATTAATGCAAAAAGTCAGGACTTTAGCAATCACTCAAGACGAGAGAGTGCCATAACTCACTCGGCTGGCCATTAGAACAACTAGGTTTGTGCTGTACCAGTCAAATTGAAAAATTAATCACCAAACAGTTAATGAACACGAGCTTCACCATTTTAAAATTACATTGCATTTCTGCAATAATCACCATACCTCACAGGGAAGTTGTGGTCTGGATTGATCCTTTCCAGGAGACTGTAGAGCTGCAATAAAACACAATACAAAACAACACTTTAAAAATAACTCATACATTTCAACACATGCATGGACTCAATAGTCCAAATAGACGGTATACTAATAGCCCATGTTTAGACTTTGAAATGGGTTATGCACCTCCTGGTGCCTGTTCCCCTCCCGGATATAGACACTGGCCAAATTAGTCACGATGAAAGTCCACAGCTCCTGGTGGGTGGTGAGCTAAAAGGGTACACACAAAAAACGAGCTTAGAATCACTCAGTGTGGAACTCCAAGACTATTAATGGGGTTAAATGAGCAGGTGCCTAGCTGTGGCCCAAACTCACCCGAAGAGCAGCACTGAACTGGGCCTCAGCATTGTCCATGCAATTCACAGAGATGCAGTACAGACCCTGAAGTGGCAAGAAACAAGACAGAATTAACAACAACCACCACCACCACCACCACCACACCTTTCTAATGCTAATAGATACCAATAGATCCCAACAAAATGTTATCACAAACTGGTCTCCCCAAATGTAAAGTGCTCTTGAAATAAGTTACAATTACTCACAAGTAGAGTGTGAAGCTGGGCAGCATGGTTGGTAAATAACCGTGGGGACTGTTGGCACAGCTGGCAAACCTGGGAGATCTACAGAACAAAAACATATTGATCATAATTACAGTCGAATGTGAATATGAGGCCATGTGAGATATATTCTAGTGTCCTGCCAGCACTCTAGAGTTCAGATTAGATTAGATTCAACTTTATTGTCATTGCAGAGTACAAGTGCAAAGACAACGTTCAGACCTCTTGGAGTGCCGTTGCTTTGTGTCCAGTGACCAGTCGGCACATGATGATGTGCTCCAGGAGTATCACTTGGAAGGAGGAGAGGATGGGACTGGAGTCAAGCACTGGAAGAGCCAAAGACAAGAAAAAAAGAAAGAAAAGTTGTTCATAGCACAAACAGAGGGGGGCAGTCTGGGGACAGAGGATAATGCAGAGTTTGCAGTAATACTCACTCTTCAGTTTCTCCAGCTGCATGAGGGCTTTGTCTGTGTATTTCTGTGCTTTCTCCAGATACCCAGCCTGCATGGAATGCATGACGGTAACCTAAAAAACAAAAGATTGTACTTTTAGGAGTGTGCTCAAATACAGTGAACATACCGATAACGATGAAAATATCCACAGCACAAATCAGGACAGCCCAGAAAACAGAAAAAGTTGGTCTGTGCATGGGTAGATAGTAGTTGAACATTATGTGCAAGATATATGAAAGTAAAAAAAAAAATCACAACATGAACAGATAGTAGAATCAAAAATGAGCAATGAGTGTTTTGAAGAGAAGTGAAAACAGAGGTCATAAATAATACATTCTTAGGCTAGGTGAGTATAGTAATAGAGTAATAACTAAATAATAACACTGTACAAGAGATGGTGAGAAGATCATTTTCCATCCAGTAATGCGGTCAACGTGATATTTACACCAGTAGCAGGCGATCTGCATGACCTCCTGACTGATTCGTTCAGAGTTTCTCAGTGATTCTGATCAAAATTGCTCTCCATGTGCCACCTAGTGGACATTCTGAGAACTGCGATAAACATCTAAAAACTGAGTAGAAGCGTAAGGAATCAGGTGACTGCTGATGATTTAGTAGAACACTCTTTTGTTTCTTGATGAGCACACATCAGTGGCCTACAGGCAGAATAGGTTCAGTAGTGCATACCAGGTAGACCAGCACACACATGTGCTCCTTGGGCAACCAGTGGAAAAGGTCAGCAGGGTTGCTGGGTAGGATCTCATCATCGTGAAGTGTGGAGATGGTCTGAATACACTGCTGCAGCTGTTTCAGACATGGCTTCACACTCTTCACCTGCAAATGCACATAGTCAGTCACCGATTACAGGCTTACCTCGTGCAGAGAATAGATCAAAATCAGATAAAGGTCAGGCATTCTGTTGGACCCTTACCTGTCCGGCATCTAGGTAATGTGTGACCTGCAGCACCAGGAAGAACACGCGCAGAGACTCTTTCTGTATGGGGTTTCCCTGCCAGTTCTCAACGATCTGCCCACACAGAGTGAGCAGAGGGTGCACCTCTTGCAGCTTGCGCTCCATCAGTAAGAGCTAGGGCCAACACACACAACTTTTATTCAGCAAATTGCAATCATTTTGACAGGCAAACACAAACACACAGTAACCTAGGACTGGCAAATGAACATGTGACAAAAAATGTACGCACAGACACACACACACACACACACACACACACACACACACACACGTGTGCAGGTAGGCATGCGCGCGCACGCACAGACACACAAATTTCACTTGGGGGCAAAATAATCATCCACTTACCATTCCTTTGCTCAGCAGAAAGAGGGCTCTGTCAAAAGCAAAAGGCAAATAAATCATTTTAAGTGGAAAACTATGTTGGTACGAAATCTCAAATATCTAACGTCTAGCATGGGCCTATATAGTCTTAACACATCCTTTCCTACCTGGTGTATTCTGATCCAACCACTCGTGCATATTCTGCCCCAACGCCCAGCAGGTCGCATGCTGAAACAAGGTCTTTCTCTAGTGTGTGGAGTTGCTGGAGGGAAAGAAAATAATGTGATTACAACGTGCACATTCTACACACCTCTATTGACATTCTGATGAGGATCTGTATTGGCGGGACACTCACAGCCAGTTGAAACAGCAAACGGCAGTGCCAGTATGGGGTCTGCTGTGAGATCTGGATGGCTTTTCGCAGGAGGGGCTTTGCAGAATCCACCAGATTCTGAAAAGATCAAACAACAGACCATTATGCAAGACTTTCACATCGAAATCTTTTTGAATGAGCCTCTACATTCACATAGAGTTCATTCAGATATTGTGCAATCAATAAAAGTATGAAACCCATTATAAATGATCATTAATAATATATTCCGCAAAGACTGAAAATGTCTAGAGTCTAGAATTGTCAATCAATCATAAAATGTGTTACCTGTTGGCAGTACAGTTCTGAGAGAAGACTTGCTGCTTCAAATTTGACATCTTCAAATTGTGCAACCTAGAAAACTGTTAGGGAAATCTACCATATGGAGTACAACATTTATAAAATCTATGAAAAAAGACAGGGATATTAACCAAAATTAACATTTGTAACAATTGACTAAAAACAAAATGCACCACTTATTTTAAGTATTTGTTCATATGAATATCAACAAGTTATATGGTTTAGTTGTTATGTATTGCCATCTGCAATCTTCTGCATCATTTTGTATATCTAATATTATGCACTGTATTTAGCACCCTATCACTGTGGATCATCTCTATGGACATGTATACCATAGCATTTCACTGCATTGCCTCCACTGGCACATACTCCTTCAGTTTGGTCAGTTCCCTATGCATTGCTAGGGAAAGATCATTTCCCTGGCTGTACATTTCAAAATTATTGTTTTTAATTGTTATGAATGATGTGTAGTTCCTTTGTTTAGTATAACATTACATTGAATATCTATAAAACATTTCTTACAAGATGGAGAAACTATCTATATCTATCTCTATCTATTAACTCGTCAATGCTATGGCAGCTAGACTAACCCGTTTTTCAGGAAGATGCAAGTTTCAAGTAGTTAGAATAAAATAGCAAAAATCAGGAAAAGGATACTGGTTGTGATATGTACCACTGTGGAGAAAAGGAAAAGGGAAAGTCAGACTTGCGTTGTTAGCCTCATTAGCCGACAAACATGACCAGTTTTGCATTTCATCAAACTCCATCGTCGTGGGCTAATTTAAACAGTACATTTTTTTTGCATTACTTGCGCGGGTGACTATCGATGGACATGCATGTGCATATCTCACTACTGATACCACCAAACCTCTAGATGTTATTAACTTTGCATGGGTAACGATAAAATCAATCGCTAATTGAATCAACGATAGCCATCTAGCTGCAAGCTAGCGACACTAGCGCGTAGGCATGCTCTATCCTACTCCAAAGGTAACTCTACCAGAATTAAACTCGAATAATTACTGTTTCAAAAGTAACTCTGTCAATTAAATTCTTTTCTGGCCAAGTTAGCTACACTCTATGTACCCCTTAGCTAACTTTTTCCATAAGCCAAATAGCTACCGCTTTCTCCAGGTGACTCCGAGCAAGCTCAGTGTTCTTCGTATGATGGTAGAGAACGGAACCGAGCTGAAGATGTGTTCTTGCTTCAATCCTTGGAGTGGGTTTAAATTGGAAAACAGCTTGTAGACAGTGTACACAAAGTCTTATTTTTGGTGGACTCGATGTACGGAAATGCTCCGCAAAACCGAGAAGTGCGAGATACCACGGTTCCGGGGATTCGCCACCAGTCGCCATTTTGATGTCAATAAAAACAAGAACCTTACTTAATTCTCGCGTGATGTCCAGTACTACATCGAGAACGAGATTTGTTCGAAAGCCATTTCGGGAGTTGTAGTCCATGTAGGCCTAAGCAGAGACGGTTCTTGATCTTTGATAAGTTGTAAATGTAGGCTAGATGATTAGGCCGTGAAGCGAATATTGTTTTCGGAAAATGGGATCCCCCCCCCCCCCCCCAGTCTGTAGGCTACAGCAGAAACTAAATGTGCAGCATAGCCTATCCCACACAGGCCGGATCAGTCTGTGTTTTCTAGGGCTACGTTTTCTTAGACGTCGTTTTTGGTAATCAATGTTAGTGTTACAACCTTTAATGACATTATTTTTTAAAAGTTGTATTCAAAGAATTAATGTAGGCTATACCATTATCATCAAATTGGCAAATATGTTTGACTTTAACACAGAGCACTAACATTAAACAGAGCACAAAAGAACATAACCAGAAGATGGAGCCAAAACCTAGCCTAAATGAATGTTGAGTGAGACAGTAGCCTAAAGAAAAATGCATTTGCTCATTTGTAAGCTATCCATGAAACATGGTTTAATAATGGAACTGAAAACAAAACAAACCAATTAGACAAAGAGAGAAAGAAACAAACAAACAAAAAGGAAAGAAACAGACATTCAGTGGGCTATGGGCTGAAAGTGAGGCATAGCCTGTAGATTTATCAAAACAATCGTCACTAGATGGCAGGATTGTACAGTTGCCATGATAGGTTCTAATCACGTCTTGCCCCGAACTTGACCTTGACAAAGTGGCCCCCGTGGTCTTTTCAACACTACATTTGCACTCTGCCTTCCAACACTCCTAAAGCTATTATCGTACTTTTATTTTATTTTTCATCATAGTAGCCTAGCCTAATAATGGTGTAGGCTATAGTAGGCTAGGCTGTGTAGCCTAAACCAAGACTAGATGCAGTGGCAATAAATAGCCTAATGATGATGTGAGCAGTAAATAGGCCTATTGTTAAATACAAATGCCAAATTCAATGTCTAGACAACACAGTTTTCTATCTGCACTAGTTATTGTTTTTCATACAATGCTTCCTCTTTTACTTTTGATTTTATGACTGTGTTTTTATGACTGTGTTTGTACATGTGTGTGTGTGTGTGTGTGTGTGTGTGTGTGTGTGTGTGTGTACAACTGTCTATTTATTTGAAATTAATTTATTTATTTATTTGAAACTCATATTTCGATCACTGCAATATTTCTGGTGAGATTTTTATTGAGGATAGCATAATAATTCTGCTCCATATCCCTCCTCAGTGGGAGCCGGGAGTGGGTGGGAATGCCAGAAAGCAGAGAACACCTCCTGTATCCCAGTGTCTACCCTTGACTTTGACAGTGCTCTTTCCGCTTCTCTGCCAGCCCCATGGCCGGGAGCCACCTTAAGACCCAGTACAATCGACACAAAAGTGCCAGGAGGTGATGCAGCCTTCGCTTTTGGAGACGAGGAGGAACGGTCAGAGGCTTGAGGCCACTGAGCGCCTCTCCGAGGTACGGTTGCCATAGGTACCTGGAAATGTGCCAGCAAAATAATAGCTCATTTGCATGTATTCAAATGAAGCATGAATAATTTACTACCCGGTCCTGGAAACCAATAAACAACGGCTATTCACACATACATTTGCATCATTCTCCCAGCTCTCCCATCCGCTGGTTGTGTGGGAAAGGTGAGGCGGGTTACAGTCGATGGACAGGAGAATAAAAGCACCCACAAAATGGATCCTGATTTGAATTGCCCCACAAGAAGAAGGCATGTCTACGTTGTTCCAAAGTTATAGTTCTGCGCTTTGTCATGGGATTATTCAGGAAATGCATTAGGGATGATAACGAAATGGGTATTTATAGGTCTCTTTTAGTAAACGTAATCACTGTTCACAACTTACAACCTTTGCTAGAGATGGCTTAGCAGTGAGAGTAAACTGCTATCACCTCTATGACATTACTGAGTTATTTAGGGTAGGCTCTAGCTTCACAAGCACCTACTAGTCCATCATAAATTTTTGCCACATTAAAATGCCCTGAAAGACATTATGGGGAACATAAATAGCCTTGTAAAGCTGGCATAACTGGCAAGTAAAAAGGTTGGCAAAACTCAAACCACCGGAAAAATAAAAGAATAATGCACACAAGACAACAATGTGTTTTTTTTTCTTGAGAAAAAGGCTTTCATTTATTAAAGTGACATTTTCAATCACTTGGACACCATGCCATCCCCAGCTCTCTCTCTCTCTCTCTCTCTCTCTCTCTCTCTCTCTCTCTCTTTCCTTCTCCCCCTCTTTCATACCTGGCACCGCTCTGCCTTTCTTGTTCATTTTATAAGATACAGCATATTGCCACTTATCGACTGGCAGTGCTGTAAAAGGACTGGGGTCACTGCATTACTGAACTGGCTCCATTAGAGAGGCTGTTCCGGCTGAGCTGTCCCCCCCAGTCAAAGACAACCTCTGCTGTTTGCTTCCAATCGTGTGCAACTTCCTTCGGGCTGATCCAATCAAACAAAGCTTCTGTTCGTCTGCTCCAATCCAACACAGCATCCTTTCATATGATCCAATGAAACACATCCTGTATCTCCCCACTCTAATAAAACACAGTCTCTTTTGAGCCGACCAAATCAAACATAGCCTTCGTTTTACAAACACTGCCTCCACTAAGCTGTTCCAATTAAACCACGGCAATTGAACAATCTGAATTATACCCTTTGTCCCAGTGATCCAGTAAAATGCAGTCATTCCCTCTGGTTTAAATGTAGCTCATCCTCTTACGCCAATCAAACCCTCTGCTCAGTATACCTCAGGCCTATTCAAATGCTTCCTGCATCCCCTTGCACCAATCAAGCAGAGCCTTTAGGTATGGTTGCTCCATATTCTTATGAAATGGCCCTCTTTTATTGTAAATTAACCACAGGTAATACCATCTGGCCTGGTCCCGTGGAAGTATCCTTTCAAGCGCAAAAATACAGACATTTTCAGTCACTTAATTACAGTGTAAAACTACATTTCTCACTAAAATTGTACTGTATTTTGCCATGCTGTGGGTGGCAATCCACTTGAAAAGTGTCTCTGGTGAATAGATGCAGAATGCGACATTAACGGTTAGAGTTGTATTTTTGCTACACATATATATTACACACTGAAATTGCTTTACTTGTTGTACTACATATTGTATTTTTTATGTTATGATTGTATATGAGACAAAGAAAAATCCTTTAATAATCCTTTTTTGTGTTCAACGAGATATCCTAAATATATATTCAATTGTGTTTTTAAAAGTCCTTATTCAGCCATTAGAAATACAAACACACACAAATATTTACGCAATATCTATGCAATACATAAACAAAGGATAAATTGTAAAAGAACTTGACCATGAAAAGGCGAATCAAAGTTTTTTTGTGAGCTGATGCATTGGCATTTGTTGCTTTGGCTATACACAGTAAAATATAATGATCTAGTTTTTCACACATAGTTTCACTTCTCTATTTCAATACCACAGACACACCAGCCTAGCTCTATGAGGCGTGTGAGAGGCCCATCACCACTGAGAAAACAGGTCATTTATAAGCATGCATGTATTTGAGGGAGCGAGCTGATGATATACGTGTATTTTAGCGGGGGCCTGCTGTGACCGGCCAACTTTGCATGAGAAAGGCAGGGGTCCTGTGAACCCTCTGCTCCCTGTGCACGAATTCAATAGCCACAACATGGTTAG
This sequence comes from Sardina pilchardus, assembly GCF_963854185.1. Lineage (NCBI taxonomy): Eukaryota > Metazoa > Chordata > Actinopteri > Clupeiformes > Clupeidae > Sardina > Sardina pilchardus. Next base: position 14,063,269 of record NC_085008.1, read on the forward strand.
CATGACAAACTGTGTGCCAAGTTCTCGGACTCATTTCTTAAACTACACCCCCCCACCCCCAAACCCCCCCTCCTGCCTACAAGCCCTCTGTGCTCTGCCCCTAACACTCCCCCTCATGTGAGTTTGTGCTTTTTTGTGTTGGCCAACAAGGCCACAGGCCTTTTTCTTTTGGGCTCCCACTCACAAATTAGATGGTTCAAATGGACTGCACTGAAGCCCACTCTATAAATCATATATGTACAACATTTTACAAATAGGTTTATGTTTTCAATAACAGGCATTTTTGTATACTTGATAACCTCAAGAGAAAATCAGCATTTATTGAGCTGTATTCATATTTTTGTCAATATCTTCCGCATTTTTGTTTCACTTTGACCTGGGCACACACATATTGATCATATCTACAGTTGTACGCTTAGTTTGTGGAAGCAAAACACTAGTGCTTTGACATAAAGAATGTCAGCTTTGAACAGCTAGAACAGTTAATGCCACAAAATGTACATAAAGCAGCAGTCAGGAGGAACGGAACTCGCACACCACTGTAGCCGATGCAAAAAGTCGATTTTATTGCATTTCAAAAAAGTGCTACCCAAAAAAGTGCGCACTTTTTTGGGTAGCACTTTTTTGAAATGCAATAAAATCGACTTTTTGCATCGGCTACAGTGGTGTGCGAGTTCCGTTCCTCCTGACTGCTGCTGAATATACTAATTTTGGAACTGACGCACCCATCAGGACTGGATTTACTGGCGCGACACCCTTCCTGTTTTACACAAAATGTACATAAAAAATATTCTCCAACAGTAATGAAGCAATATCAAATGGAATCAAGAAAAATATCCTGTTGTTGAGATATGAGATTAGTGAATTCTGTCATTTTGGTAATAAAATTAAATCCTTCCAGTTTGTTTTAATTTATATTGACAAATAACTGGACAAAGAAAATAACACTGGGTGATGTAAAATATGTATTGCTAATTTGCTGATAAATGTTCAGTTTTAACCACGGCTACAGTGCCTTGGAGCTATTAATGACTTAATGGCTTTATCTCTACTATCCTTAAAAATATTCTTAATCGCTCCTCCTCGAAATATGGCAATACTGTAAACACAAATGTGCGAGCACGTCCGCACGCACACAAACACACACACACACACACACACACACACACACACACACACAAAACATTATAGGGCTCTAGACCTTTTCTCAGGTCATTATGTTCAGTTATAATGATAATGAGACATTCACCAAATTAAAACAAAACCCAAAGGCCTTATCCTGATTTAGAGCACAATAATAACAAAATTTAAGGGAAAAAGGACTGAGTATTATTATCTAGACAAAGCCCTATTTCTACTCATCTCAAGCTACATTATTGAACCATACTGTATGTCTATTTCTGTAACATAGGCCTAAATATACTGTATAGCCCATCTTTGTGTAGGCTATCAATAAAAATGAACCTAAAACCTTTTAAAATACATAATAAAATAAACTACTATTTTTGGGTCGAACAAAAAAATTAATCAACCAGATTTCAATTGTGGCATCCCCTGTATTGGTATCATTATTGATAGCTTGAATTAATAATTAAATAATTAATTTTAAAAAAGCAAATAATGTGATGGCAGGAAAGGATTCCTTGCTTTTAATCATCGAGTTATTGAGTGTGATCCTGTTAATCTATGCACACATATCAGTGAGTAGGAATTTATGAATGAAATGAGTGCCTGTAACCTTGTGCTCTGCATTTAATGCCGTTATTTGAAATAACAGTATACGCAGTAACTTCTCCCATAAAAAAAATAGCATAAATGTTCACTTAAAGCAGTTGAGATTAGTTCTGTTTCATTAAAAGGCAAGACTATAACAACAACCTTGTCTGAACATGTAATAAAATGGATGCTGATTTCAATTTTGACCTTAATTAGCTCATGCAAGCTGCTAGTTAATCTAGCATGTCTTCTTTCTTGAGTTTTGCTCTAACGAAATACGTGCAAATATTTTGTTACAATGAGCGAATGCTTGGCTGATTCAGGACCTAGCAACAGCTCCTTACACTAGTACATAAATGAGACCAGTATGTAAGAAACTGACAAATAGAGACAGCTTATTGTAAAACCTCATCTTTATATAATGCTTTCTGGTCTTCACAGCCAGCTATTTCTTACAAGCCGATGTGCCTGTTCTCTTGATATAATCACCATCATTACACTGTTGGCATCATACATCATGGCACTGTTGGCCAGTTTGCTCCGAAGGCTAAAATGACACATCCTTGCCTCACAGAACGAAGACAATAAGAACCCTGGCCGAACTACTAATGGCAGTCTTATGAAGACCCGGGGCAGAAGGAAGGCCAAAGATGGGTCTGGGGGGGCTCCTCTTCCTAATCTTCTCAGCCCTGCTTAAGAGAAAGGGGCTTGTAACTCCCAGGTTTATCCCTAGTGAGAGTGGGGGAATCTGCCATGGCCACTAAGCATGTATATCAGGCCATCACATGGCTCACTGGAGGCTCCATGGGTGGCCCATGGTCAATACCATCCTCTCCACTGGCTGAGCAGAATGGGCTAATCTCCCCTCTCCATTCAGACCTGGGCCTGTCCTCCTGCAGACTGAGGCACAGCTCCACCGGTCAGGGCCTGGCTTCAGGTCAGACTTCGTTAGGGCGGGTAGATGGGTGGCTGTGTGTGTGTGTGAGTGTGTGTGTTTGGGAAGGGGGGAGTGTAGCGCAGAGGCGAGAGCCCAGGAGCCTATTTCACCCGGGGCATTGGAGCGCACTGGGGGCCACTGGAGCATGGCATGAACCAACTGTTGGGGGGGAAACAATGGGAGGTGCGATCCCCACCAAACAAGGCCAATGTGTGTGTGTGTGTGTGTGTGTGTGGCTGCTTTATTCCGCTCCAGCCACCCTCAGTGCCCAGCTCTGGCCCTCACAGAGTGAGCTCAGTGCCAGCAGATATCTCGGACACTCTCCCTCTAACTGTCCCCCTCTGAGCCAGACCTGCAGAACTGATGCTGTGGCACCCACAATTCCACAGAAAGATTGCCCTTCTTTATATCTCCCCTGATAATAACTCTAATAACACACACTTTAAGAACAAACAAAAATAAATCAAACCACACGAAAATAATCATTTTAATTTTTATTTATTTTTGTTTAGGAAGCACCAAAAGAAAAAACAAAAAAAACAACATGCTTGATGTATGAGTATTTTAGCATATTCATTTACAGAGATGTTTTGAATGTCTAGCTTGGCATGAATCAAAAAAGCAATATTGAAATAGAAAATACCCATTTTCTCAAGAACTACAATTTGGTAACAAACAACATTTTAAGGAATAATTTAGGCTTTGATGTTAAAAATGATGGTCTCCTATAATGTGATGGCAACACTACAGCCACACTTGAAGAAGGATAATACCAATAATAACAGCAATACACAATTCAAACTTACCAACAAAATACCTTACTTACCTTTGAGAATCAAAACATCTATATATGATACCCCAGTGAAGACAATCAAGCGTGTGATCATCCTGTGGTCTCCCATTTTTGTCCATGCTTTCAGCAGAGGACATGAACTCCTGAAGCACAGGCTGGGTGCATCAGCTGTTGGGTATGGGGCACATTTAATATCTGCATGGCTTCTCCCATGTGTTCCCAGCTTCTGAAAAGATGAAAGACATAAAAGCATATTTAATAGATTGCCAATGGCCAGTCACAAGGCTACACAACACGTCTGAGAACAATACAAAAAAAGAAGGTTGTGTTGCAGCTGCTGTGTATAAACGAGCGGGTAGGCTAGGCTAGCACTGTGCCCTGTCACTGTACACATTAACATAACGCCGCACTAGGGATGGGGGTTGGGGCTGGATATATAGCTGACTGTAGCAGCATCAGAATGAATCGGCTAGTCCTCCTTTAATGGGGAGTGCCCGTGTGCAGTGTCAGCGCAGATGACGAGGCACATGCGTCCGTGCGTGTGTGTGTGTGTGTGTGTGTGTGTGTGCGTGTGTGTGTGTCTATGGTTGCCTCTGAGCCAAGCCCCAGCCACGCCACTCTGTTTACCAGCACACAACCCGGCATGAGGGGGTGGTGCTTAGACTTTATCAGGCATCCAGATGACCCCGCGGCTCATAGACAGACTCAGGTCACGCAGAGGCTGTCTGGGCACCCTGCTTGACCTGCTCCTGCGAGGGCCCTGCATGGACACCCAGAGGGGGGAGGTGCAGGGCCGGGTGTCTGGGGCCAGACAAATATCACCTCTGGGATTTGGATGGAGACACAAACAACTGACCCCACTAATTCTCCGCCACACGGCACCATCCGCTGTCTGCGCCAGTCAGTATTAAGGAGTCTGGCTGGGTTACGATGCAAAAAAAAAAAAAAAAGGCTGCCCTCTGTTGGTTTTTAAAGGATGCTTCTTGCTTGCACTGATGAAGCAGAGCCACTCCGTGCTTAATCTATACTGTGTACATCATTAAAGATATGATCCAGTAAAGGGTAACAGTCACAGAAATAAGCTTCTGGATGTTTTTCTGTATACATTCATTTACTTCAATTGAGTAAAATTCTATTTATCTACAGAATTATAGATTTAATTTGTTTGTGTGTGTCAGTGTTAGTCACATGGCAAGCATCTCTGAAAGAGTGTGTGCTTGTCTGTATTGGTGTGTTCCCATCATGCCCCCTCTCAAAACAACAGCAACGCCAACAGAACTTGCATTAGACGCATTTGACGGTTAGAGCCAGACCACAAACACCAGACAACAGTGAGCACTAAACATGCCTCTGGACCTCCAGCAAAAGGCACCTCTATCGAGGAGAAAGGAGAGAGTGAGGGAAAGAAGGAAAGAAAGAAAGAAAGAGAGAGAGGGAGGGAGAGAGAGAGAGAGAGAAGTGAAATGATTTATCAGCATATTAAAGCAGGGGAGAGAGAGTGGATGCAGGGGAAACTGTGTGAGGCTCTGGAGGGCTGGGAGCAGCCTGGGAGACGGCGGTGGCGCACCACAACCTGCTGACTAGAGGCCCAGGGAGCGGCCTAATTTATTCCCCCATTTGGCTGGGGGTGGCTGGGGGTGTGTGCGTGTGGACAAGGGGGGGTTGAGGGGGGGCTGGATTGTGTCTGGGACCCTCAATGGCTTTGGGAGGCGGCTGAGGGTGCATATGTGTACGCAGAGGCAGAGAGAGGAGGGGAAGGGGTGGCGGGCTGGGGGGTGTGGGGTGCGTGTGGTTGGGGATTGTATTTTAGGAGAGAGAGGGGGTTGCTAGGTTCCTTGTTCAATTCAGACTGTCTGTCTGATGTCCCATTAAGATTTGGGCTGGGGCTGAAGGGAGGTGGTGGGGGGGGATGGAGCTGTTTAACCCCCCACTAGACTGCTGCTGCTCTTGGGTCCTATTATTTAGGGAGAGCTGTCTGTGGCATACTAATTTTGCATCACCCAGACTTGAATTGGGGGGCTTGCATGAGAAGCAGGGTGCTCCGAATGAAAGGGGTCACTGTAGGGAGGCTGCCTAGAGTGACATATGCGTTATATGTGCACACACCCTGGCAAATGTCCAGTGGCTGAACTTAGGTCCAGCTTTAGGGAGCAGATGATGGGTTGTGGTGAAACAGCTTGCTAACTGTACACTCGCACTAGCATATGATTCTGGTAAAAATATCACTTTATATTTTATATATCATATAGTATGCAATGAGAAAATAAATAACTCTTATAATTAGAAGAATTTATAATCAGCTAAATAAATCACATGATCACTAAAAGAGATTATAACACCACGAGTCGAGTATCACGATACACAAGCATCCTTGTACCACTTACAGGGATTTTCCATTGCCACTTTTAGTTGAGCAGAGCCAAACTGTTCGAGAAAAATACTTAAAAACATGGGACCTCTGATGAAACGATCATGATAACTAAGTGCTACGGTTTCAGCAGTGGAGGACAGGTTAACAGCTCTACTCTTACGCATTTCAGGGTAATGGGCTTTTTGGGAGCTTTTTTCCTCCATAATGACCACAGGGGTCCTTTAAAAAAAAAAAAAAAAAAAGACGGGACACTTTTGGGCAGTCAGCGCTACCGGCTCCTGTTCCACGGCCCCCCGATTTTCGTGTGTCCGGCCAACAAAGATGTACGCGGTGGCGGCGGCAGCAGCGGCGCCTCATTAAAAATACATGTCATTGGATCACACCTCGCATGAATCAAGCGATTTCCCCGCGCCATAAGTGACCATGACCGAGCCCTGAATGGGGCCTGGCCGCGGCTATGCCAATAGAGGGCCAGGCGGGAGCCTCGTGGGAACCGCCTCCTCACCCCAGGAGGGCTTATTTAGCCATTGTTGGTCTGTTTAACACTGCCTTTAAAAACACCTCTTTATAGACTGAGAAAAGCAAACTGTGGCCCACATTTTCACAGCACACAAGGATGGGAGAGAAAGAGGGAAGAATGCAGGGCCCAAGGAGAGAGAGAGAGAGAGAGAGAGAGAGAGAGAGAGAGAGAGAGAGAGAGAAAAAAAACAGGGTGAACTAAAATAAGGCCGAAATAATGAGCAGGAGACAGAATTTTAAAAATTCAATTAAAAAGACAACTTCCAAGAAAATCTAACAAGCTTCTTCAACGCTGTTATCATTATGTCATGATCTTGAATTAACAAAGGTGAAATAGCAGATCACTGACCATGTGTATTTTATCTATATTTTCCTAGATAGAAGCTCAGACTCATGGACTGGATTCTGTCACAAGATGACAATTAAATTAATTTACCCAACAATTCACTATGGCTACTTTTGTCTTCCTACTGAGAGAGAGTGCCTTCTTCCCCAGACAAGTTGGCTGACAATGATGTGAATAACAATTAACTAGGCTGAAAGTGAAGTTCACAGCGGCGGAGACTATGGAAGAGGTCAGGCGCCAGAATGCATGCAAAGATGTGTGTGTGTAGAAATCGTGTCCCCGAAAATAGCTGTGTATGAGTGTGTGTGTGCATCTTGGTGTGTATTTGTGTGTGTGTGTGTGTGTGTGTGAGAGAGAGTCTATGTGTGTATCCCCACAGTTTTTAAAATACCTCAGCAGCAATGATAAGGTTTGCTGTGGAGGAGTCACAAAGAAGGGGAGCAGCTCTGCTCCCTCCCCTCCTCTGTGTGCGCTCGTACAGCAAGGACCCCATCATGCACCCCTTTGCTGTCTACGGCGTGCCTGATGGAAAAGCATGATGTAGAGCACAGTGGCTGTGCGACGGCCGTGCACACACTCAAGACACACACACACACACACACACACACACACACACACACACACACACACGCACGCACGCTATACTACACTGACCTACTACAAAGCGAATCCCTCACTACTATCAAAGCAACGCTAGTGAGAAAGAAATGTTGTCTCCTTCACATCATCGGAAACAGGCACATACATTGCAGTGCACAAGCTCCACGAGCCTCAGAGATGTCTCTCTCTCTCTCCCTCGATTTTAAACAGCTCAGGAGAATGTGCCGTCTTGATGGTCTTTCAGGCAGGCATGAATCTGAATACATTTACATACAGATTATGCAACGTTGGCGAATGGTTAATGTCACTGGGAATCCACCATGCAAGTCACTGTTCATATTGTGCGGAAGAAAAACACGAAAAGCTTGACTCCTGACCTGATATCCTAGATCAGAATCAGGAATTTTCATGCCGTATGAACAAGATGATAATAGTCGTGTTAAAAATATTTATATAGCCTATTATTATAAATAAATATATGTTCAAAAGGCATGTACATGAAAATTCAAATGCGGACAAAAGATTACACAGGGCAACTTGATTCACTACAAAAAAAAAATCTAAATCTTAATAGTGTAATGGAGCATTTTAAAGGGGTACATTGGATAAATTGGTGACTGTTTTATTGTTTTTATTTTATCACTGTTTGACTGCTACATTTTGGAATTATCTTCAGTTCTCACGCTTTGACTTTCCTTGGTTTTAAATTGTGTTTAATTGACACGAGTTGCCAACACACTATCCAGTCACCATTTCCTGGCCCTCCGCCTCTGATGTTAAAACCATCTCATTTCCCCACACATTAGCAAAAAGTCAAAGATGCACTCCAGGCAGTGAGAGCAGGAGAATGAGAGAAGGAGATAAAGACAGAGAGTGAGTGGAGGATGACGAGATGGGAGAGAAAGTGAGCATGGAGAGGGAGAGAAAAGGAGAGAGAAAAAAAGAGAGAGAAAGAGGTCAGCAGGGAGGAGGTTGAACCCCATACGCAAGTGTGTGTCAGCCCCAGCTGAGCAGACATTTTGTTGACACGCTGATAGGGATTTAAGCAGTGGGTGGGGAGGTGGCCGAAGCGGCCGAGAGAATGAGAGAAATGGGCAGCTTGGTGGGGAAGGAGAGGGGGCTAACAAAAGTGCCGTTACTAAGCTTGATTTCAACGCGAGCTGAGACGATTAGGCCTGGGAGCGGTGGAGAGAAGGAGGGATGGAGGGTGTGTGCATTTGTGTGTGTGTGCATTTGTGTGTGTGTGTGTGGGTGTGTGTGGGGGTGCATTCGGTCACAGGCCAGCCAGAACCAGGTCTATTGAGGTGGTGGGGAGAGAGAAAAGGGGTGCCTTTCAGCTAGCCTAATGAAGCATAGGCTGAAATGAATAATGGAATCTAGCTGAGGGTGGGTTTGTGTCTTCGATGCCCATTCAGTTGCTTCCTTTCTTCAGGAAACTTGTCATGAGCTGCAGTCCCTCCCCTTAAAGGAGCACCATTGTTTAAAGTGGGGGAACAATGCATGGGCACTTACAGTATCAACACACTGGTGTAGCAACATGGTAGATTCTTATATAATAGACGCAGTGCTGTTTGTCCAGGCCAACAGAGCTCACTAGCAGTAGCAGTAGCAGTACGCACGAGAGCTAGCGCTATGGAAGAACATAACTGATTCTCTATGCGTATTCATTTCCGCGCTAAGAATATCCCCAATATGTTTGCCACCGTGATTTTTGAAAAATTCACAAAATATCAGAACACGACAGAGGCACAGGGCAACCATGGCGACACAGCTAATCACACCCTGTGTCATTCAAAAAATTCCCCCTTTTTTCCCCGTCCCCCAACACATTTTTTTTGTCAATGTGTCCCAGTCTCCCCCACACCCCCATTATTAAAACAGCCCCGCTCATCTCCTACGCGCACTCCCAGACACCCAGGGGCTCCATGGCAGACAGGACCCCCTCGACCTTGACCTCTTGGGGTCCTTCACCTGCTGCTGAATGGAAGTCTGTGCAGCTGGGGTGTCTAGCCTGTCGCCTGACTGGGTGGAACGTACTCACACCGTTCCCACGCTTGGTTAGTGGCCATTTGGATTCCGGTCGGGATGCGCCATGGCGGGAGCTCGCCATGCTCCGTTACCGGGGGGGGGGGGGGGGGGGTGGGGGGAGTATGGTGGAGAGCGAGCAGTGCAAATCTGTGTATCTGTGTTGCAGCCGTCTCTCCCGTTTAGCATCCGCGAGTGTGAAAACAAACACAGCTGCACTCTCCTCCTCAGCTAGTTCACTGTTCACTGCCACAAGAAGCCATTTTCCATTCTCTTGCTATCTTTTTTTTCTCTCATCTCTTTTCCCTACACCCCCGCCTCCCCCTCCACACACACACACACACACACACACACACACACACACACACATACATACACACACACACACACACACACACACACACACACACACACACACTCTCTCTACTCTACTCACATCAACAAAATCCTCTCGTGGTCTATATAGAGTCACCCTACCATCCACGGGCAAACAAGCCACTCTTTTTTTTCTGCCCAGTGAGGCTGAGCAGCACATGGGGCTGTGGGACTTCATATTTTCATTATGGTCAAATCTCAGCCCCGTGCTTCAGCATGCCAGCCTATCCCTACAACCCCCCTCCGCACGCGCATACACACACACACACACACACACACACACACACACACACACACACCACCCCTGTGCTACCAAGCCGACAGTTTAATCACACAAACAGCACTCCATTTTCATTTCCCTTTACCACGCCACACATTCCAAGACCCCGGTGCCATAATTCTGTTCTGCGCGGCGCACTGTCTGCTCGGCTGAGTGTTTCCGGGCTGGGGTGGGCTTTTGGAATGACATAATCAGTGACTTGGATAAATGCTTGAATGTTTTTCCCCCTTCCCCACTGTAATCAGCGCGGGTCCTATGTGTGCCACTTTTTTCAAAAGACCTGCCTGCTCTGCTCGCTCTCTTTGAGTTGCGAGAGGGGCTGTCGCTTGATGGATTCCCTTTCGCCTTCTGTGTGAGGCTTTTGCTCTGCCCACCCCCCCCCCTCCCCTCCTCCAAATAGAAACAAAACCAAATAGCACTTCAAGGAGAAATTTCAGAACATAAAAAGGAAAGAAAGTGGGTCTATCACAAACAACTATCCTTTCATAAGACCATATCACTAAAGTAAACAGCTGTAACTCGGAAACGTTTTGAGCAATTTTCCTGGTTGTTTTAATCTGGGTAAAATGATGTATTGCACTGATTTAAAATACAAAAAAAGCAAAAATAGTGAATATTAACAATAATATAATCACGTCGCAGCAATATATTCTTTAAATTCAATTCAAAATGTTGCCCATGCATTAGGTGTTGCATGCAGGTGAAATACGCAGGACTTCAAGAACGGAATATTTAATTATAGCATTTCAGTGGCACTCACCCAATGTGCTGTCTTAATGTCAAAGTAGTGGGGAAAAAAGAAAACACTAAACAGGTCTGGGTGAATTGAGTTGCGGCTATAAATGCTTTCAGCAACTATTACTTCTGTGGGTGGACCACATTCAATCAATATCCAAGCAAATAAAAGCAGCTGAAACTCATGGCAAAGACCTTCATGGGGAGTGACTGCACTGGAACACAGACCTTCCACAACACCTCGGCTCTGTAAAGATCTGAAGTACGGGACAGAATACAGAGCCATAACCAGATACTGCACCCGGAATGAGAATTTGAACAATGAATATTTTCATCTGAGAAAAAATCCTTGCTAATTATAAATGTTTAAAGAATGCACTGACATAAAAATAGAATCCATACATTGCCCAGAATGCTACGTCACATAAAGAACAAAACATTAACGCTAATTATCTGATTAACGGTTTTATTGATGACATATTTGCTTTGTTTTTTTCAGTTGGTGTATTCAGACACTGATCTTACAACGGTTGGTTAGCATTTCTCTTTTAGCAGAGATATACTCCTTGATTAAAGTATGTATAAAATCAATAGCACTTGTCTTATGAAACAGCTTGATATAATCGAGTTATTCTTTCCATTTGATCAGAGCGGAGTTATAACCATATTGAATGCAACGTTGAATTAATATTTTTTATGCGCTAAACTGTCATCCATTTGGCCGTGCCACGGCCAAAAATCTGATTGAATTAAAAGGGAGCCATAAACACACAGAGGCACACTGGCACTGAGAGCATGCCCAGCTACTCTGCACTCAGGAGCTCGCATGAGAACAAAGCCTGTGGGTGTGTGTGTGTGTGTGTGTGTGTGTGTGTATGCATACGTGTACAGTACGGGTACATCTTTATGTGTGTGTGTGTGTGTGTGTGTGTGTGTGTGTGTGTGTGTGTGAGGTTGTGTGAGTGTGTCTGTGTATGTGCATATGTGTACAGCATGGATACATCTGTGTGTGTGTGCATGTGTGAATCTGTGTGTGCGTGTGTGTGTGTGTGTGTGCGCGTGTGCGTGCGTGTGTGTGTGTGGCGTGTGCGTATGTGTGCGTATATGTGCGTATATGTGCGTATATGTGTGCGTGGTATGGGTACAGCGGTGTGTGTGTGTGTGTGTGTGTGTGTGTGAACCCGTATGCCTGTGAGTCTTGCTCGATCTGGCCTCCCGGTCTGCAGGGGGAGATGAGCAAAGAAGCGGCCTGCCTCTACCGTGGCAGAGGAGTGGACTCCTTATTTCCTGCACCTAACGGGAGAAGCCTCTCCCCCCTCCCCGCGTCTCCCCTCCTCCCCCCGCTCCCCCTCTCCGCCTCTCCTCAGCTCCCCGTCAGCACAGGACTGAATGCGTTTGGCTCTGCTGTTCATTTTGAGCAGAATTATGCATAATTGCGGAACACTACGCACACCCATGGTCCATGTAATTACTATCTTAAGAGCTTTTTTTGGGGGGACGGGGGGACGGGGACGGGGACGGGGGGGGGCGGTAAGGTGCTGTGGTACGTTTCTGGTTGCGTTGAGTGGAAGTGACCGGTCTGAACCCTAAATTGTGTTTGATTTGTGGGGGGCTGGCGTGGGGCTTCCCATGTCTGCAGCTGAGGGTGTATGGTGTGTGTGTGTGTGTGTGTGTGTGTGTGTGTGTGTGTGTGTGTGTGTGTCTAGGCACCCACATGCTCACTTGGTTACAATGTTGTCTGGCGCTCACACAGAAAACATATGGGCTCCCCAGCTGTTCTGAATATGCAAATGTAAGCCAGACTCACACACACACACACTCTGACCCAGACACACAATTGTTCCTGAGATTTCATCTTTACAGACAGGATGGTCCAGACAGACAGACGTGCAGACCCCCTGCCCCCACTGCTAAGCTGCCCAAACACACACACACACACACACACACACGCTACTGCAAACAGCACCATGCCCCTCCTCAATCCCATGCCTCACAGCAATAGAAAATCACTCAATGATCACATTATTTTATCCGCACAAGACCCTTCACTACCACATAGGTGTTAGGTGCCTTAAACAAAGCCTTTATTCTGTGCTAATCAAATAATCAGTCTGAGTCTTAGCTGTAACGCATGGAAGATCATGGTATATTACTAATGACTACAAAAGTCATAGCTGTGGTTGTGATATATGACCTAAAGCTGTTGTTCAACCGTGACTTATTCTACTTCAGTTACCACTAATGCCGGTGAGATGATAGTTCTAAAATTCTTGTCTATTTACGCAGACTGATTTCCAATTATTTCTAACAAGATGAAATCAAAATAGAACGGTGGGCTATGGCCAAACCTTTCTGCCTGTGGTCAGTCTATGAGTAAATATCAATATCAGTTAAAATTTGATTTAAATCTGCAGAATCACTGCAGATTCAATGACGGACAGCTTAAATGAGGCTGGCAACCATTCCGATTGGACTAGATGGTCAACACACCTGTGACACAGTGCATGGCCTACAGTGCCAACTAGCATTCAGCAGAGACAAACTATTTGCAATAACCAAATGAAAGAAAAGTACACACAATTAAATTAAGCACTCATTATTTGAACACACTATTTGTGTGAAGTATTGGACCCTTAATTATCAATTTCAACCTTGGTGAAAACCGAGAGTGAGATGTTTATGATCGCAGCATCCTTAAAGCTCTCACAATGCCATTCCAGAGTACACATTTCCACACGCTCTCCCTAAACGTCTTTTTTAATGCTGAAAAAACTCCCTTTTTTCCCCCAGCGAGCTCTTGTCACTATACCTCGGACACACCGCGATCTACGGTGCGCCTGACAACGACCACAAGAAAATGAGTGTGAAGTTGTGCATTGTGTGGACGAGCACAATGTTGCCCGCTGAGCTCTGTGTGAAGGCCGCTCGCCGTTGGGTCCCAGACCCCAAGCCTGCGTCGGGGCCCTACAGTGGGGTGCACTATGCATGATAATGAGCTCATTATGGGACCGCCTGTCTGAGTCTGGAGCTGGGACCTGCCCTCAGTCTTACAGTCAAAGGATTTGTGTTTAAGCGCCCCCTCCGAAAAAAAAAAAAAAAAAAAACAGAAAAAAAAACGAGCGGCCGGTCACAGATGTTATATATGGCTGAGGCTGGTGACAGCGCGCGCTTTTGACAGTACGCCGCCATATTTCTTTTCACGCTCCCGAAGAAGGAGCAACAAAGTGGCACCAGCGCACCCGGCGAACAAAGGCGGATCAGAACGATGCGGCGGGAAAACAAAAGGGGCGACACGGAGCAACATGCATGCTCTCTGCTTTTCGGCTCGGAGATGATGAGCCGTGGGCATTGTACGCGCGGCGTCCGCCTCCTTGTGCTCCTCGGGGTGGACGCGAGAGGAGGGGAACGAACGCCAAGCTTATGCAAATGCAATTATCCACCATTTGCATATCCTTGATGATGAGGCAGATGGCGGACGTTAAAAGGCGGGCGCCATCTTGGGAAACGAGACAGCTGGCAGGCAGCGGCAGCCATTTTGTTAGCGACGCTGCCCGCTGTACACACAGCATGGCACTGGCATCGGTGCCGTACTGCACGCCAGTTTGGCACGATGCTGTACCTCTTTAGAGAACAGACAGCTGGCAAAATGATAATGAGATCATAGCTAATGTCATTAGTTGATGGGAATGTCAGTCAAACAACAAGCAGAAGCAGAAGTCAACTGACAGAATTCAACCAGGGCACAATGTGAGATGTGTTCCTGTTCTTATTCAGTCTATCTTTGGAAATGGAACTTGGTGCAACTGCAGAGATGAGTGCCGCTTACCGTATTGGATGATGGCCATTGTGTTGGTTCGGAGTGTCCCTGTTCGGTCCACCTCTGCAGGCTCCTGCAGTTCTGGCACAGACATTCGAAAATGTACCCTCACTGGCTTCGCAAAGAACTTTTACATCTCTTTTTAGAGGCAGTGCACATGGCATGTCTTTCAGTCAGTTTCAAAAAGAGCCTCCTCCTTTCCACTTTGCCTTGGTGATCCATCATGAAAAAGGTTTGTGAAAATATCCAGCAGATCAAGTCACAAAAACATCAGTAAGTCCATTAGCCCTTCTTTGCTGAAAATATAATAATGGTCTGGTAGTTGTCTTCCATAGCCATTCTGAGGCATAAAAAATAGGTCAGACGCCAACAAAAGTGTGGCTAAATGTTCTCAGGATTAGATGGAATAGAAAATGTTAAAAAAAAAATTCAGATTGTTTTTTAATGACTATCCGGGCTGGCCTGCTAGGCACCGTTCGGCGCATATTGGGAAAGAGGAAGGGGAAAAAAATCAGTCTTTTGACTCAATCTTAATGGGACCTCCACTGAATGCTCATTCAAACAGTTGTGGGAAATGTGTGCTCACAGTGGAAAAAATGGAAAAAAAGACCTTTGACATTCTTTTTCTATTCCTTCTCTGGCAGACAAAGTTTTATCAAGTGGTGTTGGGCCAGAAAAGTCCCTCCGGCAGAACCACACACACACACTTGCTGTCTCTCTCTCTCACACACACACACACACACACAGAGTGAGTGAGGGGAGTTGAAGAGGGAGACCATCAGACACCAGCCCCTGCCTGATGTGCACAGACTGGGAGCAGGCCAGGAGAGAGAGAGAGAGGAGGAGGAGGAGAGCTCTGTGCGGTGCGGCTCGGCTTGGCGAGCTGGTGGGGGTCCCAGGGCTCCATGGCCGTGGGCTGTGCTGGGCGACCCCTGGCAGCCTCTCTCCTCCGTATTGATTTCCTGGCGCTCCTCGCTCCTCGCTGCTGCGGCGGCTGCTGCTGCTGCTGCTGTGGCGCGGGCTTCGCCGGCGGGGAGAGCCAGCCCACCTCCTCCTGCCTCCTCCGCGGCTCCCCGGGCCGGCCGGCCCCCCAGCCGGAGAGAGAGAGAGAGAGAGAGACCCCGCAGATGCAGCGCCAGGAGCCCACAGGAGCAGCGGAGGAGAGAGAGAGCGAGAGAGAGAGGAGGAGAGAGAGCGAGAGAGAGACAGAGAGAGAGAGAGAGAGAGCGCCCATGGCGATGAACAGCTGTGTTCACCTGCTCCGAGTTCACTCCTGCAACCATGTCTCATCCTCCAGCAGAGCAGCTCCCACTCGTCCACCTCCTCTTCTCCACCTCCCCCTGCACCAAGAGAGAGAGAGAGAGAGAGAGAGAGAGAGAGCAAGAGAGGGAGAGAGAGAGAGAGAGGGAGAGAGGAGAAAACAAGTTCAGTTTCACTTTCAGCATTTTGCCCATTCCAAGTGTCAGTCCATGCCTTTGATCATGGAGCTGTGGAAGGTGAGTGTTTTGGCATCCTCTCCCTGTTTGTAATGTGAACTTCATAACCTCGAAATAAAAACAGCTGAAACGGGAGATTTTTTGAGTTAAGTGTGTCAGGCTTTCACAAACTCGCTGCCAAGTACACTTACGGCCATTATCGTGATGGTTCCCATATAGGCAGCCGTGACAGTATCTCGGCCCATTATAGGGCCAGCACAGCGCAGACATGCCAGAATTCATTAAAATGGTTCCCATCCCAGTTTACCATTACCTGAATATCGCAGAAAGGTGCAATTTACGGGCAATGTGTGTTGGAATGCACTAGTTTCCCACCATAGATTTTGTTTCGAGTTATTTAGGGAAATATTTATATCTTCATCAGGTCCACCACACCTCAGAAGACTCAAACAATGGAGAACTTTACTTGAGTGAAAAAAATAATAATAATGGGTAAACATCACCAAACTCCAAAGCTCTTATTTTGCCTGAAATTATTCAAATTATTTCAGCAACCCCTCTTATTATGTTAATGACCAAGAAGGCCATTTCTTTATGGACTCTGGGGCCCATTGTGTCCACAAAGTGTGAAAGAACTTGGCCAGTCCACCCCCTCTCTCCCTGCAAAGCAATGCAGAAGGCCCCAAACTCCCTCACCTGCCAAACAAAGTAGAAAAGGGAAAGGAAGGAAGTAACCAAGCAAGAGAAAAAAAAACCCAATGGCTGCCAGCAAAGTGAAGATAGAGAGGTAAAAGTTGAGGAAGTTTGGAGTCGACGACAAATCACGTGTAGGAATGGCGGTGGCGGAAGAAAGGGGAGGGGGGGGCACCATTGATGCAGTGACGGGGAAAAGAGAGGCTGGAGAGGAGTTAGGATAGGAGGGGGGGCATTTGGGGAGGGAACGGAGGGACGAGGTGCACGTCTCAGACACAATAATACTATTCATTGGGCTCAGACATGGGTGTTAACTCCCCTCTGACAGGACACAATGGGGCTCCCTGGCATTCAGACAGCCCTGGCGATATTGTTAGTTCAGGACAGCACTCTCTCTGCCGCGGGATAAAGCGCCGGCATTGTGTGGCGGACGCTAGGATGGATGGAGGGAGGCTTGAGAGGTGAAAGGCAAAAGAAAGAGAGAACAGTGCGTTTGTCTATCTGTCAGCGCTGAAGGAGAGGGCAGAGGCGACGGGGGAAGTTGGGCTGGGGCTGGGGGGGTTGCCCCATGGCATTGGACTTGTGAGAAGCAAAAAAAAATGAAAGGGGGGGGGGGGTTGGAAAAAAAGATTGTGCTATAAATATTATTGAAGCAGCCAAATGCAGAACTAAAGGAGCACAGGAGGGGGTGGAGAGTAGGAGGGAAAGCGGCGATGAAGGAATGAGTCTTTTTCTGTTTGGGGGGGGGGGGGGGGGGGGGGGAACGGGGGTTGCATATGGATATGAGAGTGCTCATGCCTTTTGGAAGCATTTCAAGCTCAACTCGCCAGTCCGCTGTGCTAAACAAAAACGAGAGGGCGGAAACCGAAAAGAAATTGTATATATCGTGAATCAGCAGCCCCAAAAGACAAAAACGGAAAGAGGGTATGGGGGAGAGGGGAGAGAGAGAGATGGAGAATGTGAGACATAGAATGAAAGAGAGAAACAGAGAAGAGCGAGAGAGAGAGCGAGAGAGAGAGAGAGAGAGAGAGGGGAAGAGGGGGTGCTTATTGCCTGCCGCAGATGCCGCGTGATTTGAGATGTGGTGGAGCTGACGTCTAACTACCGCGAGACAAACCTCTCTCTTGCTCTAGAACCCCATCTCTCCCCCTAGTCCACACCGAGAAAGAGAGAGCGAAAGAGAGAGAGAGAGAGGGAGATAAAGAAAGACAGACAGAAAGAGAGAGAGAGAGAGCAAAGCTAAGCGAGGGGAGAGGAGGCAAAGGGAAACGAGGGGAGGGGAGGGGAGAGGAGCAGAGCCGAGCAGAACAGGGCACATGGGCTGGAAACAGGAGCAGGAGATGGGCACAGCAATGCAAAATAAAGAGGTTAGGAGGACAGGATTTCTCTTTAAAGCAGAGCGGAGGGTACAATGTGTGTGTTTCTCTCTCGGTCTGGCACAACTATTTGCATCCAATTCAGAGGGAAATAGAGGAAGAACAATGGCAGAAGAAGAATGGCCAGGGACAATGGATGCTGTTTTATACATAGCGAATACAAAAAATAGCACTTTGTCATTTAATCATTTCAAGCATGTGTTTTCACGACCAACTCCTTTGGCCATTACCATCATCATACGTATACGTTTTAGAAGTCTGAAAAATACCTACCCGACCTTCAACTCTACACCAAGAAAATAACTTAAAGGCCTTTGCAGGATGTTGGCATTTCAATACACCCTGACCCAGATAAAAAAATAAACAACTATTCCCCAGATCATAGAATTAGACTAGTTTAATATCATGATGTAATCTGATGTAACACAGATACATCGATAAATCATTCACATTTACGTAGCAGCAAATAGGCCACACAGTTCGCAAAAACATAAACATCTGCACAACTCGATAATATTCAGAACGACTACACTCCTTCTGTTGCCTTATAGGCTTTAAAGTAAGGGTGCAAGTAAGGGACGACTTCAACATGGTTGCGGGAATACATATGAGTGAACGTCCGGGAAGGTATTGTTTACAGTTGAAATAGTCCCAAAACCAACACGTAGACCTCACAAGTACATTCTGGCCTCAATCACACAGCCATGCATGCACATACGCACACACACAAACGAGCACGCACGCACACACACGCACAGTTGCACAATATCTGCCTCTTCCCCACAATACACTCGGCTTTTACAAAGAGTACTTTGTTTGCTTCCCCTCTGGTTAACTCTGACCATTAGTTCCCATGGCAACGCTGCTTCCTCTTCCCTGAGTGACTGATGCCAGCGCGGTGCAGGTGCAGCCGGAGCCAGAGCCGGAGAGGACGCCGACAGGAATCCAGGAGGCTTCACCTCCGCTGGGCTGCCGTCAGCGAGCAGGAAGCCCCTCTCAGGCGAGAGGCAACACCTCTCCTCTCCTCTCCTCTCCTCTCTCTGTGCTCATCTCTCATCACGTCTTTTTATTAATCCCATTAAGGATGTTGTTGTTTGGCCTGACAATTGCTTTTTGTTTTTTTGACTGTATGAATAAAATGCATTTACATTGCTTGAAAGTGAGGCATACGTTAATTTAATTTGTGTAGTCTTTGTGTTGTGCAATTCTAATATTCTAATAGAATAATTCTAACAAAGCGCATTACAAATGAGTAATACGGAATTATCACTCGATATCAATTATTGTAGCAATATTTAATTCAATTCATCGCTCATTTTAGATTTGATTAAATCCTACATGAGACAGAATGCACATGAAAGGTTAGCCAGCACAGCCAAAGGTGTCAAAACCTAAGCAGGCTACACCATTACCAGCTGCGTTATGCTGTGCTGCTGTGCACATGCCGCCGATGTTTGCTGTACTCCGGCGCGTGCGATAACGATCGGACAGCCCCGGCGCTGGCCCAGGCTGCTCGTCACGGGGGAGCTGTCTCAGTCTCGCTCGCTCTATCAGCCCGTCTCCAGGGCCATCTCTGCGGGCATCTCACCAAGAACACTCTCTCCAGCAAGCACCACCACTGCCGCCACCACCACCGCCACCACCACGGCTGAATAGCCGGAAAACGCCAGCTCTGTGATCAGTGCATGTCTGGCTGCCGTGGCTGTCACAGCGACGCAGGTAGGGCCCTGGCTCTCGCCCTTCCCCTCCCCTCATTGGGGAGGCTAATGTGCAGCCGGGAGCCACCGGGGTTGGCCCATTGTCCAGACTGAGGGGATTACCCTGGCAGGAGAAGGGCAGACAATGTGCCCCTCCTGAGAAGGGAGGAGCACGGGAGCGCGGCCACAAACGAGAGGGGAGGTTATCTCCTCACTGGCTCAATTACACTTAACAAACAAGCGTTGGGCAAGGAGGGAGAGGGACTAATGACTGGAATGGAGGGAGAGGCACAGGAGGGAGAGACAAAAGGAGACTTTATGGAGGACAAACGAGGGGGTCACTGCAGGCGGCGTGAAATGAAGTAATGAAAGCCAGACTCAGGGAGCCTCGATACGATAGAGGAGAGTCTCACTCAGAAATGGGGAAGAATGAAAAAAAGAAAAAAAAATTAAACTGAGACCATTGATCAAAATCAATCCAAAAAGATCCAGCTTTTCCCGGATATGCTAAAAGGTTTTAAGAATTTCCATCTTTAAATGAATACAAATGTGTGGAAATGTTGCCAAACACCTCTACCTGATGTGAAGAGTCTGAACTCACTCCACATGGTGAGATATCTTTATTTTCGGGAGGTAGGGTGAGGGGGGTAGGGTGGGGTGGGGATTCGACACTACAGGTAGGCACCGACTTGCAACAGATCGGCAGCACTTAAAACCAGGGATTTGGCAGCTCCGTTGATTGAACATGCCAAATCCCATTTGTCGGTGAGGGGGGTGGTGTATGTGTGTGCATTTTTGTCTGCGCGCGCGTGTGTGTGTGTGTGTGTGTGTGTGTGTGTGTGTATCGACACGCTGTAACCTTGCGCCTCTGTGGAAGGAGACGTCAGATGCACAATGCTAGCGGGCAAAGCACGCAGGCAGGCAAGCAGACCCCCCAACCTCCTTTCCGGGCTGCAAAGGGAAACCCCTCCACCCACCCACCCACCTACCACCACCAGCACCACCACCACCAGCACCGCGAGCCCCCAGCCTATACAAGCCGATCCCCCAGCGCCACGCTGCCAGACTCGCACAAGAGCTCCGCCGCTCTCCAACCGTTATTGATCCTGAGAGGGAGTGGACCGGAGGGCCATCGTTCCAGCTCTCCAGCATCGCCTCTCTCTCTCTCACTCGCTCCCTCTCTGTCTCTAATGTTCTCCATCTTCAACTTCTCTCCTCCTCTTCCTTCCCCCCACTCCATTTATCAAGGTTAAAGAACTCTTAGAAAAAAAGGCGGAAGAAGAGTGGAGGGGGTCACTGGAATGCTCTCTGACTTCATGAAAAAAGGCCCTCCAGGCACTACAGTGAAAAAGGATTTTTTTTTTTTACTCTCCATGTATAATCAGCCACCCACTCAAATGAGCAAAGATCATCTGTCTGTATGAAAGACCCTGTGAAATATCACAGGAGTAGGGATGATAAAAATCGACCGTTTACTTTACACAACCCGACTGTAGTATTGTCCGAGAACGTAAAAATAATTCTGAAAAGGAACTGCGCTCAAGCCATAGAGAACGACAGTTCAATGTTCTCTTTCCTAACGGCAATATAATTCAAACTAATTAACCAACTAAACACAAGACACTGCAGAGTGGCAGGGACTGGCATAGAATGCAACATGATACATCTGACCAGTCCGCGCCGTTTCACTCTCAACAAAGGCGACGCATTCCAGGCAGGACGAAAATAGACTCCTGCCACACGCCAAACTAACAGGCCATACGTTTCCCAGTCTTTGTGCTCAATTATTGCCACAATGCATCTTCTTGTCGGGCTAATTAAGTGAGTCTCTCCTTTGTCTCCTGCCTCTCCAGCAAGGCTGAAGCCGCACAGAGGGGAAAGGAGGGTCCGGGACCGGCTGGGAGTGTGTGTGTGTGTGTGTGTGTATGGGGGGGGGGCTTTATTGGGGGGGGCTTTATTGGCCTTGCCACTTGTTTACAGAGGAAATGGGCTTGTTGCTTTTCAGGGGAAACGTGCCATGAAAAGACTGTAAACAGGACAAGCACAGAGGGAGAAAGAGAGAGGGACAGTGAGCGAGAGTGAGGGCATACCCAGTAGACATTGTGGCCCAGTGTTTAGAGGATAGTAGGCTGACCTGAGGTTCTTACAGCTGCTTCGCCCCTCTATTTGACTGTAAGGGTCTAAAAGGGCTAACAGAAAGGGCCTCTCTGACATATATCATAGATTATGTATTTTTGGACAATATAAAATAAATTATGTCATTAGGAATGTCAATACGCTATCCACTTAAATTATCTTTGCAGTAGAAAATGTGAATGATCGTAATCCTGCAAGCCCTACAAGATTTACACACAGTCACCAGTTATCTTTTAGTAATAATTCGCCTCACGTCATGTTTGCATATTCTATGTTGGTCTATATCACACACACATTCTGATCATTTTCCCTTACTGTTGTACAACTCCTTCAGGATTGCTCGCTATTTCTTTGAACCTTGAAAACAACACTTGCCTATAGTACCATCAGCACATGCAACCCTGCGGTCTCATTTTAATTCCTCTCTCTCTCTGAGCTTCTGTGCGAGGGCTGCTACGTCTTCTCCCCATCCATTGTCTAAAGTAGCTGTCTGTCTTTCACGCTTAGCCCCCAAAAGAAGCCTGTCTGGGTCTGCCACACTGCTCTTCTGGAGGAGACACATGCGTGTCTGGAGAATACCAACCCCCTCCGTCTACCCTACCACCCTCCACACACACACACACACACACACACACACACACACACACACACACACACACACACACACACACACACACACACACACACACACACACACACACACACACACACACACACACACACACACACACACACACACACACACACACACACACACACACACACACACACACGGACAAATCCACCCCCTTTCGCTCCACCAGCCCTCGGCTCCAGCCTCATCTCACAGTCAAGTTCCTGCCAAGGGCCTGACAGACATGGTGACATCACAAGCGACCACTTGAGCTCCAAGACCAGCACAATACAGGGCATCTGGCTCTGCAGGGGATCAGCACACAGCATTAGCATTTCCCAGGACTTACCACATGTTCAAGGTTATCATACGAATCAATACAGAGTTTTCCTCTTCTCACTTAAATATATCATTCACCGTCAAAACTAGAGGGGGTGAATGTGGGAAAAAAAATTCTGGAGATGATGCAAAAGCTTGTGTACTGATGCAAGAGATCCGCTCAGTTTCAATGTCACCAATCGGCTTGCATTATACAAATTCAAATCAAATTCAATGGTCAATGTAACACACAATTGTGAATTTTGCACAATTGCAGTTTTGGCCTACTTTAATAGTTTTGGTGCGATGTATGATTTGCAAAAATATGAACATATGAGAGAAAAATGACATGTGCAAATGTGGGATGAGGGACACTTTTTTTAATCCATGCTCAGCACTAGGATTGTGACTAGAAGGTGTTGGAAAGTGAAACCAAATGTGTCCGCATTTTCATAACGGTTCATAAAAGTGAAACTTTTCAATCTGTTGTTTGACTGAATATTTGACTTTGGTCTAGAACTAGACAATGGACACCATGTTTAGGAGAATGTCAAGGTGAAGCCTTCTCCATCTATGAGTCTGTATTTGTGTGTGTGTGTGTGTGTGTGGATGCATGCATATGTGTGTGGGGAGTAGAGGAGTGGAGGGTGTGTGTGTGTGTGTGTGTGTGTGTGTGTGTGTGTGTGCGTGTCTGTGTGCATACATAAAAT
The DNA here is from genome assembly GCF_963854185.1 of Sardina pilchardus. NCBI lineage: Eukaryota > Metazoa > Chordata > Actinopteri > Clupeiformes > Clupeidae > Sardina > Sardina pilchardus. The sequence continues at coordinate 14,086,762 of NC_085008.1, forward strand.
TAATGAGCTGCGTGTATGCATTGTATGGGTACACAGGCCCAGTGTATATATTAGCAATGTGACTTGACCCTGGTGAGCTCGACCACTGTTTCGCGTCGCACTGGGCGTGGGAAAAAGGGGAGACCTCTTTTCACAGCTGCACTGGCCGTTGCATTGAACCAATGAAGGCCCGCCGCCCGGCCTCCCCCCTCCCTACCCCAATCCCATTCATTCAGCTGCCTGCTGCCTTTCAGAGGCTGCCTGCCCCCCACCACCCACACCGCCTCCCTCTGTCCCCCTCTCTCCTCTCCCTCCTCCCCCTACTCTTCATAAATACACCTCCCCATTCAGCCTGCATGTTGCATGGCTATGCCAGAAGCCTCCACCACTTCAAGGAACCTGCCACTTATGCAAAAAAAAAAAAAAAAAATGGACCGTCCACCTCTAAAGCCACTACACATGTCAGCAGTGGACATATCCATCTATACCTCTACCAAAGTACATGAGTATTTTTTTTTTCACCGTCGCTAACAGAAATCAGTTTAATCGACGCTCTTTTTCCCCCCTCCGATAAGAAAATCACTCAACACAACTGCTCCGATTTAATTTATGTTAACATACGCCACCGCTCCCCGCGCACTCCTCCGCCCTGCCTCTGCCCATTCACCGAATTCATTTAAAGAGATTTATTCCCTATCAGACTGGATAATGCAGAGGGCATAATTTAAATCAACTTATAAGAAAAGCCGCACAGAGGCTGTTTATGCATACAGTTTCCACAAAGCTTAGGCGTCCCTTTGTGGGCTGCATACTCCCACAACAAGCCAGGAACCCTCCGACTGCCCCAAAAAAAGCACATCAATTTCACCAACGCAGCCAAATCGCCTCCAAATATGAAAAATGGCAAACGAACAAGCCTACACATCTGCTCAAACCCACATGTTGGTATCCAAAAAATACACAACCTACGTGATGCATCACTTCTCCTCCACCACGTATATGGAGGCAGCAATGGCGGGGTCTCGCTTCTGTAGCGCACTGATGCATCTGCAAGGGCCTGATTCGGGGGCCGCGTCTGGAGGGGCACTCTCCTCTCCTCTCCTCGGCCCAACGCGCCATGAAAGGCTCGTGAGAGAATGGAGCGGGGAATGAGGAGAGCGGAGCGCTGAAATCAGAGATAGTGCGGACAGGGACTGCAGCGCTGGAAATGAAGGGATTACCGTTTCCTCCCCACAGCTTATCCATAAACATGGAGAGCGCAGCGGAATCGCGCAAAAAAAATGCCCGAAATCGCAAATCCACAGCATTCGGCGCTTCACATCGATATATAGTTTCCCCCCCGATAGACATTCAAAGCACATGCAATCAGATGGACGAATGCTCAGAAGCGGTGATTGCGGCGGTTATGTGTCATTATCTATCATTGTGGCATACATCACAGTCTTTAAAATGATACGCTCATACTTTGTTGTGAGGCATACATATCTACCTACAGTACATCTGATACATTCTTGTTGCTTTCCGAGCATGTTTCCATTGATCTATTTACTTTTAAAAACGAGATATCGAACACTTATATGAGGCAGATGGCTCCGTCGAAGTTGCAGAGGGAGAAAAAAAATTCATAGCGAAAGGTTCAGAGGTGGGTCTATAGCATGGAATTGCCACAGGGTATTAAGTCTCCTCTGATCTTTGGTTTGAGACCCTATGATGCATCTCTTCCTTTGAGCAATACTAATATACAACCAGGCCGGTGTCTGTGAATGAGTGAAGGATGTCTTTATATTGATGTCTGCTGCCGTTCTATTGTGAGCATGCATTTCTCCTTTTGACAGGAGATTTTTGCTTACCCCTGTTGCTCTTGAGAGCATCTGGTATGCTAGGCCAGATTACGGCAAACAGCCAACAGCAACATGGCACGGACAGGTCAGTAGGCTTTCATTTTTTTGTAACATTTTTCGGATTAATTTGTCATCACTGTATTGTTAAGCTAAACAGAAATACAAATATTGCTGTATCCTGCAAGGGAACATTCCCAGTGCTGTTTGTGAAGGAGTTTAGCTATGGCAGAACCAAACTGCAGCCACCTTGAGGCATGCAAGGCGTGGGAGAGTGATTTGGCATTTCTTATGTGTTCAAAAAGAAGGCGTTCAACAATGTAGGTGTGCCCAAAAAAATCACAGCAAAAGTTCACATAAGGCGATGAGAGAGGGGGGGGGGGGGGGTCCCCAACCCATCTCGCAATGCCCACTAGAGTAACTGGGGAAAAAGGGGAGAGAAAAAGTGCTATTGAACTCTCACTTGAGATTGTACTGTTAAAGAAAGAGAGAGCGGAGTGGGCCTGGAGTGGGTCAGAGAAAGAGAGGTTTTAAGGGGAAGAGAGGAGGGGGCAGGAGGGGTATTAGAGGGTGAGGGACTGCGCCACCCTCGCTGCCTTGCCACATGCGCACACACCTTTCAAACAGCCCCTGCCAAACCCCCCCTCCCCCCTCCCCAAATATGTTAAATGGATAACAGCTGCACAAAGGATTTCAAAATCTATGTAACAGCATAGAGCCACAGCCTGTATAAAAAAAGTTGAATTCCATTTCCTCTGAAATAAAAATTAATTCGGAAAAGAGGTTTATTACTGTCAAGTATGATAGTAAGGGGGTAATTGACTCCAGTCATTTTAACACACTACCGGCCATTAAAAGCTAGTGCCATTTGGCTACAAACGTGCTTTACTACATAAAGCTACTATTACCCAATTCCATGAATCAGGGAGGTTAACACAGTTCTTATGTTTCCTTGGTAAACAAACGAGGATTCAGCTAAATCCATTACGGCCAAAATAGCCTCCACAAGGTAGCTAACAAATACCAATAGATCAGACCCACATCAAGATAGAGAATGAATATGCTACAATGACTGGTACACCTCGCAATTCTAGTTATTTTACTCCAATAACGCATCCCTGGCAAGCCACAAGGTGAGAGCCTCAACAAAGATGTGTTCCTAGAACTCCTTTCATCTGCTTTTGATTGTATATGCAGCATTGACATTCGGGCCAAAACAGACATTCTGCTCATCTAGAGGGCGAACACAACTAGTCATTCACACATGAAAGCGGTGAATACATATGTGAAAAACAGTGAATACATATGTGACATGCGTATGCCACAAACAGTGTAGCCAAACCCCGTGAGTACCTTCATGTAACTATATATCCTAAATGGTACCTGTTTCTGCATGGCGCATAATAAACAAAATGAGTGTAGCAGCCTGATGTTAAAATAATCTTTACAAAACATATCCAAATGGCATTTTGAGAGCTCACCAGTGGTTATGTGGTCTTCTTTTCATGAGGCTTCTGATGGGAAGAATATGGCATCATCAACTCAGGGCTGCATAGAAGACAGACAGTAAGGGTGAGAGAGAGAGAGAGAGAGAGAGAGAGAGAGAGAGAGAGAGAGAGAGAGAGAGAACAATCAATTTAACATGATAAGAAATATCTTCTGAGTTTCCGTTGATTTAGTCTCGCAAAATCACAATGAACAAGCTGCTGTTTAGGGCTAATAAAAATGTACTTGAACTTGAAACACTAGGCCTGTTGTATAGAAAGCATTACAATGGACATGATAATTTGCTTGTTATCCATCATCACATATCCACTAAGATAGATTATTCAAATTCATGAGACATCTGAAGACACAGAGTGGAAGTGAAACATGCTCAATAAAATCTATTAATTTATAATAACACTCTGGACACAGCATTTTAAGAAATGGCTCAGGGGTATATGTACAGTCATGTTACATAAGTTACATAACTCTACTTCTCTGTATAAAATCTCTCTCCTGCTCGCTCACACACACACACACACACACACACACACACACACACACACACACACAGACACAGACACGCACTCTCTCTCTCTCCATTATGCATAGGCCTACAGATTATAGTAGGTTAGTCGACTCAAATATTTAAGCCTACTACAAATCCCTAAAAGGCCGTTATTACGCAGTTGTAGCCTGCAAAAATTAAATATTAACAAACAACGAATATATTCAGATGTTTGGTGTTATTTTAATTAACTCAAGGAATTGCCCGATAGGTAGGAGCGCGTCGACGTCGCGTCATTACAAAGTCCTAGGCCTAACAGTAGCCTAGCCTGAATAAATAATTTTACAACATCGAAGTTAGCCCATCTTCGCGCGCCTTCAGGGCGGAATTGTCCGTTTGGCGTAAAACAGCATTTTGACCGAGAGGGTAAGCATGATAAATTGTTGATCTCTGATCGGTCCGGTTATAATTACTTTTAATTCAGCATGAAATAATGACGGAGCGTATTTGAAAGGTCTCACGATATTCATATTGTAAAGTAGTTGGTTGAAAACTGTAAATATCTCACTTGTGACTGAAACGGCTCAATTGAGGGAATAGCCAAAAAGTATGCCATTTGAAGCTTTTTATGGGGACATCCAATTCAATCCAAAGAACAAAACAGTCGCAGTCAATGCAGCAGTAAATAGCCTACTTCATATTCCACAGCTCACAAAAGCAAACGAGCTGCTAGAGAAATATCCACTTCCTAACGTGTGTAGGCCTACAATTAGGCTCTGCCTATTTGACAATACAGGACCAGAGTAGCCTAGGCCTAGGCCTACAATTTGAGGGACACACAAAAATGCATAGCCTATGATGTGTCAACATTAGTTCACTAGGCTACTCAGCCAACTTTAAGATGTTTTATGCTCTGTATAGCTTTGTAGCCTTTATATCATAGATCTTGAACCCCATTCTTTAGGCTACATGTCAAGGTCTTGTTGGAATTTTAATTTTCACACACTTTCTACACAAATTCATTCTTTCAATAAATGGTTAATGTTGAAACATTGAAACATTACACTACTCTTTATAGCAAACTGCATTTCAAATGGCACCTGTAGCCTGAGCAGTAGGCTAGCCTTGGTAGTGAGTTTAGGACTGGGATATCAGCCTTTCCATTTCATTCCTTGGGTCAGAGGCTGTTGCTAAGCTACCACACTCAGAATTCATAAGTTCAGAGAGAGAGAGGGAGGGAAAGAGAGCAAGGATAGGAGCCAGAGAAAGAGTGATTGGCATTTGCTTTTTGAAGTAGCCTAAATGATGAACATAGGTGTCAATTAAAAGCCATAAACGTGGACTCAAAAGGTTGTACATTCTCAATCAGCACTTAATGAGAAAACAAAATAATATGTTTGAGCACAATGCCTGTAAGCTAACTACTTATGGCAGGCCTACTCAAAGCGAAGTTAGCCTCACTTACAAGGACTTCATCTATACAAATCTTGTTTTTTTTCCTACCAGGCCAGCAAAGCCAACGACACAAAAAATCCAGCGTTGCTGTTGTATTACGACACTCCTATCTGCCTGTGGAGGACACAGTGCTAGTGTTGTAGTCCACTGCCTGTTTTGTCTCTCAAGCCAGACAGAATAAAATAATGTTACTAACAAGACCATACAAATATGGACACCTTGTTCAATCTTTTTCAATATCTTTCAATGCTGAGCAGGGAGCAGAGTAGGCCTAACGGAGCTTTTATAGCCATGACCAATTACACACACCTCATCTCCATTTCTTTGTGTTTGTCAGTACAACATGCATTTTCTAAGGCAATGAATACAAGTGTAGACCAATATGATCGGAGGAGGCTTCCAGTGGTTGTGCAACTACAGCAAATAAAACGATTACCTTGTGAATAATCTCGTATTTCAACCACATAAGGAAGAAAATGCCTGGAAAGGAGGTTGTGCTGTCTTTGCTAAAAAAAATAAAAATAAAAAATAAACATTTTTTTTCACACAAATCTGACCAACCAAGTTCAGATCTACATAGGTAGAAGATCACTGATTGTGTATTATGTGCATAGCATATTTAATAAACTAAAATGTAATGTCTCGGAAAGTAACAGCTTGAATTCTATAAAAAAATATAACAGAAGTCATTAGGCCTACATAGAATATTGTCACCAGGTTGGAGCATTCAACTAGCATCTTTTACATTTTTGTTGAAATTAATGATTTTATTTTTTTTAAATACAAAGAGAGTGTATGAGAGGGTAGATATATTGGTCTTTCTTTTATTCTGTTTTCTGCTTTAGTTTTGTGTTATTACATTTTTTTCAGTAATACATCTTCTCATAAAATATGTTTACAAAAACCTTATTTGTTATTTATCCACTGAAGATCTAGATCTAATAGTGAAGAAAATACTTTGCTGGGATTCAAATGATATTGCCAGTGGGTTAGACAATAACCATGGCTGCATATGCCAGGTGCTGAGACAAGACTCCATCTGCTAGGGCCCTCTCCCCAGACCAGACATGCACTAATGTGAGAAAACGTCTGGTCTGGCCCCAGACAGGCCGCTGATTGCATTTCAATCACGAGATCATGTTTGCATTGTTCATTTGTAACTATGGCGGCACACAGTACATGAAATATTGTGGCTATCTGTCATGGCTTTGAGACGTCCACTTTATGCATTATCATCACGTCGTCTGACACTTAGTTAAGCTACTCAAATAATCATCAAACAAAGTAGCCGTTTCATGGTACACTAAAGTGCAGAGGATGTGATGCTTGAGAGGGAAATAATAAATGACTACACAAACAACGCAACTTCTGTAGAGCTTCTAAAAAAAGAATACAGTCTATTAGCTGACCACGTTAAACAATAGAGGTTTAAAATCATTTGAGAACACACATTAAAGTGCTAATTCATTGGGTCAGCGCAGAAATGTAGTATATTCCACCAGGGTATCTGTAAGTAGATTCATGGTGGTAATACAACGACATGCCCTCTATGCTGAGCTTGCTCGTATCTCTTCTTGAACATGGTTTAAATTTCTAACGCTTTGCAAAGTCCTAACAGTGTAAGTGCTGCAGCATGCGAACACAGACTGCAGTATGCACTCAGTATATTATCAAATCCACACGAGCATCCCCCACCGATTACATCTAAAGCAAAAGCAATGGAGGAGGGGAGGGCAAAAATGGCCTAGAGGGCCTCTCAGATCCACAGGCCTTGGGCTACATTTGGTCAGACTGTGCTGTCTGACAAGGCAGGCATCATGCAAGTGGCCCCAAATAATGTGTAAATATTCCATCAAAAACAATCAGACCAAGAGGAAAACAGGATACCTATGGCCAGACCGGAGCTCTGGTCCTATACTTTGAAGGTGAGCAGATCCCACCAGGTCCGTACAACTCATGCAGCATGACAAACTGGCCTGTGCAGTGGTAGAGGTGCTCCAGTATCTGTCCTGGTCTACACTCGGGATTTGTGCACCATGCCAAGGCAGCTGGCATTAAGACTGCCATGGCGGTGGGCATCAAATAGGCAGAGGGGCACAACATTTGCAGACGTATAACACCATATATTTATCACAAGTTGATAAACCATATCAAAACTATTTCCGATAATAGCAAAAGTGTATTATTTCCAATAATACCAAAGGTGTGTTAAGTTGTACTGAGCTGTCAAAATAAAATGTCCTCCACAAACTACTGCAGTAAAACTAATATGAAACTTAACCTATCATTACCACTGAACCAGAAGAACAGATTGATGTCGCAACATCCACAGAGGGAAGACTGCAACTAAACATGTTTATAACGAAAGGACTGCACAAAAGATGATATTTGGGCCACTCACACCTTCCGCATGTGTATACAAAGATGAGATTTAGCACTCTATCACGATTCATCAAGATAACATCAACTTCTGAGCCAAGACTACTGATTTGCACACAAAACTAACAATCTAGTCAAATAAAGGAGGACACATCAGGGCCACTCAACAATAAATACATAGGAGGACCTACTTTTGAAACAAATGAATGAGTGCTAGTGGACACCACTATAGTATGTGACCTAATTTATCAACAATAGGCTATAGCCAGAAAGGTAAAGACTAATAAAATACCTGACCTGGCAACACACTGTAAAGCAGCAGCTTTGACAAACATGGTTTGATTGTTCGGTTCTATATTGTGTGATAGGGCACGAATTAAGAGCTACTGCTCAGTGGAACACGTGACCCATACGGACGAGCCAATAGGTAGAAACACTTGTTTTAACCAGCTCCTTGCCTCCCACTCATACATCAAGAACAACCTCGTTAATCTACGTTAATTACGCAGAATTTGCATCTCCAGTCCTCATCTGATCTACATAATGTCCTGGCATCTATATCTCCAAGTAACCCTCTGGTCTGTATCGCGTATCCCCATATCTGCGTTTGAATGGAAGCTGCCTCGGTTATGAGCGGTGCGATTTTGAGCTCTGGATATCCACATACGCATTCTCAAACCCATCAGTATCTTAACATCAGCTTTATAACACATATCCTATTAGAACCTTGTCGACTACCGGAATCTCGGCACGTCGGTATTTCCAGCGGACCCCGGCAGCTCACTGTTCCCGGCGCTCCTTTACCTTTCCTTCGTGTGTCCCCCTGTCCGAGGCTCTGTTTTCCATGGGTGGTCTCTGAAGTCTTGAGAATTAGTTTATACATTCGGTTCTCTAGCTTTATGATATCACATAAACTCATACAGCTAGATAACCAAAGAGAAAAACTAACCCACGTCTCTTAAAGGGACCGCCGCTTGCGAGATGCAGCTTCTGTTGTGGTCACATGGAGCCATAGCGTTCGCTTGTGTGCAGCTCCGGCTGCTCGCTTCTCTCACACACTCTCTCTCCTCCTTCCTCCCTCTCTCTCCCTCTCTCACACACAAGCACACTCACCACACACACCTTTACAGTACCTCCAGATTCCTAAACCGGCACATGGTCATACATGCGAAGGCAAACTGTCTGAATGCGCAATCTGTATCCACTACTAAATAACATTGCCATTATACCCAAGAGCATCTTCCGCAGAAACGCAAAGTAATATTTTAAACTGCTGACAATGAGTCAGATAGTCACTTGAAACCCCATGATATGCCCTATGACTGGGATGAAGGTAATGATCATACAGACAGAAGCCACCCCTTGCAGTGATAGGGGTCTATAAAGCAGCGTGGCACACCAACACTCCTCTCAATTCTTCCAATATAGGCTATTCACTTGTACTTACTGAAAACGTCGAAAAGGCTATTGAGAGGAGTAGAAACTGTACAAGACCGTGGTTTTCATGTACACAGAGGCCTACTTATACACAATGCCAATGTCATAAAAGCTATTCATAGTACCATGTGGAAGTATCAAGGACCATGTGAATGAGTATCGCCTAATACAGAATTGATATAAAGACTACACTGTGGGTCATTACATACAAGTCACCTCAAACTGTCTTTACCATAGGCTACAATACACTAGTAAGGGTTATTCCCTCAAAGCAGACTAGATGTATGTATATTTCCTTGTGCCATGGTGTAACATTGTGCGCTAAATAACCAAAAGAAGCCTACCCAAAAGCTGTCACAATTCACAATATGAAACATATTCAGGAGTATAAACTAGCCTTTGTAATTATGTATTGAAACACAAAACACACCGCGTAGAATTAAAGCATTGGTTACACGTAGGCCTACAGGCAAATGTCAACTTAAACCGGCATATGGAGAGTCCGTCGATCACTATGTTAAAGCCTCGCCACACACTTGCGCATCTGCATTATGCATAAAGTGTTATCACATATCAAAGAACAAACATCATACTCACAGAGCTGAGGGGATGTAAAATCCATATTTCCTTAGTATCAAAGAAACCATTCAGTCAGCGAGGCAACTAGGCACGATGCCTCCGCTCCGAACAATCACAGTTTGATTTAAGAACAAGTTGCTTGTATTCATGTAGGCTAGTTGACGCCGCATACATTCACAAGAAATGGAAAAAACACAAAATCGTCGTCATCGATACATTCCCCACAATCGCGTTGGTGAGAAGAAAGGACAAGAATTAAAAACAACTAAAAAGCACCGGTCTCCGGCAGCTCCGAGACAACACGCAGGGCCACTAGTGACAGACTGAAGGGTCTTTACGAGCCCGAGGGGCTCTGCTGGGCAGGGCTAGGGGGGTCACACCGCCAGTGGATGTGTGATGTCACCAGCATTAGCTATGCTTATTGATACACATGGCTGAGCATTTCGGACACTAGTCTAGATCAACCATGACAGACGCGAACAACTCTTCACTATTTGTTTATTAAAATATAGGCCTATAGTATAGGTGCAACTTTACATTGAACAAGATTTTATGTAGGCCTAATTAATGAGGTACTGGCTGGGTTAGTGGAAGGTACTCAAAAATAAGTAGGGCTAGCCTACATGTCAAGGCTTTACGAAGGTCAGTAAGTCTCTACTACAACGTTTCTAAAAAAAAAACGTAAATTAAACAATGGCTCCGTTGGAACATATCTCATGTGCAAAACAACCTTTCTTACAATACACTACTTCCACTGAGATAATTCTATGGATCCCATAGACTATGAAGAACTATTATATAACTGTAAGGTCTAAATGATCTAATTCCATTAGGTTAGGCTACTCCAAACTGTACTAGAATCAACACATGAGCTGTATAGCCTACCCTTTTACAAATACATCTCCAAATTGACAGCACGGGCGCAAAATAGCAATAGTTAGGCTATTTTAACTATTATTATTATCTTGTGAATCAAGAAACTGGCCTACTGACGACAACTACGACAACTAACCAACATTTTCAAACTAGTATAGGTTAGGCCACGAAAGGCTAACAGGATCAAATGGGGGTTATGATAAACCATCACAATCATTAGACAAAAACGTATGATTTTAATTATGCTATGGGAGGACAATATATTGATAGTTTGCCTGTCTCTGCACACACTGATCATACAGGGCATTGAACAAAATATATACAAAAAGCATGTGCCACTCAGAGAGAGAGAGAGAGAGAGAGAGAGAGAGAGAGAGAGGAGAGGGACAGAGACAGACAGAGCAAACGGTCTCACTTCACTGGTTGGTACACACCACATTAAAGTCCCCCGTTCAATTTAGAATGGAATCACCCATATGCGCAATATAACGGGGAAATCAGGAAATGGAATCGGCCACATGAAAGAAAATGTAATGTGGAGGTTTCCCAAAAAGTTTTGAAAGGGCTCATTTGTTGATTATTTTATTTTTTCTCAATAAAACCAATGGAAATCTCCTTGCACATTTAAATGTCTAAAGTAAGGCCCATTTTGTAAATGCTTCCAATCTATAACAGGTCCAACAGAATATCAGGCCCTCTAATAATGACGAGAAGTTATAAGCTTTTCTGAGAGTTGCGTATTCCCATAGAATAGCCTATGCAAAGTAGCAACTATCATTTCACCGACTGTCTGAAATGTGTGCCAAAAACTATTGTCATGAGGAAGAAACTTTTTATTGAAATATCATGACATTAGAAAACGTGCGAGGTTTACGCTAATGAAAGGTTAACACATATAGGCTATCACAGTACGTCCTATGTTCAAATTTGTGTGGCCCACTTGCCCATCTGATAAAAATGAGTCTAACGATTTAATCATCTTTATTTAATTTGGGGTGGGCAGTGTACCCAAATTACAGGCAGTTTTGTCGAAGAATTTCCAGTGATGGTGCTACTGAGGCACTTCGATAGCCCTTTACTGTAATAACGGATTATGCTACACTGAATTGTTGGAAATTAGCGTGTTTAGGCAAAGTCTGAAGACAGAAGGCACTATCTCTAGTTTCCTATATTTATTCCATCAGTCATAACATATGTAATCTAAATGACCTATCTATAGTACTATTGCTAAATCTAGCGTTATATTCCAAAACATCACCCCCCACCCCACCCCACTCTCTCTCTCTCTCTCTCTCTCTCTCTCTCTCTCTCTCTCTCTCTCTCTCTCTCACACACACACACACACACACACACACACACACACACACACACACACATCTGATTTTAAAACAACAAACTTTAACAAACGTTATGCGAAGTTCATTTCGTTTCTAAAGATGTCAAGTCAGAGTCATGCTCGCTCTGAGCATAATTGCCATGCGTGTGACACTGTTGCTAGAAAGTCTGCAGAAAACAGTCAGACAGGTGCACTGACATTTATCAGGCAACGAAAGAATCACATTAGCAGGCACATTTTTGCCATTTTGTCTTGACTACAGTCTCAAAGAGATTCTACTCCTATCATATTTCTGCACATGGAAATGTGAATATTCAAAAACACCTCTAAGCAGTTGAATGTTGAATGTGTGGCCATTATCCTTTGCATTTACTCATTTAAATTCAAGAATAAATCATTTTGATATTCTTAAACACTGAGATTGGTTCTGACAACAAAGCATTTGGTAGTTCGCTTGTGACACTGTATCAGTTTTTTTTCGATTTTTGAGCATTTGAAAGTTTCCTTCGCCTAGTCTATTATGGCATTCCAGTGGTACATTTAAATGTCATTTTTAAAAACAGGCAATGTGGCGCGCATGGCAAAACACTAGGCTACATATGAGGTGCATATCCTGTAGCTCATGCGCTCACGTAGCCTAAGGTGAGACGAGGCCCTGTCCTTGGTGCTGAAACATGCCGGTGCGATTATGTTAAGGGTTTACACCCCTCTTCCTCCAATTACAGCATTTGCATTTGCACGTTAAATGTAGGCCTACGTGCAACTCATATTTGAAAGCTATGGATTAGACCTACATTTAATACGATGTGACCTTGAAATAAAAAAAAAAACATTGCTAGTCTTCGTCCCCTTTATGATGAAAGGCCTATGCACTACGGCTCTATAAGTAGGTTGAAATCGGTCTTATCAAATAACGTTTCCAATTCCATAATCTAGGCTACGCCTACATTGTTTAAGAACGTCGTGTGCTGTAATGTAAATGGTTCAGTTGGTAGCAATATTATACTACTTCTTCAAATATGGGCCTTGATAGATACTACGCACAATGTTCAAAAACATACGTAGGTCTACACTATTTCAGGCCTTAAAAAAGTTTGAACACCCCCATATCTACACGTTTTAATGACATCATGACGATGTGTAGGCTAGTACCAAAAAATTAGTGTGGTAAATAAATCAAACATTTTCAAGCAGAACAAGCTAGGCTAATCAACGTATGCAACTGACGAGTAATAACTACTGATATCTCAACTTTAACTGCAATTGGAATGTTAAACTAAAAAAATGATCTGAAAGAGATTGCAACCATGAGGAGAGTGCACATCCACTGCTCTCACCTGTTGCCTAACTGTGCCTGTTTTCTGTAGGCCTACAGAATTACAATTATATGTAGGCCATACATCAAGACCATGAATTCAATAATTGTCATGATATAAATATATAACCTTACACTAATAATGCTTTATAAATGAACACTCTGACTGATACCAGGCATTTTGAACTTGGCTTTTTTGAGGCTGATGTGAATAAATTTCAAATGATTCCGCCAAATCCCTTGTCAATGTCAACAATATCAAACGTTTCATCATGATACGTATAGTTACATGTGTTTGTCCAGTGAAAGCACGCACGCACGCGCAGACACCTGCACTTCACAGCAAACATATATTTGTGCAAAATATTGGTGTAAGCCATACAAACATCAGTAAAACTACCTGTGTAAAAACAGAAATCTAACACCACTTAATAAAAACGCTTTAAAATGTGTAAAGTCTCTAGCACTGGATGTTCAGATGTAAGTTCTATAACGGTTTATCTGAACAGGGGGAAAAACCCCACTCTTTCAGCTTGGGGCCCAGTTCTTCTGAGCTCTATTGTTGTCTATTGCATGGGCCTGATTAATTAATTTCACACTGTAGCTCCCCAGAAGATTTTCCCACAAACAAGTGACCGAGAAAAATGTAGCTCAAAAGAAAGAAGTCAACATCAAGTTCAACAACGTGCGGTCCCCTCATTACCATGACAATAGAGTCTGGGAGCACAGAAGTCCCCTTAACAAGGGGGTCTGGCGTCAGGAGCCTCCACCTCCCAGACCTGGCAGCATTTTCCCAGGCTCCTAGAACAATCGCACAACTGTTTGCTTTAAACGCCTGCGAGGGGGCCTCTGTGCTAGTCTAATGATCGCTTCATACAATGCTCAGAGACAGATACCAGGGAAACATTTTGACATTTTAACACAGTCTATATTTCCCTCCTGCGTCGCAATAGAAAAAAAAAACATTAATAATGAAATCTGGAGTATTATATTGTAAAACTATAAATATGTGAGAAGCATCGTTAGACTTGACGGTTTATAGACCGTGCCTTAATTATTTCACGTATAGGCTAATGCCCGCGTTTAGTATTTCAACTTATGCTGGACACATATATAGCCTACAATATAGGCTAACAGTTGTTGTCACCTTTTGTTATGTTTTTTTTAAAATGCCAAAATGTTGCACTCACATCAGAAGTAGTCAGTGTAATCCAAAAAACGAAATCACTTGACAGCCAGCGACATAATCAAACTGTGCACAGAAGTGTCTTCTGTTTGCAAGGATAATTGGAGCCTTCGCGATAAATGTCAGTCGTATTCTATCGTGTCACCATATCAAGAGAAGATAATAAATAAAATAGCTTTGGACGAAATTACCCAATTTTCTTCAACTTGTTTCCTGACTTCCTGACTAGACCTTTCCAAGTAGCTACTTTGCGCAGTGTACTTCGGTGCGTCAGAAGTCTGGCACAAGCCTCTCCCTTTCTCATCGTCAATAGAAACCAAAACTGAGTTCTTCAGTTCACTTGACAGTGAATAGGCTATACGTCCATCATTCAACTTCCTGCATGGTGAACGTTTATCTAAGATATAGGCCAATGGCTTGGTTGGCAAATGCCTAAACGAAGAAAAGTTCAAAGAGAACTTAACCGAAAAGTGAGTTTAAAACAAGGAATCGATTTTACCATGGTACAAAGCACAAGTACTCTACTTTCCCACACACGTGTCAACAACCAACTTCACAGACAGTGTCTATGAATAAGGATAGGCCTACATTTGCAATGAAACAAGACGTTATTCCAGAATCATAGAAAATCTAAATATCTTCCACAAAAACGGATGGAAATATGGATTTGTGGGAATGTTGCTGCTATCTAAATTTCTTATCTGAATACAGTCTCAGTCGGATCTGTAGTCGGTGTTGAGAAAGAAAAGGTAACAAAAAAAACGATTTCTCATACGCACACCAAAGCTTTGCGTTTGAAGTGACATTTTACTTGCGCGCGTTTGTCGCGCTCGTTTGAGCCTCCAGATGAGATGTCCACCGGACACCAAGTACCCAAGCTAGTAACGCCGATGTTGAAACGGCAACATTACACCACACGAAAACAATGGGAAATATCTGAAAACTAAACAATTAAGACAGACGGAGGTATTACGTTTCAGGATGAATCCACAAGCCAGCAGACAGAAGGCACGGTGTTCCCTGGTGTATCTCAGAGACTCATTGCTCTCCCATCTCCATCAGGGTAAATCTAGCACTGCGTCAAATTCAGAAGATTCCACGTCACTCCATATCCATGTATCGATATAAAAACGTACACGTGTGAAAACTGATATTTATTCCTCAGATAAGTTTGGTTGTTTTCCAGATATGAATGACAAGCCGCTCACGATACACCATACGGATGAGAGAATCACGTTATCCTATGTTCTCATCATTTCACTACGTGAGTCACTGCGTCTTGACGTCAGGGCTAGGGATAGGCTGCCCTAAAATATTCCAAAACCCAGGGTACTGTCTATCCAATAGTAATCGCGGAGATGATTTATGCAAGCAAACTGACTTCTATTAAAATCTAAAATGCCGCTAAAAGCAAGACTTAGACAGAGCACTGAGAAGAAGAAAAAAGCGCACTCGTTTAGGCGGCAGGCTTTGAATAACGCATTCAAGAAAGTGGATCTATATCAATCGGAGACTAGGGATCTTAAAAAAACATTTTTTTTTTTAGAAGTAAAGATATTCTTATAGGCCTACTGTCTTTATCGTCACTTTAATCTTAATCAGGAATGCAGTGTAGTTATACTTCTGGTTAGGCCTAGCCTACTAGAGCAAGTTACACCTGATTACCTAAACATGTCTTGTAAAGTCATGAACACCCAAACATGCCCTGAAAATAATAGGCCTACCCATACACTGTACACTCTTGTTGGTGACTGGGAACTAAATGTAAGTCAATTGAAAGTTGATATACCCTAGGCTATAAGCTAGCCATATTTTAATCAGGTTCAGTAAATTAAATAACGGATATTTGGAGAATCATTCAGACCACACATTCATCATGTTATGATTATTAAATATGATTAATGATTGCTTTTTAAATTAGAGTAGAAAACAAAGAAGCCATTTCAAAATTCATTTGAACGAAATTGGTTATTGTTTCCGTTTTAGTCCTTTCAGTGATCCGTTTGGCTATTTCGTAGCCTATAGAAAAAACAGGAAATAATAGTAACCATATTTGAGGCGTATGCCTATCATACAATTAAACCATTATATTTCCCAATGAATTAGTCCATTAGGAAGGATGTTACAGAAGATTAATTATCTAGCCCAATATTCTACCCCAATATCCTATTCTCAAAAGTAGGCCTAGCCTACTTGATGTAGGCTATATGTTCAAAATAAAGACCAAAGACTAGCCTAAAATTAACATTAAAACTCGGAGATGAAGAGAGCAACTAGGCCTACACAAAATTAACATGGTATCAATTTCCAGATTAGCTCTAGGCCTACCTTAAAAATAAGAAATAACTTACGTGGAAGAAAATTGACAGTAATAGGCTTTAATTTTATTAAATGCTCTAATAATGTCTAAAAACAATCTCCGTGTCTGTCCTCAATGATGGTCTGAAAAGAAATGAATGGGGAAACAAGCTCTAAGCCAACAAAACAGCTTGTATAAAACAGTAGCAGCGACACCTACAGGTAATATAAATAGCTAGGTCTTACTGTTGTGACGCTGTTAAGTGCAATGAAGAGCACATTTTATCCGATGGCATGACGGCGGGTGCCTGAGGTCATGTGAGATGCACTCCTCATGCCTCTGCACACCTTTCGTTTCGACAGCGTGTAGGGAAACGTTTCTGATATGAAATAACACCGCAAGTTTGCAGAAAAAAGCATGATAACATGTCTTATTAGCAAATGGCTTGCTTATAGGCCCACCTTCTTATTCGTATAATCTAATGTATTATCTAATTCATAAGCACGTAATTCCGAGTGCTCCAATGGAGATTTGCACATTTATAACAAAATGCAAATAACCTACAACGAAATAGCCTACGTGGATTTATTAATGGCCTCTCTGGCGAATTATAGCCTACTTTAACTAATGCAGGTAGATATAACATATAGCCTATTATTATTATTCATATTTTGCCTAAATGAATTAAGATAACCTGAGAGAGAGAATACTTAGTGGGCTTATTCTTGGAAGCTTAGAATGTCGCTCCAGTTTGTTAAAAGAAAATAAAGGATGACTAAAATTGCTTTCAAATAATTGCCTATTGATAAGCAATACTCTCCCCACTAAAATGCGCAACATTTGGCTACTCAATGGATGATTTGTCGTTCATCTGATGCTATCATCAGGCGTGACAGTATTGCGTTGAGAAAAATCTTTTAAAAAACTGCAGGGAAGTTGGAATTTCAAAGGAGAGCACGCACAGAGGCTACCTGTAACATCCTTATATTTACGTCGCCCGAACAAACATTGTGACATGATAAAATACAATTTAGACATAATTATGCAATATACTTATGTAGTCTAGGCATACAGGGATAATGTAAAATGTCTTATCACGCTAAAAGGAACAATAAAAACATTTTAGCTCAGTGCAGCTCCCTTACATAAATGTAGGCTTAGGCTAGGCTACTATTAAACGAATGCACATTCAGGCCACAATTTTAGCGCGGATTATTATAGTCTACACGCCTAAGTGTGGGACATGTGGACGCTGAATTTATAATTGAAAATTAAATCAAGGCTATATGATTTAGTTTTTGGTGGTAGAATTGACAACCAGTTATTATTATCAAATGTTCCTTTAGCCTACAATGAACGCTGCAGTGGAACGGCATTCTTTACCTGTTATTGCGAAGCAAACAAAACATCACAGCTTGTTTCTACATCGTATGTAGAATAAAAATGACAATGTAATTCAAAATAGGTATTTGAGTTCACTTGCCAAATTAAAATAGTTAATTTGTCTATACACCATAAGATCATATGGTGTCTGCGATAATGAGGATCCCACATGGTCCTTCCATCTTCTATTGCACATTTATAGTTTGATTTCGTCTGTTGAGTCCTACAGAAAGTGATATATTACTGTAACGTGGATAGAATAGACATAATTGGGGTAATTTTCTGATCCATGCCTACACTTTTTGGGAAACAAATCAGACTTTAATATTAATGTAATTTTATGGCATCAAATAGGCTAATGCAAGTCAATTTGGGAAACATCATGGAAACTTTGAAGGCAATTGGTAATGGTCTAGAATTGGGAGTAACTTCAATGCACCTGTTAAATAGACTGTTGGTAGACAGTTCCTAGAAAAGGCAATTCAAGAATGATAGCACAATAATCAGTCACATCAGCATATCCACTAACTTAAGACCACTAGTAAGGATGATTTGTGGAGATCAAAGGGATATGTGTGATTCTATGCTATGTAAAGTCTTCAGCATGTTCTCAGAGTGGTACACCACCAGTGTCTGTTGGGCTTGGCTATTGGAACTTCCTTCTAAGTCT
Organism: Sardina pilchardus; assembly: GCF_963854185.1. Taxonomy (NCBI): domain Eukaryota; kingdom Metazoa; phylum Chordata; class Actinopteri; order Clupeiformes; family Clupeidae; genus Sardina; species Sardina pilchardus. The sequence continues at coordinate 14,105,487 of NC_085008.1, forward strand.
GCGTCATAAGGCTCAGTCAAGTAATTTATGATGGTACAACAACTGAAAAAGTACAACCGGTAACCCTGAAATGAAACTCAAAATGAGTCTTCCTCAAGAGAGTGTTTCAAAGGCAAGTTATTAAATATCTCTATGCAAAGGATAAATCTAGCTGATATCATAACATGATTCAAACTGAAGATATTTAAACTGAATTTCATTTTTTTTCTTCATCCAAATTGTGGAGGAATAAAAAAAAATATATCAGTAAACTGCAGTTCATCAATGTGAATTCAACTGAAGATTCCACTGATATGATTATCAGACTGAGATTACAATGCGAGACATGTCAATGTCAAAGCAAATACTTGGGAGAAGCTCTTGACATAAGGCTATTTTTAATGAGCTCAAAAGCACAAGCAAGTATGTTGTTGTTAAATGTTTTGACAGACACTGTTCAGAGCCACTTTGTAGTGAAAACAACACTTCATGGAATCTGCACAGAATAACAGTGAACCGCAAACAGTGTGCGTTTGTGGTACGGTACAGAGGCCTACAGTATTGCCTTCAAGTGTGTCTGAAATGTCTATGATTTGCATCAATTGATAATATTCTTTAATAAATTCTTTAATATTCTGATAAATTCTTTATTTATCAGTTTTACTGACACTATGTGTTAAGCATGGTTTGAAGTAGGTCAAATTGATACTGATTACAGATATAGAAACAGATAAAAAACACAATTTTCATACTTTGATCTGATTTGATTTGTGTTCTTTTTCTAAACAATTGTTGATTACCTATTCAATTCTGAAATACACTGAGTACTAATGAACTTGTAAAAAGGTTGAAAACACCTGCAGGCCACATTTGCGGCAATTCAACTCTGTCCTTTGGTTAAAAAAATAATGGCAAATGATAGGCATACCGAAGTAGTCGATATAAACACAATACTGTTTTCCTATGCCACAAACACACACGAAGAAAAACAAATCAAGAATGTGAAAAACCTTACCTTAAACTTCTCTGTCTTGGGAGAGAAGAGGTTTGGAAAGGCTCCTTGCCTTGTGTAGAAAGGGACCTGTTTCCCTCCGACACTCTCCTTTAATTGGAGACAGGCTGGATTTTATGATAATGAGCGTTGACATCAGTCTTAACAACTTAAGCCACATAAAAGAAGGGTGCAAAGGGGCAAATTTGCGTCTCCTTTCTCATGCAATTCCTATGGTCAAGTTCAAGCGCAAGTCTCAATCTCTTTCAGTGTGTGACCAATTGGCATGCAAGGCGTGTCCAGCATCCCACCAGAGCCTATGAGGGAAATATATGATGGCGGGAAATTTGTGAATTAGACATGTGCTGGAATTTGTGAACCTATAAGCGCAGATACAAGCAAAACAGAACATGAAATAGTATAAAAATATGTTTTTTTTCTGATTAAGCTTATGTCATTTAAAATAGATGTTTTTGAGATGAATGTGGTTGTGATTAACTCATTTGACTACATAAAGTGTAAACAGAACAGTTTGGGTGAAGACAGGAACATCTGTAGATTGTGGCTTTGACACTCTTTGGGAAACTCTATGGAAGCTACTGTATGTCTAACTGAAAATGAGAGCACTGCTGAACTTGACCTTTAGAGAGTGTGTCAGAATAATCTTAGGCAGTCCAGTTGTTAACGATATACGTAAAAAAAACCTAAACCAAAAAAACTATCGTCCACTGAAATAAGGTGCAAACTGACATCATTATTTTGATAAAGATCTCACAAAGTGCACACCTTTATAAATCAAATGACTAAAACCTTCTCCAAACATCCACATTTCTCACTTTCACTGTTCCTGATATGAAAAGAAAGCCATGAGAAAGTTTTACTGAATATGACGTTCAGTACAATAAGTCACTCTTTAATGTGTGATAACTATAATATGTGTGTGGTTTCATCACCTCACATGAACACATATTTACCATAAATCATTAATCCCAATCCCAAATCAGTTGCATGCACTTATTATTCGGAATTTGCCGCTATTCTGTGTAGAGTTCATACATACCGATGATATAGTTGGGGGTGGGTGGCATTACAATGATTCAACAGGGTCTTTTTCAACGCTGAACTTTGGGGCCTCCCTGCTATCCATAATCTAATGAGATATGGCGGTGTGAAATGTCAACGCCATGAATCCTGACCCTCTGGAGCGGCCCACCAACAAATCAGTGCTTGTGGTTGCCATAGGCATCCGCTGGCCCCGTGCATGCAGAGCAGGTCTGGGATCATGTGACTGCAGAGGAGGGTGGGGGGTGTGGCCACTTGTATAGTGTCACAGGCACATTTGCATGCATTCAAATGATGCAGGACAAAAAAATTGAATGCTGCAGTCAAAGAGAGAATCAAGACGAGATGAGAAAAACACTATGCAGTCTTTCCTAGCCTTAGACTGCACTGCTCCTCAGCTCATCACAGTTTTAAAACGATGATAAGGGAATGCTAATGGCCCCTTTATTGCCCTTTATTGCTCCAAAGGCTACTGTTTTTGCTGTTGTTGCTGTTGTTTTTAAATCATTTTGATTGACTAATGTTTATTTGAGGGATCCAGATATTGGTACTACATATGGGAAGTCATATACCAGCAAGGCATCTGTGTCTGTTTGAATTGTGCATGAATAGTAATTTACAGAATTACTCATGGTACTATATCTTGCAATCTTGCAGATTCCTCAGCTAGTTGACCTTAGCATTTCTTGAGCACCACATCCATACACCACTAATGAAGACAGTAATGGATTTTAACTTTATCTCTGAATTAGTCAGCACAAACTCTTATTGCATGTCTTTGTATAGTGCACTGCCTATAGTGCCATTGCACTCCTTTGAGCCAGTATTGTGTTCGAAAAGCTTGCATTACAGTAACAGTACATTGTTGCCTTACTTGGCCTGATTAAAAAAATCCTAGACATCTGGCTGTTTGAGCTGATGGAAAATTATGCAAAGGTACTTAAGTTCCCCTGCAATATTCAGGTTAGAAGTGATCAAACCTGGGCCTCCAATAATCTTATCTGAGACCGCATGGAAGAAGTGGCCATAGAGCCAATACCCGAGGCAAGTTTAGAATCTGAGGGCATCTTTGCAAAAATGTGTTTTATGTTTAGTTATGTTTCTCAACATAAATCTACCTCTGAAGAGGATCATGATGATATGTTAAAGAACTTCACATATTCACATGCCATGAAGAACACAAGAGCGCAAGAGGCACTAATTAGAAGCACTAATCAGAAGCACTAACATGCACAAGAAAACAAGGCTGTTTAGTGTTTACATTCTCCTGTAATTTACTTTCACAAACCTCCTGTGCCGACAAAAAGCATTTATAACAGTGGTTCTTTGTAGAGGAAGAAGATTTAGCGGAACAAAAGCACATCAGTATTTATCCACAAGATAGATGTGCACACATGCTGATTAATCATTTGAATAGGATAATCATTTTGGCACAGTCAGAGTGAGGCTGCTTTTCTTTGCATCACTAGAAAAGAGAGCAGAGATGATCTGCCTTTGAAATGCACGTCAACAGATTATCTTTCATCGTAATGCATGTCAACAAACAACTAAATGAATTATGACAATGGCACTCTGATTGAAGCCCCTTGAATCATTAGACACATCCCTTGGTAATGTTACTTTTTCATTTACTTGGACGGTCACAAATGTGCAAGAAACATAGTGTGGTGTATACATTTAAATGACAGTGTTACGAAAATATGTGTGCAATGCATACGTACATTTTTAATTCTGTATGATTATTTTAAATGATCCAAATCAGGCAACTTCAGGCGAAATCCCCATTTAGAAAGCCATGATGTGGGCATGAATGAAAACATTGGCATTTTAGTCTCCTGTTCACCTCCCTCGATGGTGAATGGGCAGTGGATAATAAACATGGCACCTCTAGCTGAGACATGATTGCTTAGAGTCTTCTTGTGTGCATAAATTACTTTCTTGGCAAATGAAGACTGAGTATCCCAGTTGTGTTCACTGCATGCCAATGAGAGATTACAAGAAAACCAAAACGATCTCAAGCAAGCAGTAAAGCATTTTCCAAACCACTGTTTGGAACTAAGTCTCAGATTTAGTTGGTGACCTGCACTATGAACAGATGGACTGACAATGGAAAACGGCAATTAGAAAGACACCTAGTCAGACACAAGAGTACAGCTGAGCTATATGGGTGACAGTAAAAGTGTAGACCTATACTGGAAGATGCTACAGCAAAACAAGAGTGTCAATGAAGTCTCAATAGCAATACTGTGATATCAATGGAGTCTTCTTGCAATGGCATACATTGATTTGAGCAGGTTGCTTGAGAGAGATGTACTCTCTCGAGATCAGGAATGTCAGAGATAAGGCTCAGAGGCCACATCCGGCCCGCCAGTATTTTATACGGCCGCCCCCAGATGATTTTGGGAAGGAGGGGAAAAATAAATTAGATATTCATCTAGTTGTCAACTAGATAGCTTCTTGTCATGGACTGTGTGTAATAAGCAATATCTCTGTGACATGATCAACCAATTAAACCCTACAAACCATACCCGTGAAGGAAGATGCAGCATATCGGAAAAGAGACCCAGCAAACATGCTCACTGGGCCCACTGCGGGCATGTAATTCGGGCCCACTGCGGGCTGCCCACTGTGGGCCCCATTACCGTTGTGAAATGCGGGGCACATGCGGGCCCCACACTAAGGGACCCTGGTGGGGCCCCTGTGGGCAAACACACAGTTTGGGCAGAGTGTGGGGCTTGCCCACATTTGGCTCATTGGGCCCCCAGTGGAACCCATTATGGGCCCTTATATTCCCATACCCTCCCAAAATCCCCCACTACCCCCGCACTTGTGTTGGTTTACTGTGGGGTACTGTGGGCTTAGTGTGGGGTAGTGTGGGCTTACTGTGGGCTTAGTGTGGGGTAGTGTGGGCTTACTGTGGGGTAGTGTGGGTTTACTGTGGGCATACTTTGGGGTAGTGTGGGTTTACTGTGGGCTTACTGTGGGGTAGTGTGGGTTTACTGTGGGCTTACTGTGGGGTAGTGTGGGTTTACTGTGGGTCCCACATGGGCTCCCCTTACGGGGCCAATGCGGGCTAAGTGTGGGCAAGACCACAGTGGACTTGCCCACAGAAACCCCTAAGTGGGGCCCCAAAGGGCAAAACAGCTGCGGGGCCCGCATGGGCTGCCCTTATGGGGCCAATGCGGGCAAAGTGTGGGCAAACCCACAGTGGGCTTGCCCGCAGAGATCCCTAAGTGGGGCCCCAAAGGGGAAAACACCTATGGGCCCCGCATGGGCTACCCCATTAGGGGCCCGTTTGGGATTAGTGTGGGTTTGCCCTGCCCACAATAAACCCACAATTGCCCATTGTGGGCCCACACGGGCATGTTTGCTGGGGAAATACTGACATAGAATGTAGGGAATTTCAAGAATGAAAGAACAGTGACTGACATGATAAACCTATGCCTTTGCTATGTGGGTGTAGAAAAGGAGAATGTAATCAAGAAACATGCAGAAAAACAAAAGACTAGAATGATCATGACAATGACGGCCCCTACAAGGCCTCATTCTAACAAGTCCGGCCCACTGCCTAATATGAGTCCGACAGCCCTGCTCTTGTTATTCTTGTGGATTTTGTAACTTTGTGGACAACTTATTTAAAGTACAAAACACACACAATAAGAAAATGAAAAACTGGAAAAGCATAATAGGGTTGCTTTAAAAAACTGCACGCCTTTCAGTAAAAACAAGGCCAGGGATTCGGTTCAAGGCTTAGGCCTAGCCTACATCAAAAAGGCACAATAGACTCAAATAAACTGTTATGTTCAGGTAAAATATTCCTGCCAACTGAGTTCCTCCTCATGCCCACTATTTGAAAAATCAATTACATTGACAAGGCCAGTGAGTGAAACTCTTGAACTTAAACTCAAAAGTAGGCCTATCGTGCAGAGGCCTTTTATGATCACGCTATGAAACGAGTGCGTTTTCTGGCCAGAATTTATATAAAGTATTTAAATAAGAAGGCTATGCTGACCTTAGCAGGCGCTATAATTCAGCCCTACTATGATTATGCCTGTTGCTCCTGGTATAATGGCCTCACTAAGTATCTCAAGAATAAACTCCAGACCTCACAAAATAAATTAGTCAGGACCATTCTAGATCTGCCCCCAAGAACTCACCTTGATCGTCATCATTTTGAGAGGCTGGGATGGCTGAGGGTGGAGGATAGAGTCTCTCAAATTGAGTTGAACATGGTATATAAGATTGTACATGGAGATGTCCCTAAATATTTAAACAATTTCTTCAGTAGAGTGAGGGATGTTCATAACTACTCAACTAGGGGGAGTTCCACAGATTGTGTTCCTCCAAGAGTGAAATCAAAAGTAGGGAAGAACTCCTTTTTATATGTTGCGACTAGTCTGTGGAATAAGTTACCAGGTAATATTAAGGTAAGCAGTAGCTTGGATGGATTTAAACGTTCTGCGAAAACATGGCTTAGAGATCAGGTAGTGTAGGGCTTGTACTTAGAATATGTATAGCTGGAGAATACTGTTACTGTAAGTGTTGTTTTTTTAGTAATGTCACAGTGCCATTCTTGTCATTTTTACATCTGCTGCCATACAACATCAAAGGACCACAATGGAAGTAAGCTTTTAAGCTTTATTGTGTTATCCTGACTCTCTGGTTTTTTTAGATTAAGTATGTGGTATGGTATACTAAATAACTGAATCATGTATTTATTTTATATGTAAGAACTGAGAATGTCAAATAAAATCATTCATTCATTCATTCAAACGTAATATACTCAAATGTGCCTTAAATTACCCCTGAAAACATGCCAAAACCAATTAGTTTAAATTAAGGAACCCTTAATTTTACCTTAAATGCCATGTCAATGATGTGAGTGTGAAACCCCAAACGTCAATTCAGGGGTTCCCATTATGTGTTGTGACTAAGGGGGTAACTGTAGGCCTACTTTTATTTTAAGGTGTTAATTCACAAAAACTTTGAAAAGTAAAAAAAAACTAAGGTCATTCAGTAGGCTTCTCCTTACTAGATCTTATTTAATGCCCATAAACCACTTAACCAAAAGGGTTTTAAGGTCAAAACTAAGGAATTTAGCCCAGGCTACCCAAATAGTCTTCAAGCATGGGAGATATTGGCACCTTAAGTCACAAAATGAAAAGCAGCTCAATTTTCTAGTCTTATTAGGTTGTTTCACAGGCAGGTAACAGAATTTCGGCATAACACTTGATCCATCCACAAGATAATCGGTGATTCCGGGAGCCAATGAGGACCTTGAATGCTCCATTTCGACCAATAGGATTTTAAGTCCTTATGTGGTAAGCACACCCCTTACTTTGAACGTACAGAGTACCCACATGTCATTGGAGTAGTCTCAGCTGTTCAGGGATTGAGATATTTGCAGAGAGTTTGTCAATGGGAGACGTGTCCGACTGATACCTCCACAAATACCAGAATGGTAAGAACAGTTTGCATTTGACGTTATTCTTCATTCGCCTGTTGAAGCGTAAATAACGTTCGTCTATGCGTAAGATAATACTTGTCGACAGCCTTTTTAGACTTAGCTAGCCAGGTGAGTACTCAGTAAGCTAGGCTAGCTGGATAACAAGGCAGTTGGCTTCTCGCGAAAGCCTGAGTTGACTCACATGAGTTGACATGTTTCAAGTACTATTATCAAGGACTATTATCTCATGTAAATTACGACCTAGCACAGTGTCCATCTCAATTTCAAAGCATCAAGTTAGGCATATTCTCCTGCAGCAAGCTAGCATTGCGGGGTGACCTAGCATGCTATACATTTAGCTCTGCTTTCCATTAATTCTTCCTCTTCTTTAGCTAGCCAGCTAGTTAGCCATCCCTTTTTAGCCAACTTCTGATGTTGAATGACTGGCGCAGTTGTGGCCCTCACCATGACTGCCTAAAGACTTTTGAGTTTGGACACGTGTGCGTAGACGTTCTCTTAATCTACCGCAAATAAGAAATTAATGACAATAGATATACACTATCCCAGTCAGTGGTCTGAAAACAAAAACACAATGAGTTGTCAAAGAATATTTGAAACTCCAGTAGCCCACAGTTTGTCTGTGTCTGTCGTGTCACACTTTGCTTTGTATGATGTGATCCTCTCTTCCAGGCCCTTATGGGAGTACAGCTGGTTGTCAGCTTGCTGGCTGCCAGCATAATGCAGAGGATGGCCCCACACTGCTCCTTTGCACGCTGGCTGCTGTGCAATGGCAGGTACTGAGGTTTTGTTTAACTTGTTGTTATTGATGTAGCTGCCACTGTAATTCAGTCATGATATTTTGATGTTTAATTGAATCAGAGTGCAAAGCTGAAGACAAAGTTTTCTGTTTTCTGCTTTTAGTCTCTTCCGCTTCAAGCACCCGTCTGAAGTAGAGCTTTGTGCCTTGGCTGGGAAGCAGGTGACCAAACCCAACAAGAAAGACAGGTGTGAACTGTCATGGTAGACTTTTGTTTGTTAGTACAGCTGTCTTCAACTGCTTACCATCAGTTAGACTACTGACAGATTGTACTGAGATCTCCCATAATGAGAAGGGTTTTGTTTTCTCATCTGTCTGCAGAAGACAAAATGGCAACAGAGAAAACAAGCCTCTCACAGTGCCGAAGGATATAGATCTCCATCTGGACAGCACTCCCATCAGTGTCCTTGATGCATTGGGTAAATTACCAGATGTGTATGAAAAAATGGTATGCTATATACTATCAGGATTGGATCATTATCACAGTGTGTAACAGTGTATAATCCCCTTGCCTCCCCACAGTTCTGAGGTTCTTCGTTGAGTACCAGTGGCTTATTGATTTTGCCGTCTATGCAACTGGAATTTTTCTTTTCACCGAGGCCTACTACAGTGTGGTTGACGCCAGCAAAGAGGTCAACATTGGTGCCATCTGGTGTGTTTTGACAGTATTTTTCTGCCTGTATCCTTTTCCTTTGTTCAGGTTTGCAACTTGTGTATTGCAACATTTGTTGTCCCTATATTGGGACACAATGATTGATTTTCAACCCTTAGAGATCCTTTTTTACCAGCTAAAGGGTCTTTGTGACACAGAAGCCTTGGATAACAAAGATGTCACCATTATCAGATCACTGGCAACTGTTGCTGTTTATAATAGTAAGACTTCACAACATACTATATACTTCAACAACTATGTATTATATTCAGGTAACTTTAGTATCTTGAGAGCCCATCGGTTTTTCTGCATGCACAAGCTCACTCTTTTGTCCAGTTTGTCATCCTTGACCTGAGATCCTCAGGAGGACTCTTCACATTCTAATGAGCCACTACTTCAGCGCCGACGCGGACGGAGAGAGCTCCGTGTGTTTGGCCTTTGGCTTCCTGTCCCTGCTGGTAGCCATGTTGGTGCTGGTCGTGAGGGAAGACTACTTGGAGTTCGGCCTGGAACCTGGTATGCCCCCCCCCCCCCTCCCCTAACACTCTCTCTGTTGTGATACTCTGGGATTTGCAAGATGTTTTATTTCATGAAGACAAAATAATCGCTTCAAATGATGTAAAAATATATAGAATGAAAAATTGTTAAAATTTAAACTTTCAATTTTTGAAATATTCATTTTTCTTGAAAAAACAAAACAATGCAAAACAGTACGTACATAGTGAAATATATTTAAATTGGCTTTCGCTACTGTATTGTAATGCTGGTCATAATGGTAGTAGTTGGAGTGCCAATTGTTCTCAGAGGTGGTGCTCATTGGAAAAAGTTTGAGAACCACTGCCCTAGTGGTTTGATAATACTTTGATAATACTTACCACGATGTGATGTTGAAAGTGTTTGGCGACCCCTGTTTCACTTGTGTTACTTGTGTTTTGTTTAGGTTTTAACAGTCTTTTTGACAATCTGGAAGTTTTTGCTAAACAGCAAGGCTATGCAGAGTGGTCGTAAGTACCCTTTTAAATTCATTGAAGAGGGTTACAGACAAAGTGATGTATCTGTTGCATTATTATATTTTATGTTATGTCAAACTAATATATGTTTTTTTTTTTTTTTTTAATTACCATTAGAGTGCCTGTTACCAAGTTGTCTGTGAAGCTGGGCTTGGCTGCTATTTGTGCGTTCATTGGTGCCCTGCTGGCTTTTCCTGGACTTCGTCTGGCCCAGACCCATCTAGATGCCTTGCAGATGAATTCTGACCGTCCTTTTGTAAAGTAAGACCAAAACGTCGCTCATCATGTAGAGCGAGTTAGATGAACATTGTTATATTTGAATGATACAACAACATAGTCAGTTTGTTGTCTATGGCCTTGTTTTTCAACCAGTGTGGTGAAAAATGATCCAATTTCACTTCATGGTCCAAAAAGATGAGTTCTTTTGATGATCTTTCATCAAAGGATTGATAATCATTCTGCCCTCCTTGAGTGCATGTTTGCACTGTTGATAATATGTAGTGACTGCAATGTCTCTTTCACAACGAGAAGTAATGGGCTGCAGTTTCATTTTTTGTAACATTTTGGTCGGATAGTGTGTGGTTGGAATTTTTTAAAAAGTCAAAAATGTGCCATGGCGTAAAAAGGTTGAAAAACACTGGTCTAAACCATATGGTTCCATGCCATTATAATGCCATTGAACGTTCCAAACTATACATGTGTAGAGTTTCGACTGGTAGAATAAGAGTATATAAAATGATGACTGTCATTATAAAACGTATGAAGACCTCTCAAGGTGATTCTATGCATGTGTGTCTTGTCCAGAGCCCTCCTCCACCTCAGCTTCCTCTCCCCTCTGCTGGTGATTGTGTTGTGGGTGAAACCAATTGCCAGGGACTTCTTGGCCAACGCTCCAATGGGAAAGGCAACAGTAACATTGTAAGCAGCACATAATACACTTAGGCTTGTATATATAGCCATATTCTACTGTTGTTTATACTGTTCTTATTGCACACACATTTATTGTTTTGCTACTCTTAAAATGCCACTGTTGGTAGTACTTCACTGCACATGCTGTACATATCTGTCTATACGGTTCATACTGAATATTCAATTATTATTAACAAAGTTACTATAAAATGGCAAACATCTTATTTTTACTACACTTATAATGTTATATACTGTTACTACACTGCACATAATTATATTTATATTTAATATATTGCTGTACACCATACCACTTACTTAACTGTGTACTACTGTCTACACTGCACTATGTGTCTTAAAACCGGTGCCCACCGGACACTACGTTCAGCGGTGTGGGCTTGACGCGCAGGATTTTAGAACAGTGTTCTATCCCTGTGCGGCTGCTGCGCGACAGATGTTTCTAGTGGGCTTTGCTCTGTTAAAAACAATGGAGCTCTAATTTTTTTTCTTGTCGCGGTGTGCTGCGTACGTGTCTGGTGGGCGCCGGCCTTTACACTGTTTATCTGTCTTATTCTGTTCATACTGCACCACTTATCTATACCATTGTAGATCACATTGCACATTTTTGCTTTTTTGTGCTTCTGGTTGGAGGCAAACTGCATTTCGTTATCTCTGTACTTATACTCTCCACAATGACAGTAAAGCTGATCTTAGCTAAAGCATAACTCTAAAGAAGACTGATCTCTTATCAGTAATGTTTGCAAAACATGCTTTTTGTCCTCTGTGTCCTCATTTGGTCTTTCTGTTGGTCAGGATCCCCAGCTCCATGTTTAATTCGGTGCGCCTGTGGACAGTGGTGGCACTGTGTGTGCTGCGCCTGCTGGTCACGCGCTACCACCTGCAGGCTTACCTCAACCTGGCCCAGAAGTGGGTGGAGCAGATGAAGAGGGAGGCTGGTCGTATAGCTGCCATTGACATCCAGAGGAAGGTAAGAAGTTTGAGAGGCACCATGCATACCTTTACATGCTACACAGGAATACATATACTATACACAGGCATACACAAATATATGTACATTTTGGTCAAAACAGTGTTTGCACACTGAATTCAGACACCTAGGGTGTTCCATTTGCTTGAATAGAACAGCATGTTTGTTAGAAGCAACTCCCACTAGAAATTCTGAACTCTAAGGTTTTAGGCGACTATCAGTTTCCTCTGGTCACACAGAGTTGCATGACTTCAGCTTGTAAACAAAGGAAGATGAGGCGTGAGGATGAATAAAAGCCTGTCCTGATTTTCGAAAAATATCTGTTTCTACCTGAATACTTTTGTTCACACTATTGTGCTCCAAATTAAAATTGAATTGTGCCCTCACAGGTTACCCGCATATTCTGCTACTTGACTGTGGTGACGCTACAGTACCTGATCCCTATTCTGCTGATACTCTTCTCAACCCTTGCATTGAAGACTCTGGGTAAGCCAAGCCCTCATGAGTTTCGAAAGTCCGTTGTAGATAACCATCATGTGTGTGGTAGTTGCCATTTCATAGAAACTGTACTTCTGCATTTATAGAATGGCCCTTGGTTTCATAGCTCGCTAGCAGCCTGCTTGGACAGACAGCTGCATGTACTGAACAGTGGTTCTCATACGTTGACTAAGCTGTGGCGGGCTGCCACAAGATCAGCACTGGCCACTACACTATAACATTCCGTGTTGTAGGATAAATGAGTTTGAATTGGAGATAAAAATCCTTTCCTTGAGCTGCACTTTTCATGCTTAGCATCGTGACCATGCTGCAGACATTTGTTTCGAAACTGCTGCATTCAAGTTACCTCTGCTAAGGTTTTATCACAACATAGTAAATTGGGGAGACCAGACTAAGTTAAGTAATGCGATCAAGTCATATTTCTAAGCCAGGGATTCCCAGCCTCTTTTGGCAGGTGACAATTTTGATGTCACGAAACGTTGGCGACCCCAATCATTCACAACAAATGTTGAGCGAGTGCACCTCATCTCTGCTGTAACATCCAGTTGAGAGCAATATTTTCGTCAAATGTCCTAGCAAGCTAAAGCGTCTGTTTGACAAACTCGCCTGGTTGTTTTACTACTTTGTTTGAAGCATTGATCAAGCATTATTGCCCATGATGATCTCATGTTGGATGTCTAAGAGTTTTCATATTATTTTGTTTCTATCTATCTATGCATATTATTATAATGTGTGTATAGATAATATTTGTATATACAATTTATATATATAAAATGTACTGGTCAATTGTAAGACCCAATATCTCAGCCGACTTGAATTTCAGGTGACCCCACATGGGGTCCCGACCTCAAGGTTGGGAAATGATGCTCTGTTAAAGACTACTGTTTGGATATCGAGCTTAGCATTCTTAGTTGTCTGCTTTCAGAGATTTTATTGACTCTGACACTGTTTTCCAAGACTCAAAAGGGCTTGTCAAGGAGACGAAGTATACACCTTTATTTTAACTAACTACATAGAAAGCATTATGAATTGCATACACACATCATCAATAACTTTTCAACTATGTTAAAATTGCAAGCCTTCCTTCCTTCCTTCCTTCCTTTCCTCAATTAGACGTACACACCACCAAGACCTTCTTAAAGTGACAGGAACTCAATTAGACTACACACCTACAATGTATTGGCCTGAAAGATGGGTGTAATAGTTTAGCTCACTGGTGGCATGTGGCCTATGCTATTAAACTACAATTCTAAATAACAGTCCTCCGTTGTCCAAGTCACCGTCTACCACCACAAATAGAATCCAATTCTGTGAGAAACACTGGACTGAAATAGGCTGAAATCATTTTGTCATATCACTGGCAACTGACAGTCTGGAGCTCAAGATGAAAAAAGGAAAAAAAGACAACCATACTGTGATAAAGGTGCACTAGTTACGAAAAAACTGTAAAAAGGCCTATAACTACTGCAGAGAGCGCAGAAGTGCAGTGTGGTCAAGAGGCCAAAAGTTGTCAGTGGCAAGAGCAGTGCTGATAAAGATGTGAAAATGCTAATATTTTTATGTTACTTAATCAGTAATATCAGAGAGGCTAATGAGTCTGTGGCTGTGTCGCAAACCACATACAGTCAGTACACTGCTAATGTGCACTGTAACTGCTTACTTGCATTGAGCCCACTTTTAATGGCTAGTATTATTCCAATATCTGGGTGATTCAGAGCTAAAACTCAAAAATTGCATTGGATGTATGGATCTTTTGTTACCAAAAATACAGAATGGTTTATAATAGTGAAATGTTTTTTTTTTTTTTTTTGGGCCAGCCCAGGTTCCTTTTGAGTCTGTGGTGTTGGGTTCTAAATATGAACAATTGGCTAGCTACAGGCTAATGTTATAGTCAATAAGCAAATATCAGATCCAAGTCTTCTACGGTATAAATGAGCAAAGGAGTGCTCTGTGAAGGGTGCTTTATTTGCTTGTTAGTGTAAATGTTAAGATTCCACTGAGCAAAAAACGGCAACAACTTTTATGTAGGCCTACTGTACTTTGACGGTAACATCGAGGCAGCCTTGTGGGGGCGGATTTACAACTATACAGACAAACCATCAGCTTGATAATAGGGATGCAAGCGTTTTCTTATTCTCGGGGGTTGAAGCTCCAGGCACTAACGCCTGCAAGCTCAAATTAGCCTCGCCTCACCTTACCTTACCTCACCTCATCCTGTAGGGTTGCAGCTAATGACACCTTTCAGACTCAATTGAAAGAAAAATACCTTTCACATGTTTTTCCAGGTGACTTCTCGTGGTGTTTTGCCGAGGAGACCCCAGGCGTGACTCCGGCCCTGGTCCTCCCCACCTCGCCGCCGCCCGTCCCGCTGGAGGACGACGAGGAAGCCGAGGACATGGAGGAGGAGGTCCAGGCCACCGTGGCCCACCTGGCCGCTGCCTTCCACGGCCTGCGTGCCGTCCTCACGCCGCTCTTCTTCCGCGGCTTCTTCGCCTTCCTCACCTGGTGGGTGGCAGCGTGCCAGGTCATCAGCAGCCTCTTTGGCATCTACTTCCACCAGTACCTGATGCACAACTGATGGGGGATATCCGTCCTCACTGTCCCCCCTCTTATTGCACTGAGTTCAGATTACCCCCCCCCCCCACACACACACACACACACACACACACACACATACACACATACACACACACACACGTAGATTTTGCTTACAGTCCGATTCACAGCTTGCAACATATGAAGGGGTTGAGGTGGTGGTGTACCCCAAGCAGCAAGAGTGAAATGACCTTGAAGTGGTGCGTCAAAGTCAAATCTAGAATGGCATGCTGACTAATGGGGGGGTGTAGTCAGGCCATTGGCAAGACTGGACCTGATCAGAGTCTATATCTCTACCATTTTAGCATGACTTCAATGCCAGAATGTCATCTTTGCTCATCCATGAAACAAATAACAGTGATGGCTATTTTATGACCGTCAGTAGCTAAATCAATAGCTTAACAAAGGCAGTCCTGTTCTTGCCTACAATCAAAATCATTCAGATTTACATCTGAATACCAATACTTATTTTGACATACTTTAATATCACTTAACTGTCTTTATATATGTCGGGTACCTCTAAATAGTTTTTATTTCCCATAGGTCTTCAACTGTACGTCCAAAGCATTAGTCGACCATTCACATGCTCAATAGGGAACTACAGTATTCACTGAATACGCTGCTATTCAGATCAAATTTAAGTGCCTGGAAACTCAGGGATTTTGAAGTCAGTGATAGGATTTCATTTTCCAGCACACTCGACCGTGATGAGTTAAGCTGTACACTGCTGTGGCACAGTGTCACAAAAGACATGCAGCCAGCCACGTTTGTCACCGAGAGGGCTCAGAGAGGTTTGGGGTCTCTGTCCAGTTTCATTTGATGCCAAGCACTGTAAACGTGCAAGAAAGATGAATTTCACGTGAAGCTTTCATGTCCTGTAGGCCTACAGTACCATAACGAGTTTAAAAGTAATCATTTGTATTTATTTATTTATTACCGAGTGCCACATATAGCTTAACCCTCATCTGTAATTTCCAGCGGTACTGTCTCAATTTAATTTGGTGTTCTGAGCAAGGTTTCATTTGTTTTTTGATTTAAGACTGAGGAAAAAAAGAGCTGTGAGTTGTGCGTCTGTGGGTGGTTTTTAGAAAATCTGCTTTTTTCTTGACTGAAGAGATTGTTTTTTGAATGCTCCATGATGAGTCATGTATTTGGTACATTTTAACGTTGGTTGAGTTTTAATAAAATGCAAAGGTTGATTTTGAAGTTGCAGCACATTTTGTGTCTTTCTGATCACTGCTTTTTTTTTTTGTTTGTTTTTTTTTTTAAGTAAAATGTTTAAATTGCCTCATTTATCTGCTATATATTATACATCCTGGGGCTTATGGAAGCATGCATTTCTAGTCATGTGTAATCTGCCTGTCCATGACTAACTCGATAAATATTTGACAAGAGAATGGTTTAATTAGTTGCCAAAAAAGACTTGTCCACTGCAGTGAGTGGGTAATGTAGCACTGGCCCAACAGTGACCGGTCGAATAGGAGAGACATGGGGGAGGGGGGCAGAGGGTCTGACATGATTTATTAGTGATATTATTTCACTTCCACACACCGTCAAGATGGACAATGAGGCCGAGTGGCGGGTCAGATGGTCACTTGTCTGGGCATTTTATTAGCTGGTTGTCTGGGATATGCTTGACTGGAGGCTATTTTTATCAGCTGACTGATGGTTTACTGGGGGGGGGGGGGCCTGGCTGCCTGGCTGCCTGGCTGCCTGGCTGCCTCACATTGCCCAGGGCCCTAAGCCAAGCCAAAAAACTTGCATTTACACTCTGGGCATTCCTGTAACTGAGTGAAGGCACTAACATAAGCATTTATGGGGCCAATGGAAATTAATAGGTTTTCCCCTTTTATTTGGCCTCAGATTAAAAATCAATATTTTAATTAGCTAAAAAAATATTTTTTTGGAGGCCTGTAGATATATTAACGAACAGTTTTAGTTTTTTAAATGCTTAAAAATTGCTGGTAGGACTAGGCCTACAACTAGATGCACTCAACATCAATGTCTACCTCTAGATTTTGGTGCTGTGGCAAGCCTGGGAGAGAGTGTGGCGTAATGAACTGGAAGGTGACATGGTTGACGTATATAATCACATCAATTATGTGCATGTGTTTTGGAGGCCTTGTCTGATGCTTTCTACGGTGTTCGTGGTTGCTATAGGGACTGGGGGGCGGACTATTCAGACGTGGCCTGCAGACTGCTCCGTTCTCTAGGGACGAGCCCAGACGCAACCCCCGCAGCCTTCTTTTCACCGTTGAGCGCGGGACAGAGGGGCGTGTCTGTCGGGGGAATCATTTCAGTCATTTTGAAGTTGTGACCAATGTCTGCTTCAAGTTTAAAAATTTGTGCGGCAAAGCCGGCATGTAGGCTTAAGATTTTTTTCATTGCTCGATCACTTGAAAGCACAAATAAGCAAAGAATGATTTTGATGATGCAGTAGGCGACATCTACCAGGCAACATAATTGTGCAGCATGTTACACCTGAATAAATCTTTACAATTAGCCTGATAGTTACAATAATGTACATTTTACAATAAAGATGTGTAAAATGTACAAAATTGTATTTGTTGTCAGAAATTAAATCAATGTTGCAAGCCTACAAACATAAACTAAAAAGAAAATAGCCCTGTAACAAACACATGTGAAAAACACATTCTTGTAAGAAAAAGGAACATTTTATTAGGGCAAAATTGTATTTTGACATGGAAAAACTGTATTACAATGAATACACATAAATTCTTAAACATGTCCTGAGGCAATCCCATGTAATCAGAACCCCTGTTACTTCTCTGCACACGTTACAGACATTGACTTATGGTGCCCCCTAGTGGACAATACAGTGAATCAATCTATTCAGGATATGAAGTTGGAGGCTTTTCAGTTACACTCATTTTGTGTGAAACAGTCTTATTACATGGCCTCTATTCTGAGCACGGAAAAAGTAAATTATGGGTTGCAAACAGACCGGATGGATTACAGTATGAAAACAAGGGAGAGAGTGTGAAAAAGGGAAAACATAACAATACGTCTCTGCACCAATAACTAGATGACCAGACTGAAAGCAAAACACTGCAGCCTAGGCTAAATCAAAACTTTAAAGTGCATGCAAGCGTCATAGCAGAGGTTTCAAATAGGCATATGCTGTCCAAAATAGCTTGAATGTGAGGAACTGTATTCATCCCTACCACTAGAGGGTGTTGTCCACCTTCGACATGTTTACATACATTTCTGCCTTCAGGTTGCATTTCCTGCATTGATAACAACTTGCATCAGACACAAATTAACACAAACAAAGCTGTACTTATGCAAATATATCCTAAAGACATACCTTTGGTCTTCCTTCAAATTCAGGAGTTTGAACTTAATTATTTAGGCAAGAGTATAAAACATTTAGAAAAAGAAGACAAAATATACTATGCTCATTCTCGATTAAACCATTTCAGAATATGGAAAATCCCTGAGAAAGAACCTGATGTTCATAAAAATTATTCTCTTTTTTTCACACAGAAATACATTTGTTGCATTTCACCATCCGAGCACATTGTTTTGGAAGGCATTGTTGCACACCACTGATGGTCACTGAGAGCAAAATACATATATATTTTAAAAAAAAGTTGTGAGACCTATACATGAAACATATACCTTCATTTTTGCGCTCCGAGTTGTATTGGAAATATTGATCGCTGTGTTTGCTGCACACTGCTCACATGGGAACACTGTTGTGGGGCCCAGTAGTCCCTCGTCCCTCCCTCAGCGGCATCAACCCCTCACAGGGCTCATTACCCCGTCATCCACGCAACACACCTTTGAAAAAATACCACTGAAAAGCCCGTGTCTGTCGTCAAGAGCTTGCAGAATAACTGCTGTGGTGTAAGCCTGCCCGTATCGCTACCAGCCCCATTAACCCAACCCACTGTGTAGACAGATAATGTGTGGCTGCTGTGGGGAGGTAGCTGGGTTTACCTGCCCACTGTTATCTCTGCCACCCGCCATTGCTCTCTATCTGCCTCAGGGGAGGGTCCCCTTTCTCCTCCGAGAGGCTCCTGGCCACGAGGTGTGGCGACGGGTAGGTGCCACCATCCCTGCCCATGGCGGAGTGGCCCTCGTGGGGAGGGTGGCTGCCGATTGGAGAACAGGGCCCCATGTGGTGTGGCGTGGGTGTGGTCGGAGAGCTGATGTGCTCGGGGGAGGCGCGCTCCGACTTGATGCTGAGGTTGAGCGAGGAGGTCGAGGGAGACGGGGGTGTGGAGGTTTGGGAGTACCCTCCCACGGATATGCTGGAGGAGTGGGCAAAGAGGGCAGAGAGAGGGCATCAATTACCATCCTAAACCATGGAGACGACTGCTAAAGCATAGTGTGTGAAAGGACAATTAAAATGAATTATGATAAAAATACATATCATTAAATCTACCATATTTAGCACTGAACAGTAATGTGGGTGGGTTACCCTTGCTACTGGAAAATAACCCTTGCTACTGGAAAATAGGGTAGTAAACTGGATTATGATGACAACACAAAATATTCTTGGGATAAAACAGTTTTGCTCTTTCCGAGGTAGGTTTGTATCAAAATCTAATGGTTAAACTACTAAACGGAGAATGTACGAAGACAAAGAAAATGGCACAAATACAAACTTCAGGTCCACTGTCAAATTCATCAGAAGAGCTCCACACATATAACTATGAAATATGCAAATCTAGCTAATATTTCATCTCTAACATCATCAGTAGAAATATGAATAATACTTGAGAGCTATTTTCAGTTGTCAAGAAATTAACAAATCCACCTTCACAATTAGCGACTGAACTTCTCTCAATTGTTAAATAAGGTCCTTTGAGATCCTTTTTAAAAAGACTGACAAATAACTAATTTGAACCCATTTGAAACCACAGGTACAAAGTAAAGATAAGAGAATTCGGCTTGAAGAAAAACAACAAAATATCAACTCGTCCACATGTTGCTTGAACACTCTGCCTACCGACCTTTTCAAATTTGTTTTTCAAGATGTAGCCTATTTGAAATGGTAGATACAGTATATCATTGCAGTCTGCCACATTTCCCAAGTCTCTGCAGCTGTTGTTAAAACCCATCTCCGACCTACCATTTTTACCATATTTAATCAGCTAATTGCCCTCTTAACAAATAAATGGTTGGTTTGATTACTTTTGATTACAGTCAGCTTTCCATGTGTCAACCACAGCAGGTTTTAAAGGTTTGAAATGCCTCGATGCAGAAGCATTTACTGGGGCCTGGGCTGCCTACAGAGACCTTTTTTACAGTGTACTCACAGAATAGGCAGCTAGTGGTCGTAAGGAGATGATTGCTGAATGTCACAACAAATGTTATTAAAATCTCTGACTGCACCAGAGAAAATCAGCTTGTTACTGCCTCCAAAACATTGCCAAACTAAGAGGTATTAAGTCAAAACATTCAGAAAAATGCATTCATGCTTTTCTCTCCAGCAGGGGTGATTACGGTAATGGGATTGTTCTAAGAAGACCATCTAACAGCTTCAAATGATAAGAAAAAGCAACAGCTAGAGTTCTTACAAACATGAAAAAAATCGGCCACATTACTCCAATACTTAAATCCCTGCACTGGCCTCCAGCAAATTACAGAACAGACTTTAAAGCACAGCTGCATGTTTGCAAACTACCTGACATGTTTCAGCACTACACAATTTCCAGACCTCTCCAATCACAAATCTGCTGTCAGATCTAAGCATGGTAAAGTAAAGCAGCATTAGCTGTTATGTGATTCAGATGACATCAAACACATGGTGTTGCAAATAAACTTGTCTTACCTTGCCTTGCCTATGATGTCTTAAAGAAAATAATTTAGGCCACAAGACATAGTCTGGGAGTCTGTCTTACCCTTGGCTAATATGAGGCAGGTGAGATTCGTGCTGTTGCATCTGCTGCCAGGGGCCCATGGATCCACGCTCCCTACCCGCAGAGTGAGGGAAACCTGGGCGCGTGTACTCTAGAACGGACAAAGACAGTCTTGTTTGACTTTATTTAACACTTACACTAACATTTATTCAGTTCTTCATGTTATTACCCTCACTATACCTTTAGACATTTATGCATGTGTTTTTTTTTTTTATCCAGAGCAAGTGACTATCAGTAGTCACTATCAACATGCCAAGGACCCTGCACCTACACAATCTATTATCAGACACACTCATTAATTAATTGAATATACATTCACAAGAATGGAAACTGATGAGACATCAACCCGAAATCAACCATCCAGAGAGCTACATAAGAAGAACAGGGACATTTAAGAGTCTCCTCTAGCAGAGTTTTTGCCGGGTATGCGAGTGATGACGATTGGAGAGTAGTGGCTCACCAGAGGGTCCATATCCTGCAAGGCCGTGACCAAGCAGCCCTGCCTTCCCCATGGATACCATGTGATTGCCAGGCTGCATGCTGTGATAGACCACTCTCTGGAGGGGTGAGAAGATCTGTGTATTACTTCATAACATCACCCCACCAGCGACAATGAACACCAGTAACTTCTAACAGAATTTTTGCAAGTAATATTAGTAGTAAAGTATAGTATTTTCTACATTACTGGCTACAGTCATTTCAATGTAGTAACTTCAGATCATGATGTAACATGATCATTAATAATGAACATTTAGAAAAACACCTCCACCTGATCACACAGTAGTTTCTGTAACAAAGAAGAAAGTCCTCGTGTGTGAGTAGAGGACGTTTCTGATATAGCGTGTGTTATAGAGATAGCCACTGTAGAGGCTCTGAGGTAGTTGCACCAGTTTTGTGTGTGTGTGTGTGTCTTTGCGTGCAAGTGTGTGAATGGTATCATCACCGCACTTCTAATTTGGTGTATTAGAAGCACTGGCTGGAGTGGTCGTCAAGACAATTATATCAACAGGCAGCGCTGCTGCTGCTGGTGGTGGAGGCATGTAGAAAACGCGCTCCTCTCTGCGTGTCTCACATTGGTCAGGTTGGAGCGCGCGCCGGGCGGGGCCTCCATGCGTCGACTGTCCCCGCCGAGGTTCAGCGGCGGCGACGACTTCATCTCCAGGGCCCTGCTCATGTTGCCATGGGAGAACATCGAGTAGCCAATGCCTTCAGAGAAGCACACATGGGAAGTGAAAAACAAGATGTGGCCGAAATTCTGTTTCACTCACTCCCTCATTCACTCGCTAGCTCTCTGCCGTGCACTCTCGCTTATTTAAAAGAGAAGTGTTTTTTAACTGATCCGTTGAAGCAGTATCTGTTCACCACAGCTGGCTTTAGAGATGCCTCAGATAAGATTGATTCTTATTGCACTTTAATGTGTAGCATGGGCAATTGCTGGTGCATATGATGATTGTAAAGCTACGATTACAGGATGCATTCAATATTATTTTTTTATTCATTTAGCAGAAAATAGAACATATTTTGAAAGAAACAAAATATGTACATTTTTATACTTTTCCTTTGTCTGTTCTTTGTTTTGTTTTGTTTTTTGTCTAGACTGAAAGGCTTTTTGTAACATGGATGCGCCGTATGCTTAAAACGTTTTAAGCAGCAGCCTTGCCAGAGTAACCACACGATGCGCTAAATTGAATATTGCGCTGGGATTCCCATGCAAGACGACTTATATAGCCGCGTGATGCGAAGTGTGAGGCGGTGGAGTTGTCCAGCAGGTGTGATGTTTAGCGCAGAAACCACAAATCAGCCTTGGCTGGCTGTTTCACACCGCGCAGCCGAGCTGTGGAGGAGTGGCGGGGGCCCTGTTTCACACACTGAGACTTCCTGTGAGTGAGCAGCCAACTGAGCAGGCTCAGGCCATTGCACGCTGGCTTTTCTATTAGTATAGTTCAAAGAACAGCGCCGGTGGTCAGTCGTTACATTTGTATGATGTTTAGCTGTGTTGCACAAAGGCTGGTTTTTTATCTGTGGCTAACTGTAAGCTCAGTAGTATGTGTGGGTGCAAGGATTTCTTACGTATGCAACAATGTAGTATTCAGTTTTGCGTACAATGGCACATGCTACACAACTGCACGCTGCAATAATCAAACATATCATTATTCTTTTAGATCTACAAATAAAGTATACAAGCAGGAAGAAAATAGTTGTCTCTACAATATGCCAAGGAATTCAAGAGCGTGGTGAAGCAATGGTAACGTCAATGACTGACAATCGGTTGACAATCGGTAGGAGTCTGTGTCACTTTGGATAAAGCCAACTGCTTCATGTCAGTCCACTCTATGGGTATATGGGTCCTTGAAAAGAGAAGATCCCGATGGCCTCTCACCTGAGTGTGGTGTGATGAAACCCGGGTGGGTCGCTGGACCAGCAGGGCTGGTGGTGCCGGATCTGTGGCCGAGAGGCTTGAAGGCGGGAGGCCGGTGGGCCCCTAAGCCTGAGTTGGAGACGTTGGGGTACCCATTCTCACAGCCGGAGTTCATCAGCGCCTGGGCCTCGGCTGGGAGGAGGGCGGGGGCCTGTGCAGGCAGAAATTCTGGTCAAAAAAAGCCACTGAAGCACATCAAGAAAAAAACTAAAAATGGTACAGGTTTAAACAGCAAATTCATTAGGCACCAGACAATACATAAAAATGTGACTGACAATAAAACACAACATCTGATAAAAACAGTTGACAACCATATAACTACAGCATCGACATTCAGAGACTCAAATATCAGCATTTCCACATCAATTTCAGCTATTTCAATGGGATTGTTCTGTTTAGGCATGAAATCCATGACCCTTGTTGCAGCCCCAACTGTGCAAAAAAAGGGTTCTTGGGGTGCTATATTGAACCATGCAGGCTTTAAAGAACCCTTAGGGGGTTCCTTTGATGAACTCTTCAAAATGGTTTAAAGAACCATTTAGGGGTGCAAGACATGAAGCATGCGATAGAACCATTTTCTTTTCCACATAGCACCTTTTAAAAAAAAAAAAGACTGTGCCCTCTGCGTCTGTAAGCGGCACTCACGTAGAAGCGCTGGCGTGCCACTGAGAGGTCCATGCCCTCGCTGAGCTGGTACTTCTCCCCGCCCACCTGCATGCTCTCGTCGTGCTCCAGCTCGGCTCCGTCCAGTCCGAGGCCTTTCCTGCGCAGCGTCTGCAGCAGCACAGAGACAAGATCTAAATATTCTCCACCAAATCCATATTCACGTGGAATAGCATCTGAAATAGGCAGAACTCAGAACGACGTGCTTAAGAAAAATGCATAGTGCCTTAAAAAAAAAAAAAGGTGAGTCTTATTATTAGGATGCACCCAGTAGTCAAAGTAATAAGCTTTATTACAGTCAGAGTCAGACTGAGCCTCCCACCAGGACACAGTTGTTTGCTGCATGGCCTTGGTTATCCGACATATCTATCTATCTATAGTATATCTATTTTGTGCATAGAACCACATACACCACATACTCCTACAGACAGAGCCCAGAACATTGACGTGTCTGTTTGACAAGACACCTTGTCAAGCCACAAACAATTTACAAACCACAAACGTATGTCACAGGTGGTCCCACTGACTGTGTATGTACAGTACATACAGTATGCAAATGGTGAGGTTTGGTCAATGGAGAGGTTCAGATCATTTTAATAACTGTGCATTTACAATAAAATAAAAAAATAAAATAAATAAAAATCCCGAGGCACACAATGAAAGGGACAAACGGTCTGTGGCGTTGTACCTCCAAGATGTCTGTGTTGGTCCTGCTCTCATGAGGCTCACTGTACTCAGTGTATTTGAGGAGGACCTTGTCCATGTCGGTGCTGGCGTACTGGAACAGGCGGTTCGTGCTATTGAAGATGATGAGGGCGATCTCACAGTCGCACAGCACGCTCAGCTCGTACGCCTTTTTCATCAAACCAAACTTGCGTTTGGTGAACGTCACCTAAGAAACCACATCAACTTGTACTTAGAACACTGAGGCAAAGTTGAGACAGTGCTGAGATGGACTGATAAGCATACTGCCTGCATGCAGTTATACTGGCAAAGGAGGAACAGTGAATTAAGAGTTTGTTTAAACAATTTAATTCAGTTTGCTTTTGGGTGCTATGCGATTCATAATTCCCAGAAAAGAAACAAATACATAAATGGTGGTTTGATTTTTGTACATATCCATGTTTCTATGATTAATAATAGGAAAAATGTTTACTCACTTAAGGGATACATTATTTTAAGCTAGTGATCTTTCTTATACAAATTCAATTGTACTTAAAAGGCAAACAATGTGGTGTGACAAAAAAATTACATATGTTAAATAGTTAAATGTATCAATTACCTGTCGGTTTCGTTGATCCATAATACGTGAGATCTGTATTTTCTTTCTCCCCATTGCTTTGTTTTTCTGAATATATGCTACCTGTGTAAATACAGTTTAAACTTTAATGCATTTTTCATCAAATTAGACATGGCTGACATTGATACATCTTCTACTTAAAACGTGTGACAATTGAATTGCATGAATTGATGCATTTTATATATTTTTCTAACTGTGGATCCATCTACTGTGTAAAATTTGTTTTTATGTTGTCTTTGGATGCCTGATCACCCCACTCCCCAGGCCTATAATAGAGGGGTATGTATTTTTAACCTGAAGAGGCTGTTGAGTTCTTTTGTTAGTCCTTGCTCCGGCTAACACCCACTCAGTCTCCGCTATCCCAGGCCTAATTTTCTTTCCCGGAAGTTATAGTTAAAAATATGCCATCTCCATTTAAAGGTAGAATACTGTAAGCAATGTTGTGACAACCGTGTAGAAAAAAAAGAAAAGAACATGTTCCAAATACACCCCCTTTTCTCTCATGAGCTGAATGTACACAAACAATTGAGCAGAAGGGGCAATTTTCTCCAGTGCAGTGTGACACCATACAGTTCACACAGACAACTAGGATAATATGTAGCTACATGTATATGATTTATAACTGAGCTATAAATTAAACCATCCTGTCTGACAATTGCAATTCCGTCAATCTAATATCATCTATATTGCTGACAGTGATATTTTAATGTATTGATACGATTAATATAATTCAATTTGGTCTAGACTTTCCACTGAATATTTGAGTCCGTTTTTTTTTCCAATCGAACAAACATTACTGCAGTATAAGGTGCCTAAAGAGAATTACAACTAGTGTCTGAGGTATCATGACTTTTTAATAGAATAACACACTGTTAACACCAAAAGCAAACTCTGTGTCCTGGGTGACTGCTCTGCTGATGTGAGACCCAAGAGGATTGTTTCACCACTACTATTTCTCTTATACTGGACATGTATGACCTCTGCTATAAATAGGATCAAACCCGCATGGCGAGCGGATATGGTGCCTGTGTTCCCACGACCCCAGAAGTGCCCGCCACAGCCAAGGCCGTCTTGGCACAGAGAGTCAGGAGACTGCGAGGAATCCACCTCTTTTGACTAGTATTGCCTTATAAAGTATATTCTGATCTGGGCTTTAGCTGCGTCACTGTTCAGGTGATGGCATCAGTGTGAGACAGATGCTGACAAGCCAAATAATGTGCAAATTAACTCTGGTGGACACGAGGTTTACCTGCAGGACAGACTAATGACCAGTCTGACCACCCCAAGCCCCAACGCACGTGCACACACACACAGGCACACACAACACCACTACCTCCACCACTTTAACAAAGCCTGTTATATAGGCACTACGTTTTTTGCTCACTTCAACTTTTTGACTCGACAAAAAAAGTCCATTTCAAAATTATTTGCATGTAGAGCAAAAGCATTCAGGCTTCTGATGACCTAATAGTTTCAGGTGAAAAACGTGTAGCGGAGACATTTCACAGGCAACGTGGTACGTAGTGAACAATTGAGGAAATGGTGGAACTTCTAAAAAGCAGATGCAGCATTTGCTATTATTACACAAAACACTATAAACAAGCATTTGACATTTTTCAAAGATAAATGAATGTGCTAAACCAGCACTTCATGCTGCCAACTATATCCTACAGTAGGATATTTAGGGAACTGAAGATAGCTCGTACACGCCTGCATCACGCAATACTGTCAGCGCTGCATGTCTCCCTTTTGACTCGGCATGTGCCACAGCTCTTGTCCCTTAGAGAGACAGTGACTTCCTCTGATGCCCTCCCCGAGGCCAGGCCGGTGGAAAAGAGTACACAAACAAAGCGGGCCAGCCCACTCTCCCTAACACACAGGCAAGCACTCTCCTGGGAGCAGAGGAGTCTTAATTGCCCAGGGCCAGGCAGGGACGGCTCTGACAACAAACAGTTTCATCATACAATCTAAGGTGTTACCATAAGCTGAAGAAACAATACAACTGAAGAAAAAAATGTTATGCCGTGTGATATTAGGATTGCATCTTGTAGTATGTAGGTGGTGTTTGTGTACCCACTTTTAACTTATAGTAGGCAGTCTGTACTTTTAAACTATTGCACCAATGTGTGGAGATTTTGATATAATAGTAGATTTGAGTCTTGGCGTGTAAATCTGGCTCTCATTAACTCCACATCACCAAAAAATGTACAAACATATTTCTTTGCTCGCATAACTTCAGCACAGATTACTGTCTTGAGGACAAAATTGTAACAACTCACTGGATTAGCCTTTGATTGCACTATTTAAGATTAAACACTGTGGGATATACAGAAGGCAATATTTTTCATTGTAAAATATAACTCAATCGTCAATGATAGGGAAATATTTTCTTATTAATTACTGAGGCATTCTCACAAGAGATACTTCGTAATGCTGCATCGACATGGGAAACCAGGTTTCAGAAGATTGACTAAAATAGAAAGCAGGGTGTTGTTATTTGCATACTAATGTCCACAACCTCAAAACTGAGTCAAAGTTGCCGAAGATATCACAGAAAGACTTCAGTATTTCACTGAACACTTTACCAAAAAGGCTTAAAGCAAGACGCTGAGATCCAACTTGTGAACTAAATGAACGCGTTGTGTATGTAGACATGCCTAAGGGTTGTCATAAGATGATTACATATTAGAATTTCAGGATTATTAATAACTTGAGCTGGATGTTTTGACAGCTGACAACAGGTAATAACAGATATAATCTATGATGAAAAAAAAACCATGTTCAATTGTTCTCAAAAAACTAAAAGAAATTGATATAGTAAGTGTGAGCTGTATGGTTAAAAACATATTTTGTCTGGCGAAATCATTATCCAACAGCGTGAATGAAGAAAGTGATACTAATAGTTATTCTGATATAGCTGGGTTGAGGAACAGGTTGAGGAACCATTATTGCTCTTCTTAAGTTCACTGTATTATTACTATTATCATTAGAGGGCTTGATGAAGTGCTGCATGGCGAAGCCAACATATTTCTTTGCTTGCATAACAGCAACAAAGATTATTTCACTGCCTTGAGGACAACATTTTAACAACTCATTGGATAAATTAGCCTTTGATTTTACTATCTAAGATATCCTGTGGCACATACAGCAGGCTATATTCAATAATAGTAATAGAACTGGGTTGAGGAAATGCTTTTGAGTGGATCTAAATGTTATAGCCAAAAATGTAATTCTCTACACCACATAACTCAGTTAATTGCAGAGAGGAGGTGTATTTTTTTTCATGGTCTGACGCTGAATCCTAACATTCTCTGTATAATGTATAAAACATTATCTGCTTGGCTATTCATACAAGTACAATACAAATACCTTCTTATTGAGAACTGTCACCACCAGGTAGCCTACACATCATAATTATACATACTGTAGCATATCAACTTAATGCCATGCAGTGTTAAATGACAAATGCTGTAATATTTGATAGCCTTACTTGTTCATGACACTAATGTTCCCACATAACAGCAATTATGTGGCCACCTTGGCAAGATTCTGGTAGCTGGGGGAAACTATCCAGAATTGAAACCATAAATGATATTATATTTACAGATCTCCATGCGTCTCCATGTTCCACCACTTCTGACTACTTCATTTTGCTAGCTCACCTGTCACTGGTCGCCTATCTCCAACCAGCTGTAGTCTAAAAATAGCCCACACCCATCGCTTTGACTCTTAAAGCTTCTCCGTCAAAACTGTCCATGAACCAGGCTTTTATCTTTACGTGAAGAATTTGAAAATGTTACCTGAAGATTTGTTCAGAGTTAGCTGGTTTGGGGTTGTCTCTTCGATCTGATACTGAAGCTTGACTTGGTGTTCATTCTCCAGATGCGCATACTGTACCATCCGTCTATTTGTAAATGAAAAAAGAAACGCCCACACTGCTGTGCCATTGGTTTAGCGCTCTATACGGGATCTGTTTCGTTATGGCCATTGGTTTCACTCTACCACGGAGGCCACTTTCTTTGGTGACATTGGGTTTGCGCTCATACTACAGGAGGCCGCTTTCTTAGCCTATTTTGAACAAGCGCCTCATAAACGTGTTTGCCAGTGAATGAAGGCTGTCTAAAACTTAAAATAGCTTTTCGTCAGGAGTCAGTGACTAGGCCTATGTGACATGCATATCTTTGACGCTATTGTTAGATTTGGTATTTTTGTCAGTTTTGTCGTTTGCCATCTTCAAACGAAAGTGAACAATTGCGCCCTGAGGATCTAAATATGGCTAGTGTATGAGATGAACCCTCAAACATATTGCTTTGACATTAGACGTTGTTTTTTTGTTGTTGTTGTAATATATAGCCTACATTTTTTTTATTTCTTTATTTTTAAAGATGTGTTTGTCGAATTCTTGAAGATGTTGGTTACAATTATGAGGTGTGACCCTGAGACAAGCGCAAATAGTTGCTGTCAGGAAGGCTAATGGAACCTTATATAAGTTCATGGCACGTTAACATCTGACTTGTCACCAACATATTTCTTCTGAAGATATTATCTCTCTCATGAATTTACTTTGCAGCCACATTTCAGAGTGAGGGGTAGCTGGCAGAAGTGGCTTTATTTAGTTTGTGGCAGTAGTTTCTGAGAGTTATGATGCCCCGTGTTTGATAGTGAAAGAGTTCAATGTCTTCACTCACTAAATGGTAAACGACACTCTGAGAGACTGAAGAATGGACCATTTACTCGGCAATACATGACCTAACGTGTGGAGTGCCGCTGTCTTCATGGGTTGTTTGTGATTAATTTATTTTTAGGGGAGCTATATCCATCTCAACTCGCTCTTAGTTTAGCATTCAGTTTCTATGAGGACTGAGGTCACTCCGTCATTGAAAATATTGGAGCTGTGTGTTCAAATTTGTTTTCGGAGATTAAACGGTCAAATCTGTGCTGCATCTCTAAACACCTGCAGATATGGCTGATGTGAGGTAACATGGGGTGCATGTGGGTGATAAAGAGGGAATATTTGCAAAATGAGATATTCACAACTGCACCATATGCTCAATGATCAGATATTAAGTCCATAACAAAACAGTAGCTAATATGACATAATGTCTATTTCTTTGCAACATTCCAGTCTATTTGCATTAGTGAACTATTCTATTCAAAGACACACATTTTAACACAAGATGCACATTTTATTGCCTCTTTAGACTTGACCTTTCTTGACCTTTCCATGTTTCAGTTAGAGATGCATTGGTCAGAATGTAGCTGTTATTGTTTTTGAAACATGAAAGTTAACAGGATATTTTGGATGCACTCAGATAATCCTTCAATAAATGATGCATGTTCTGATCACAGGCCACACTAAGTAGCTTTATTCAAAATACTAGAGTTAGCACCACTATTCATCATCAATCATTTGTGAAAGTGTGCAAAGTATACAGAAAAACCCCGAATTTGTGACATTGTTGGGACCTTTCATCAAGGCAATACCTCTGCACCTTTAAAAATTAGGAATTCAATCAGGTGTATGGTCAGCATTTTCAGGGCATGTCATCTAAGAGAGGTCAAAGCCGTGCATATACTAATTGTTATATTTAGAAGCAATAACTCACACATTTATTTAGGAAACATTATTCTGTTCTGTTTTAAGGACCTGCTGCGTGTCTGTCAACACATCTAAACATGTCATCCCAATCTGCTATTCCCATTGCATGCAAACCATAATTACTCTCCTCAGTAGATGTGTCCACATTAACTAATTTACACACAGTAGCGAGGTTAGACTCTAGGGCCCTCCTGCTGCAAGTCATCTGATGTAAGAATCGGCAACCTCCTATCAGGCAGCTGAAATTCCCTGACCAATAAAACATGTCTGTCCTCAGCAGTTTCCATGATGGGGTATCCATGTCTAGTCACTAAAATAAAAAATGAAAATTTGGGGACATGAGCGATAGGAAGAAAAAGATGAAAACCTTGTGGCCCGGGGCTATTTTTCCATTGCTCATATGGTTGTAGGCCTACGACATTCCCACCTCACAAAAGTATCCTGGATGAGCCACTTCTCCAAGCCTGGCAAGTTCTGTGGTGCATCCAACAGCAGATAGTTTCAGTTGAGGGGGAAAAAAAATGAATGAACGACCTACTGAACTTTCAAGACCCTACATGTGAGTCCTGAGGCAACATTATAATTTTGTATCTTGACTTAACAACAGCGATGGATGACAGAGACACGTGCAACTTGGTCTTTTACTGTTTTGCACATAAGAGGAGATTTTTATTTGTCTTTGTTGTTGAGGGAACTTATGGAAAGTGTTCACAGACAAGTTTTGTGTTTTCCTGAAACTTCTCACTTCTGCTTTTGACAACATCAGTGG
Organism: Sardina pilchardus; assembly: GCF_963854185.1. Lineage (NCBI taxonomy): Eukaryota > Metazoa > Chordata > Actinopteri > Clupeiformes > Clupeidae > Sardina > Sardina pilchardus. The sequence continues at coordinate 14,137,072 of NC_085008.1, forward strand.
CGTCTACCTTTTGAGCATGTGGTGAGCTTGTCAGATTCAGAAATAGCCTCCATGGTTAGTGTGCATATGTTAGAACAATTCTTCGTTGTATATACTTTTTTTAGCACCAAGCTTATCTTGTTCAGAGCAGCATCTAGCTGGCCTTGTGCTCCTTACCACCAACCCTGAGTTGCAACCCCGCCACCCCCACCTCCCCCGACCTGTTCTCCGAAAAGCAACTTCACCATAACTGAATTTTTTTCTTTTCCAATGAGCACTATACCCCGTTCACCAAAGAGGTTAGACAAAAAGACAATGACTAACAAATTTAAACCATTTGCAAAACATTAGGGATTTGTTCATATTAGTATACTTATAATAAAACAGAAAGGGAAAGTATGTATTTCTTCACACTATTTAATTTGCACACTTGCTAAGCCCTGATATATGGTGCAGATTGGACTCGAAGGTGTTTTTTCCCTTCTGCCCATCTTTCCCTTAAGGAACTGGGCTAGCATGCAATAGCCAGAAAAAGTTGTGGGTTCGATTCCTGGCTGCCATCTTTGCTTCCTTGAGCAAGACACTTTACCCTGAGTTGCTAAGGGAAGGCCCTTGTAATAATTTACGCATGTTAGTTACTGTGAATAAACAAGTAAAATATGTATGCTTGTATGCATGTCTTTATTCAAATGTCTCAAAGAAGAACTTCCTACAAAAGCATATCTAAATAGTTTGTGCTTGCCACACATCTCTGTTTAGAACCCATTTGCTATCTTGTGGAAGGTATCTAATAGAGGTACAAAGATGTTTGTGGGATGGGCACTGGCTATCCAGAGAGCTTTACAAATTATCAACACATAAAGGCCTCAAGACTAGAAGTCCAAGTAAGAATAAAGTCATTAGGGTTGACCATGGGAATAATTTAAATGATTTGTTATGCTGCAGTCATCCTACCCTTGCTTGGTGTGACATTCAGCCTACATCAACTGAAGCACTACACTGTATAGCCTGTGTGAACTTTCATCTGGGCATTCTGTGCATTTGCACAGCTTAAACAGTTCCACAATATGCACGCAAGTCGTCCTGTCAAAAAGCACAGAGTCAGGGTTCACTTATGTCCCAATGAAAAGAAAGAAAGAAACCAACACACCAGCCAAACTACATAGGCCTAGGATAGGCTACATCACTGCATGGTCTGGGTTAATGAACATGGATTTCAGATTAGTAAAGCCCCCTTTCAAGAATTGCTTTTCAAATCATATTATATTCCCTCTAGTATAACTAAATGTTTTTTTTTCAAGGGCCTACATTAGGTTACACAGCCTAAATGAATGTAATGAGCGGATTGCTCAGCAATGTGAGGGTGCAGGCTCTTGGAGTGTGTCACCATAGCAACCATTGAAAAGTTAATTGGATTCAGAGAAGAGAATGAAAGCACATGCCTCACCACCCCGAATTCCCAGAGCCTCCATGTTTTTAACCCATCTAATAATAATGGCAAACATGCATCCAACATTGCTTTGGTTTTGGACAAGTTGCGGTAATCCATTTATCAACACTTTCATGACGCATAGCTAAAAGTTATCACAACAACCCATACTTTTCGCAAGCAAAATTCTAACTTAAAGAAAACTATTTGCAAACTTATAACATTTATATTGACCACTTAGGCCTGACCAATCTATTAAAAACAAATAGAGATAGTCTGTCTTAATTATTGAAAAAGCTAGTTGTGCATGCGCCTGTGGATAGGCTATTTTGTTGCAGAGTTGCTCAAAATCTAAAGAATTATGAAAGGGGTTACAGATTGTCTATGTCTAACTATCTTGTCATAACTTTTAACATCTTACTTGGGAGCTAGACCTCTCTGGGACGAGTCGTCGCATTGTGTCGGAGAATCCGAGTGAAAAGTCCATTGTTGCACCAGCGAAGTTTTTAATCTGGGGATTTTAAGAACATCACATGCTCAGTCTGAGAACTGGCCGGACCTCTACAACGTACAAATGCACATTCCAAGCTTGTTTCTCCTCTATTTAGGTGTTTTCTTTCGTTCAAAAAAATGGAAATCTATTAACCTACGAAAATAGGCTACTGAAGGAAACCAAGCGCAGCAACTCCTCAGCGGGCACCTGCGGCACCATTTTGAGGAGTTTTCCGCTGGAGGGACCAACTTTGCATTTTTCGGGCGAAGGCGAATTACTTCAGCATCTCGGAGGATTTATTGCACCTTAAAATGACGTACACGTATAGTCAACGATCTTTAATGGTGCTTGCTCTATTAGGGGTCCTGTCTGCCGTTATGGCTTTACTATCAGTCTTCTTGATTTTCCAACTTCAGTTACAACAAACGGGTGTCAAGGAATCTACGTCGCCTGTCGTTCCTGTTGAAATTGCAGTTGTTCTCTTGCCGGTTTCAACAGTTCTTACTGCTTTGTCTTTGACACTAAACCTAACTTCTGTGGTTGTATGCCTCCTGCATAGCTATTTCACCGCTGAGATTTGCAGAGGGGAAGAAGACACGGAGAGGTAGTCTAACATTTGTTTACTAACATGATGCGCAGTGACTGTAGCACTCAGTTCAGGGAAACAATGTTTTGATATCTTTATTCAACACCTTACTAAAGTCAAAATATTACTCCGTGAAGGGGCATGAAGTAGCCTAACCTAGTGGGTGACCCCAAAATGTCAATGCTACCCCTCATTCAAACTGAATAGCCTATACAATTCTCATTTATCATACCATTCGTAACCCAACGACCTTCCCCGCATTTAACGCAGCACGCTTGTGGGTGTTTGCATACAATTTGAGTAGGCTAAAATTGTATGTACTGTAATGGTCAGTTGCATGACAATAATCTGATGCATGTGGCTTAAAAAGAACTGTAAATGTAATTTGCACAACCTTTTCTGCCTCTGTAGGGCGGACTGGTTTCTGTTGGACAGTCGTGCTGTGCGGCATGTGGCCATAGGTTTATTCTGCCTCGGCGTGTCCGTCTATCTAGCAGGTAAGTGAAACACATTGTTTGTTCATATATAAATGTGTGCTTTGGTCAATTTGGTCACCATCATAATCTGCGAATAGCTGTGGGACTGAGACTTTTTTCAAACCCTGAATCTGAAAGAAAGAATTAAACTGATGTGAAGATGTTAGCCTATCACAAAAGCAGTTTTAATCATCAACAAACAAATTCCACATTCATAACAAGCATTAAATCAATATTATGATAGATCACAAAAAATAATTAAGGACAAAGGATAAAGTTAAGCTCGTTGAGACATTTCTGTGCGTCAGTCAGCACCTGCAGGCTAAGGTCTGGTCAAATTCCTTGAGAGCACTATGCTCGACTGAGAACAATTCTGTCTTTTATAGACATCCCTAAACAGACATGCTAATGGCATGCCTGGCAGAGTGTCAGGGTTTCCCCTTGTGGGGAGGACCTGTTTGAGGGCTCCTGATCTGCCGATGTAGTGGCAGCACCCTCACAAGATTAAGGGACAGGGAGCCTTTCACAACCCCCAAACCTCCTCCGTGCAGAATGAGAAGGCCGCCGTTTTACATTCCCGGGCCATGTTTCTCCCCCACTTCTTTAGACGCTGCAGACTCCACCACCCTCTTCCTACAAAAGAGTTAACACAACAAGAACAGCGCAAATCAGTGTCTCTGCCTTGCCAAGGGTGTCCGAGGTTAAGCAACTCAATTGTGTGACGGTGTGTGTATTCTTTGTTTTGCAGCCATGTCCATTTATATGCTGCTGGTGTTTGAGAACGAGACAGGCATCGCCAGCGTGTGTGTGCTGTCATCGGGAATACTCGTGCTGCTGATCATAGTGGCTCACTCCCTGGCACGAGCGGCCCGCACCGCCCGACAGTACCACAGCGAGCACCCCCACGCCATGTACCAGAACGAGCCCGAGAGCAGCCCCGGTGCCCACCCTCCTGAGCTGGGCCACGTAGACAAAGTCAGGACCCAGCGCAGCCAGTCCATCCTGCAGCGCCAGCTGTCCTACCCTCCCTGCCCTAACGTCAAACAGAAGCAGCAGTATGCTCCGTCCAGCGGGGTGCCCAGCCACGCCAGCGAGAAAGAGAGCTACAGCGGCAGTGGGGGAGCAGCGCCACGCATGCACCGGACCCTGTCGGCAGAGTCCGGACTGCTCCAGTCGCCGTCCAAGCCCTGGAATGGGATCAACAGTGAGATGAGGACTGTGTTGGCACGGAAGTCAGGTGCTATAAGCAAAGACTCCACTCTGGTATGATCAACAACGACCAAGTGGTCAGCCCAACCAGGGCCAGCCTGTATCCACAGATCTGTAGTTCCATCTGCCAGCAACACATCACATGAAGATGGTCACTTCATGAATGCTGTATAATGTATCATATGCTTTGCGCTGTCTGTCTTACTTAAGGAAAGTATCAGGAGGTTATTACCTCAACACTTAAGGTTACACACCACTGAAAATGCTAAATGGGTAATGTGGATTCCCCATGCATCACTTCTCTAACTGTTGACCGCTGAACCAGAAAAATGCTTTCATTTGATATTTTTGTATCGTTATATTAACTTATTAGTTCCCTGTCAGTTATGTCATTTTTTTTTTTCATACTGACTGAAATAATTTCCAATAAATAGAATTTGTTTAACAGTCTATTTGGAAATGGCTTTGTTTATAAAATAATTACATTTATTAGATAATTAGAATTAGATAATTTGATTGTTAACTAGAGAAGCTCTCTGAGAGCGCAGACCTCCGCCAAGCGAAAACATAACTGGTTCCTGGATCCAGACAGCAGAGTTATCTTGCAAACAAACAAAGACAGACAAACAAATAAACAAACAAACAAACCCTGATAAAAACATAACCTGGCAGAGGTAACTGCTAGGCCTAAAGGAAGCATTTAACCTTAAATGGATTGAAACTGTTATCAAAGTGTATCTGACCCTTTGGTCTAGTAGATATAAACAGCACTGAGCTCTGAAATAAAACATATGTCCAAATCACACACAATCACACGCAGACCAACTAAACTTGTATTTGTGTCACCACTTGATGAAGATCTATTAGATCTGAGATATGTGGCCAGTGATAAAACTGGCAAACTACAAAATCAGTTGACAAGCTCACTCTCTCAGCCTACTAAGCAGCCTGCAACAATGGCAAGTAATACTTGCAATGTCTTTCCTCTATTTTCACTTGAAAAATCTCTGGAAAAAAAAAGAATTTGCTTAGCAGTGTAACCCCACCTTACTGTTGAACAGTGTATATTATGGACATGCAAGGGAAAGGGGGAAAATTGGTCTTACTGTTTGTCAACCAATTATGTTTTCAGACTTACACTGAACCTTGGGAAATACTATATTGGTTTTGTCTAGGGCTGGATATGTATGGAAAGAGACTTAAATAGGTCTTAAACTGATGGCAAATAGGACTCCAGTTTTTGCATTAAGACATACTGTTCAATATGTCTTCAGAGGAGTAGTAAAGTTTCTCACTGTGGTGAGCTCATTATGATTAAGGGACACTAACCTTGGACACAGTTTCCCACTGGTCAGTGATCAGGAGGCAGAGGATGGGGAAGGGTCAAGGGGATGAGGAGTGGGGCTTACATCACTAATGTGTCATCACACACACATGAAAACAAACAAAGACATGACAACAAATGAAATAGAATGAACTAAAGAGGGGTGGAAATCAGGAAAGTAGTGAAACTGGTAGTGATATCTGGTAAAAAATGCTGACATATAATAAATGAAAGATAATGGAATGAACAGAGGAACAGACAAAAAACATATGTTTTTTCAGTTACTGTTTACAAGGGGTGATGTGCATTCTGTCTGAGTGAGAAATTATGTGAATTATGACCTCTACCTGCGGCCTTGGGTATTGTTTATCTGGTCTTTCATAGAGATGGTCTGACGAAGCAATCCCTCTATGCTTTTGAAGTAGAGACTGCTGTTTGTCATGCTTTTTACGGCACTATGGAGAAAAAAAAGAGAATTTAAGGCCTACAAAAATACACTCTAAACAACAAGTTTTTTTTGGTGACTCCTTTGTTTAATCCTCCATATATTACCTGCATGCATACTCTACTGTATAGATGGCCCCTTGACTTTGCTCTTCCCAGCTTTGCATATCCGACTGTGAGTGGAAAACAATAAAAGACATCGTAGAGCTTCATCAATTTAGAATGTAGGCTATGTTAATGCCAAACAGCAAGGCAGGAAATGCAATGGGAATCCCCTTGTGTAAAATATATCCTGGTCAGAATAAACAGCTCTGTCGATATCCAGAATGAGGAGAGGCATGAAGAGTGAATGAAAATGGAAAAGACGACATGAACTCACTTTGTGTTGCACTAGCTCTGGCAGTGACCTCCTGACATGCTCCTGCAATCTGTACAGCGCCACAGACGGTTCATTGGCCAAAACGTACATGCTCTCTGTGAATTTATCTGTCACTGGAATAGATAACAATTACATTTTAGTTGGGTGACTTGCTGTAAAATATATCCTAGCCTACATAGCAGCTGCAATTGGTAAGTTAATGTAGCCCTACAGCCAGCTGACTGCTAACGTTAGCCTTAAGGTTGGGTAGTGGTCAAAAGACAGATTATTAGCAGCGTCCGCAGATATAACATGACAGTTGTTTGTAATGGTTAATTCATTCACCTCTTTTAACTTTGAGCTGCATTTCTTGGTCATCCATTTCGACAACTTAGACGTCCCTGGCTTCTTGGTAGCAATGTCGGTCTGTTTTGTTTTCTTTCTGCCCTTGAAAATGGGTCCGTTCACCCGCGAAGGCTCTGAATGCATAGTTCCTAGGTGTAAATGTTTTAGCCTACCACCACAACAACAGTTAGGCTACGTTAAACTTGTTACACCGTCCCTTATATTACAGTGACTTAATGAATGTCTTTACATGTCTCTACAGGCAATGTCTACGGGAAATTACCGATTAGTCTTACTAATGCATTAAATGCGTCTCGCGTAAAGAATCGTCAAATGCATCATGGGATTGTGCATTTTTGTTTCACTTTTGATAAGCATCCCTATCTGGAGCAACTGAATGAAACGTCGGATAAAAATTATGCAATGACATATCGAATACCCTTTTGAAGTCTTGTAGCATATGCTGATGCGGTAAGAATATCATTTGTTAAATAGTTTATAGACGACCGGTAACAAAGCTTGAGTGCGATGGACTCAACATTTAGGCTACTCCGTCTTTACTCAACTTTAATTAGGCCTGTTGGCTAGTGGAGTCGACACAGTGTAGCCATATTCCTTAGAATTTATGATTGGTTTCAGTAGATGTTATGTACAGTGGAGAAAAAGTAAGGCAAAACTCTGGTACACCGCCCTTAATTGACATTTATCCTTAGGTAACATGGACAAAGATACTGTGCCCACAAACTCAACTTTAACAAATAAACAACGTGGAAACGAAGCTACAGTTCGACCAGCTACTTTGGACAGTAAGTTTTTAAGGTGTTAATGTGTGAGAAACTGCACTGAACATGAACCCTGCTGTGACTTAAAACGAAGAAAAGGGGCTCAGTGGTCACATGCAAAATGTAATGTAGAGGCTATTAAAAAAGGGCAAATGTCGTGTAACTTTATACGTTTATTTTGTACATTTATAAATATGCGTAGTAGATTTCAAAACTGTCACTGAGCACTGACTCACTGCTAAAGCTTTTATCCTCTGTGTTCCTCCAGACCTCTCTATACACCAGTTGGCAGCTCAAGGTGACATTCCACAAGTGAATATCCATCTTGCCAAAGGTAAAGTGTTGTACTGTCTAACTAACACAAAGACCACTTGTGACTACTATCAAATGCAGTTGACATGGGTGGTTCATGTCTTTTCAGATGGTGCCTTGCTGAACACCACTGATAGGCGTGGATACACTCCTCTTATGTGGGCTGCAGCTTTTGGTGAAATTGACATGGTAAAATCCCTCTTGGAAAAAGTAAGTGTAGCACATTGGTTCAGAAAGGATTAGGAATCACTGCTTTATGTCAGCAAATCATATCAATCTAGTTGGCCTAAGTGTTTTTTTTGTATTTCATTTGAAGGGGGCAGATCCCAAAGTTCTTGCACGCGAGCGGGAAAGTGCCTTGACTTTGGCCAGCTCTAGAGGCTATGCTGACATTGTTACTCTTCTTCTGAAAAAGGGCGTTGACATAGACTCCTATGATTGGGTAAGACTTTTTTCCCTTCCGCATACTCATCTGCTTACACATGACATTTTTGAGTGGCACATATTACTTCATTTTTCAAACCCTAATCTCCGAACTCCATATACCCAGAATGGAGGCACTCCACTTTTGTATGCAGTGAGAGGTAACCATGTTGGGTGCGTAGTTGCCCTTTTAGGTGAGTATACTTCCTTTACCTTCAACTGATATAAATGTCAATGATGCATCTTCCTCAATTGTTTGAGATTAGTGTGCACTTACTATTGTCTATTCTAGCTGGTGGTGCTGATCTGACCTTTGAGGCAGACTCTGGGTATAACCCAATGGACTTGGCTGTCGCTTTGGGGCACAAAGAAGGCAAGTGCATGAAATATGCTTTCACTGGAATTAGTTTATCCATCCTTCACAAGCCTTTAGTAAACCCCTATCGAGTGGCAGGCAGGCAGCAACAGTGCTACACACCTGGGGCATGCTCATACCCCCAGTGTAGCACTTTAGCTGCCTGGCAGCTCTAGCTATTGGCTGCAGCCACTTGAGCTAGGTAGGACTGATTGTTCTAGTTGTTTTGTGCTGACAGTACTCATGAACTTGACAAACAAGAGATCTATATGAAAAATTGCAGGAATTCTTTTAAGTATAATGCTATTTTTCCTAACAGCACAAAAGGCCATTGAGGATCACATTCTGAAGATGCTAGGTTACAAACCCAAAAATGAAAAGACACCATAATTTGTGGACTAGAGGGTAGTGAACGGGCAGCTACAGCACTGACTGGGACTGGAAGGAGAAATACAAACACGGACCAGTAACCATAACCAAAGTACAAAACTTGTGTTTATTTACTTTTTATACTGTCAACTTTGTTTTAAAGGGGGTGACAAAGATGTGTAATTTTTTTTTTAAATAATAAAGGCACTCTTGATGGGTGATTATTTTACCATAACAGTTTCTAGCAGTTTCTTTTTTCATGCTGTAGATGTAGTGGCAGACAACTTCCGTTGGGGTAAAAAAAAAGGGAAAAAAAGCAGTGTTGTTATTTTACTGTAGTACTTCTCTTCCTTAAAAAATCATTGCATTCTTTCTCCCAGGATATCCAAAGAGTAAATAATTATTCTTCCAAAAAAGTCAGCACTGTTTTCAAATACTATTTTTATCTTGTGCACTGGGGGGGCCTCCTGAATGGGAAAGCTGTGGGTGAGGAGTTAAGGAGAGGATAAACACAAGGACAGTGCCAGCCCAGCATGTTTGGCTTTCCGGCTAAGAACAGAACCAGTGTAGACAACAATCCTCTGCCTACTGCACAACCAATTGACTAATGCATTTCCAATTGAATTGATTTGTCACATTTTAAAAGTGTTTCATTTTCAATCTATGGAATATCAGTGTGTTTACCGTGTCCTATAATAGGGCATCCCATTCACAACCTGACTTACATGTGTATTTGTTTCAAAAGTGATTAATTTACCTAAAGCTAAAAATTCTGTGGGACCGCCATACAAAACAAAGATGGCTAATATAACACAAAATAACTGCTGTCAAGGTAGGCCATAAGGATATTTGTAATGAGTTGTCATCTTCTGGATAAAAGTCTGTGATCTGAGCAAAGTCGTTCTCCTGTAGGCAACCTGATGTGAGAGAAAGCACACACAGTCCCGAGTGTTGGTTAGTGGGAGTAGCCCATGTAAGAATTCTACTGACAAAACATCTGTAACTACTGTTGTTAAAGATAGCCTGATCTACCTACCTTGTAATCTGCACGTCCTCCCTGAAAATCCACCCTGAAACTGTACTTTTACCTCGGTCATCCGCACACTTTGAGGGAATTCCAGTAAGACCCACTGAGAATCGCCCTGTCACCACAGATATAGCCTAGTTATTACCTTGTTATCAACTTCACCCATTAATTCAGTCTGCAGAGTCTTGCATGAAAACGAGAAGCTGCAAAGAGTATAGAAGTCCTTCTTTACTCTTTGCAAGCAGCCTACCTGATCTGAATTCCAGCACGTCTCTTCGTTGGAATCGAACATGTACTTCTTCCCAAACTGTTTGGCATCTCGGTTCAAGACTGAGCTCACTCTGTTAAACCAGGGCTGAAAATAGTTTAAAATTCATCGCCTTGTACTGTTCACCTCGCCACTGGATATCAACAGGGCTATATTTTTTAGATTAGCTTGGAGTGAGATTTGTTACACATCTGACCATCAAATAGAAGCAAACAGTGTCTTATCAAGCAATAACTGAACGACTAAACTCATTAAGGAACACACAGCCTAGAGGCTTATCAGTGACAGACTGAAACAAATCAACTTCACCTGGAAAGGGAAGATGAGGCCTTGCATTTTATTTTAAAATGAGAACTGTACACGAGTTGGTGGTATCTTGAAGCCTATATGTTGGGTCATTTCCATGCAAAAAAAACGTCCTTTCTTTCTTTTTAAATGGGTTCATTTTACCTTTCCAGATTAAATTGGTTCGTTTCAGCGTGTGATTCTATGCGTTCCTTAATTCGTCCAACTAGAATTAAATAAGCAACTTTGCGCTTTTGTTTGACAGATGCGCTCATCGTCAGCAGCGAACACTGGCTGGACGTAGCCTACAAATCTCGTTCCGTTTAATTAAAAAAATCATTACTACATAGGGGAAGCGAAGAACTGTCAGGATTAAAGGCATGCGTGGCGTTTGGCATTGCTATGTCCAAATGTGTGAGTTGGCAGCCTTGGTTTTGGTCTGCTCTCCTCTATCCAGTAGCCCACTGCGTACCACCGCTCTTGATAACACATCTAAGTTAAAAGCTCATGCTGCATCAATGCTATAGGCTATGACCACAACACTGTCGACATGATTTTAGCTTCACGAACCAGCGCCCGTAACTAACACAGGCAAGGCAAATAAACCATGTTCTGCACATGCTTAGTAGCCTAACCTACCCATCTCTAAGAGCATTTCACACATACATTTAGCTACATTTCCGTACCTGTGCTGTGTTTTACTGCATATCAGTGATACAGCCATCTTTGGATTCAGCATGTGGGGCTGAAAGAGTAATCACAACAAGGACCAAAACACATCCGTGTTCCCCGATTACAGGAACAGCCTACATTCGTTCTATCGCCCCCTACTGAACTGAGTCCGTGAATAAAGTCGCCGGACGCATTTGCTCAAATGTTCAGTGTAGTCAAAAGTAAATTGTGACAATGAAATATTCATGTTCAGTGGGAAGAGACACGTGGAAAGATGTCTAGGTATGCTGATCACTCAATGTTTTACATTTCCCTGCATGCTTTACAGAATAAATTCCCTCCTGTAAAGAGTAGGCCTACACATGCCATATAGCTGAATCAGCTATTCAAGTGGGATCACCAAATTAATTGTCCCCATTAACTGCAAAATTATCCCTTGAAATCCTACAGCTAAAAATACTCATACTATTCACCCAATAACCTTGCTGATTTACAGATAAAATGGGCAAATTTAGCAGGCCTAAGCGCTCATTGTGCATAATTTACCCTCCCAAAGACCTCAAGATGGCAGTAATGGTCTATCCTTCTAGCATCAACAGCATTACCAGCGCCCCCCCCCCCCCTTATTTTACACAACAGTGAGGAACAAATTCAAAGATATCTCCTTAATAGAACTTAGAAGGCCTCTGTTTAAATATTGTCAATATATAGATGTATGTGATTTGTTTAATGTGCTTTTCCAGCACTGAAATCCTTTTGAGTGAACAGTTCACAATAGGTTTCATCTAAATTGAGATAAATGTTGCAATGACCTTCAGTAGACCGACTAGAACACTTACACATTGTTGCTTAATGAGAGCTTCAGGGATTTGAGAGCATTTACTTTCCCTACAAATGTGTGAAATAGGTTGCCATGCACAGACCATTTCAGTGGTAATTTACCATTGAATAGACTACTTGGATCATTTTAGTTTAAATCATTTCTCGTGACTGCTTAGTGTTTAGACACGGTATCTTTGAATCACACATTTCTTTCTTTCTTTTTTTTTGATAGACTGCCTTCCATTCTACAGAGGAACAATTGTCCAGAGGGTGTTTTTGGAGAGGGACAGGCAGTTTTTCAAGGTGATGAAAGCACCCAGGCCGTCCTGGTTATGGTGCACTGCCCACTGTGGATAATCAATAAGTCTGAATTACAAAACCTGATGGAACTGGGCTTGTGTGAAAATTGCAGAGGGTGCAGGTCTTTGGAGGACACCCCTTTCCTTGTTCTAGAATGCACTGACATGACTGTAAGCTCCTGGAGTTCATAATAGTTTTAAAGAAGTTTTTCTTTTGATGTTTGCCTGTGGAGTTTTTTCCTTTATCCAGTTGTGGGATAAGACGTATATGTGACTCAGTGAGAGAACGTCTGTTCTGTCTGGCATCTCGGAAGAGGTAAATAAGCCGCCTGTCTGTGGTTGAATTTGATCCATTCCGAGGTTTATGAGCTGTAGGTACTTGAGCAGATTGTCCTGCTGCAGCGGATCATTAATCGTAGCTCTTGCTTAGGGAATGAAGCATCTCCCTCTACAAAAAAAAAAGATGCCAGGCAAAATGTCTTAACTCAGAGTGTTACTCACCAAACATCGCTTTGCTACAGTAATGAACTGCCGTTTACACTACTGACAGGTGTCAACTGAGTGCTGCAGTATACTCTTGAATGAGTCTTTTTTATGGGCGAAACCTGACATATATGCGAATAGTTAGAGGGCAAGGCTGAGTAATTGCACACTTTCAATATTTAATGTGCATTGAGACACTCAACATTTTAATAAGCAGAAAATGACCAGGAATGTCAGACACATCTGCTTGCACAGGAGCAATTAGGCGACTGAGTTTATGCTGTTCCTCACATGCCACATCCTCTGCTGGAATTTTCTGCTCTAGTTTGAGTGAGGTTCTTAATTAAACCATTAAGCAGCAGAGCATTTTCACAATATGCTCCACTGCCTCCATTACTAGACACAATCTTTTGTAATTTGTTCACTTACAACCTCAAGCAGCGAGTTTCTGTCACGGTCGTCTGTTTCCTCACATACCATCAGTTGCATTATTTTGTCAGTGTTAAGAGTATAGTCACATGTGCATTACTGTTGCTGTGCCTTACAAGGGAGACTGATTGATGATGGGGCATGGTTCCTTGTGTGAGTGATTGCCTATTCTTGCTGTTTCAAGTCTGGGAGCTGTGTGAGTGTAATGCTGATGAAATTAGTGGCTGATTCAAACTGAAACTTTCTGCAAGACTCTGATGACATGATTGCTTTGCGATTAGGACTAAAATGGTGTTGACGTGTTCCGGTCTTCCAAAGAGAATGAGGGAGAGAGAGAAAAAAAAATCACTGACTTTCTGGCGAGCAAACCTCAACATTCCCAGCAGATATCACACGGGTGCAAACCCCAGGTGCTCAATTATCACTCAAACATCCCTGCCCCCAGCAATACAGGCCCGATTAGCGCCATTGGAATAAAAAAAAAGTGAGATGAGTAAAACTGCAAGTTTGGAGGATTGGGGCCATGAGTCCCCTGTGCTTTGTGTTGTCTGTCCCCCTGGCTGTCAGAGCCTGTACAGGAGAGCTGCATCAGCAAGGCTTATGAAGTGTGGCCACTCCGACTTAACACCTCATTGGTCAACAATCCAACCTGCTTGAGGGCAAGGCACAAGACCTGCCTCAGGACACGGACCTGAAACCCCAGACAAGTCTATGGGCATTGTGTTCTCTGGCAGAAGGCATTAACGGTAATCGAGCAGGCAGCTCAAGCTCACATGTTGATGATGTGACCAAGTGAAAAAATACCCTGCAATATTGTGGTTGAATGCATGCTGTTGGGGTTAGCTTTCACATTCAGTACATAAGAGAGGGGACCTATGTCAGTCTGAATGCTTAGTTGAGGTTTGACTAATTATTAAAGGCTACAAATAGTAATAAGGACTCTTATGTGACTTTATTATGGCCGCTGTACCATGGAAGCGAGTGGTCATACAGGCTAGTGTTTTTGTCCTCTCAACATTTTTTAGCTGAGAATATTATTACTGAAATCCCACCAGTCCAAACAAAACTTGGCATCGTTATAGCCCCACATGGCTGATACAGAATAAAATGTGCTATAAAATGTGTTTCTCTACATGCTTGCACCCCTTGAGGTTGGGTAGGAGCGCTCTCTGAGAAATTATGAAATTTTAATGGCAACGTCTCCCTGTAAGCGCTATATAAGACCATCTCTATTGTTAATGGAGCTTTATAAATCAATAACATTGACTTGAATTGATGTAACAGAGGCGGGCGAAAATAAATACTAAGTCTGACAACTCTGCAGTTCAGAGCTTAGTTCTTCCACTGCTTCACTGGAACTTCAGTCAAAGCAGCAGAAGACTTTGTTGTCAAAAACAATAACAAACAAAAACACTGCCTCTCAAAGGCATCATAATAAACACAGTTTCTATTTCAGCTATTTTTCTTTTTAATTATATGTCAGGGCTCCTTAAATTCTGAAATGAATAAGATTTCTCAACATATAAAACATGCAGGAGCAGTTGTCAACTATATTTCCCATATAATTAATTGTACAGTAATTAATTGAGAGCAAGTATTCTATGCAATTGTAAGCAAAACCCTCTGACTACGCCAACTTTCAATTCCGATGTGTCAAGATGTGTGCCCTGCTACAGCCAATGAGAAAGTCAAAGCTATGTACAGTATTTTTTGTGCTTCCAACATCTGACCTGATAAACATATTTCTATATCAGGATCTGGCACAGAGGCCACTGAATGTTTGAATGTCTGACCTTACATCATTCCTTGAATCCAAGAATATGTCCACTCCTAAATGTACCTGGTCCACAGAAGCTGTGCAGCTGTGTGTTCCCAAGTCCTCACGTTCTCGGTCCTATGGGATGGCACAAAAAACACCTACAGAGGGAGAGAAATAGAAAGATGGTAGAGCAGTGTCTCTTAAGGGAAGAGCAAAGGAGATCATGCAACCATACAAAATATTTAAACTATTTTTAATCATATTATATCTAGCCCCTTAAGTGTAACTCTTTAACTTAATCAGTACCTAAAGTCTACCCCAGCTAAAGTTTACCCCAACCAGCCAATTAAATCGACCCCAATCAGCCCCTTAAGTCTACCCTACATAGCCCCTTACGTTTACCCCAATCAGCCCATTAACTTTGCCCTACATAGCCCCTTATGTTACCCTAACAATCCCCTTAAATCTACCCGCCCATCCCCCAAAAGTTCACCCCAACCAGCCCCTTAAATCTACCCCACCCATACCCTAAAGTTTACTTCAACCAGCTCCTTCAATCTACCCCACCCATCCCTTAAAGTTTACCCCAACCATCACCTTAAATCTATCTCACCCATCCCCAACAGTTTACTCCAACCAACCCCTTAAATCTACCCCACCCAGCCCCTTACGTTTACCCCAACCAGCCACTTAAATTTACCACACCCATCCCCTAAAGTTTACCCCAACCCATCCCCTAAAGTTTACTCCAATCAGCCCCTTAAATCTACCCCACCCATCCCCTAAAGTTTACCCCAACCATTCCTTTAAATCTACCTCACACATTACCTAAAGTTTACCCCAACCATCCCCTTAAATCTACCCCAACCATCCCCTAAAGTTTACCCCAACCATCCCCTACAGTTTACTCCAACCAGCCTGTAAGGTTTAGAACAATTAGCACCTTAAGTGTACCCCAATCAGCCCCTAATGTTTACCCCAAATCAGCGCCTAAAGCTTAGCTCAATCAGCCCCTTAAACTTAAACCAATCAGCCTCTAAAGTTTAGCTCAATTAGCCCCTTACATTTATACCAATCAGGCTTTAAAGTTTATCCCAATGAGCACCTTCAATCTACCCCAATAAGCACCTTAAGTTTACCCCAATAAGCACCTTAAGTCTTTTTTTTTTTAAAGCATATTTTTGAGGAGTTTTATTTTTATTTGATAGGATTGTGGAGAGTGCCAGGAGGCGAATGGGAGAGAAAGCAAGGCTGGGATCCGGAAAGGAGTCGAACCCGGGTCTCCAGCGCACGATGCAGGTGCCCTAACCATCATATTTACCCCAATCAGCCCCTAAGGTTTACCCCAACCAGCCCCATACATTTACCCCAAACCATCCCTTAAATTTGCACTAATCAACCCCTAAAATGTACCCCAATCAGCCCCTAAAATTTACCCCAAACAGCCCCTAAATTTGCACTAATCAGCCCCTTAAGTTTCATCCAAATCACAAAACAGGATATTAGGTGGCAGTCATCCTGCTCAGCAGCTGGTCTACACGCTGCTCCAGGCAGCTGAAGAGCCCGTCTGAGAGGTCCTGCGGTCGGCTGTACACACTCCACTCCAGGAAGAAGACCTCCATCAGGAAACCCAGCACGTCAGCCTGTGGTCAGACCGGAGACATAAAGAGAGCACATTTAGTCCAAAAGGCTACTGATCCATAAACTACATCCAGGAGGTGGTTGGTGAAGAGGCTATTTACCCGCAGCAGCTCCCAGCATTGTAATGCCTGAGGTAGCCATGCCTCGGAGGGGCGGGGCATGAAGGCATGGATCATTTTCACTAGATGATCCAAGAACCCACCCTGAACCCGCTACAGAAGGGAAGAGAGAGAGTGGTGTAAATTAGGTAGGACTATGTAATGACTATATGGGCAACAGAGACCGAGGTTGCACAAAACTCACAGGGGCCAGCCTGGCACGAGTCCCCTGAAGCTCCCCAAAGAACACCATCTCAAAGATGACGTCCAGCAGGTTGACATGGTGGATCTAAAACCAAAAGAAATCAATGAATTTATACCTGAGGACATTAGCTTAGGTGAGCTAATGAGTACAGCAACCTGACATACCTGAACCTCCAGAAGCTCAGTCTCAATGGTCTGAGCACTACCAGGAGTCTGGACAAAGGCCACTAGCTGGTCAAAGGCCTGTTGAAATGCACCAGCATCCTGGAAGAAAGTGAAAAGAGGGGGGAGGGGAGAGAACATCTGTTCAGTGAATTCTGGTCTTGCCTGGCATACATTTCAGATGTGCACTCAGTCACGCAATTCACTGATTTATTGTTGCGTGTCAAGGTCACATCTGGTCCTGTAAGACTAAATGCAATCTACAGTAAGAATGCTACCTGTCCGTTGAGAGCAGCCATAGTGCGCAAAATCATCTTCCCTGCCACGGTGATGAAGTTAGCATACTGCTCCTCGGCGAGCAAGACCTGATCAAAGCATTAAAACATACAAACAAACAACACGTTTAAATGGTGAGAAACCTCAGACCTCATGTGCAAGAAATTGGCGACCAAGACAAAGGACTGATCAAAATGATCAATGTCAAGGATTAGTACTTACAGCAAACGCTTGTCTCAGGCTATTAAGCCTCACAGAGAAGTCCTCCAGACCAGAGGGCAGGAAGAACTGGCTGTAATAACAAATTCAAGAACACGGTCACATTGAGACTAATATTATGTCACTTTGTGTTTCAGATTTTCCACTGGGAAAGACTGCTAGCTAAAAAAGCATGTTTTTAACTCTTTCAAACTCTTTAAATGATCCCATTCTGCTAATTCATACCACGTGATTTGTGGGCTTTGTTGTGTTTTTCCAATTCACAAGCGCCATACTTACTAGAGGGAGGGAACCTGCATGGCCTCAGGCAGCAGGTTGCTGTCTCCATCCCCCTACCAGAGCAAACAGTCAAAACACATGAGAATGACAGGATGAAATCACTAGGAAGAACAGCTTATCACCGGAAAACTCTGCAGGTTTAAGTTGGGGAATAGCCCTAGCATGAACGCTTCATATTACCTGAGCAGAGCTCAGAGTACCAGAGGAGTAAGCAGCACTGCCAGCAGCACCAGAACCACATGCAGCATCACCACGGACAGCGTCAGGACCATGGATGTCACCCTGTCCAGCCGCACCAGGACCAGCGGCGTCAGGGCCACAGGTAGCATGAAGATGAGCAGCATCAGCATCGCAGACAGGACCAAAGCCAGGCATGCCAGGACCACTGGCAGCGTCATGGCCAGGGGTGTCAGGTCCGGCAGCAGTGTTGGGCCCGGGGGCGTCAGTGCCAGAGGCAGCATCAGGTCCGGCAGCAGTGTTGGGTCCAGGGGCGTCAGCGCCAGAGGCAGCATCAGGTCCGGCAGCAGTGTTGGGACCGGGGCCATCAGGGCCAGAGGCAGCGTCAGGTCCGGGACCAAAAGCAGGCTCGGGAGGAGGGAAGGTAGGAGCAGGGACAAGAATGGTTTTGGCCCGCTCTGTGGTGGACACCCTTCCATTTCCAGAGATGGTCATTTCCTGGAATGACTGGGAAATCTCGACCATCTGTAGAAGACCATTCACCATGTGATAATGATAATAAATAAGATTTAGTAAAGAATTGATGGCTGACAGCAAGAAAAGTACCTGGACTCCATCCAACTCCAGGTGAAGGTTGGCCTCCGTCTCGAGACGGGATGAGACCTGGTTGATCCCACCACAGTACCGCTAGAAAAAGAAAACAACAGTCTGCAAACCAACTGAATAACGGTCTATATACTCACTCATATATTACATGTTAAAGGGGGTGAAGATCCATTAATATAGAAACACCTCCAAGTATCTATACCTGGATGTAGGTGACGAACTTCGCAGAAGCATACTGGTAACGGCTTCCCTAGAAATGAAAGGGTGATGTGAAAATGTGTTAACCATTGACGAGATAACTGACAATCAAAGAAACCAACAAGTCGTTGCTAATTAGAATACCTCTGGGGTCTCCATGTAAAAAGTGTTGGTCAGGTGCCACCACTGCTGCTTCACAGAGTCGTGCAGCTTCTCCATGCAGGAGAGTTTCACCTCCACCCTCTACACGAAAGAAACACACTGGTGAACTGATGAACAGAAGTGGAGAGGTACAGTAGTACACCGAAGAAGTCACTCAGATGGTAAAACCTAGTCTAAACAATGCTAAAATATCTTCATTGTTTGCTTGTTTACCCTCGGACCACAGGAGAACCACTCTGCGTGCTCAAAGCCCACTGTCCAGCGGGTGTTCTGGAGTTCCTGAGTCTGCAATACCATAACGTAATATACATAATTAATATGCCAGTACAAATTATTTTGAAAATGTCTTTTAACTTGAAAAGCTGAAAGCAGTGGAGAGCTGAAGTCACTATAGGAGAGACCCGTAATGACATGAAAAAGTAGCTACCATGAATGGCAGCACGAGCCCATGCTGAACATCCTGAAGACCCTGCAGCAAGGAGGTAAGGTATAAGGACTCATTGTGTATAGCCTACTTTTAGTATAATGTTCTATCAAACAAAGTGACTGCACCCTAAATAATTAGCCTAGGCCTATATGCTCACCATCTGGGATCCCATCCCGAGGAAGACAACTACAAGACAATAATAAAACCTTTGTTGAGACCAACATTAGAGAGATGATAACACACCTTCATAATCATATGGATTAAAGCAGCTACATTAGAAATCAGCTAAAAGTCTTACTGTCAGTCCAATCGGGAGTGTCAGCCTCAGCGGTCTCCCAGGTAGCCTGGGTTCCCACCTCGGCTGTGAGGGCATCCCCTCCAGCCTGGGTGCCAACTTCCAATGCAGTCTGGGTGCCGATCTCCCTCGTCTTTCTCTTTCGGCGGCCGAAAGACAGCTTAAAGCAGCCTGCCATTAAGCCTATGCTACTATCAATTAGCTATGAGAAGAGGAAAAAATCGCAATGGTCTGCTCTTGAATTCAATAATTTCTGACTGACCAAAGAATGTGTACTTTGTAAAATCAAAGTTCTATGGAATGATAAACAATCAGATTCCAACAGAGTGATTGTTACTAGGGCTTGACGTCATAATTGGAGCATTAGCGTTCTGTGATCTTTACTTTTTACCCGTAACTAAAAAAATCTTTGATCATAGGCTACCTTGAATGAATCCTTATCATAATAACACTTTTGTGAAAAGTGAAAAACATTAGAACAACTGCAGTATATGACTATATTAAAGCGTATAACACAAAGAGATCGCTTAACGTTATTTTTGAACATGCGAGGGAGTTTTAAGGGCATCTTAGTTTTGCCGTTTCATTAGCCTTGGCTAAAACTCCACGAGTCTGTTCTGTGGTTATTGTGGGTGTGGGATGCACGCAGTCTCTCAGAAATTATCTGGTCATTTCTAGGGTAGATGGATGTCTCCCGCAGGCAGCTGATGACTCAAAAAAATGTGTGTAACTGTAATAACTTCCAAATTATCACAAAACCCACGAAGAAGAAAATTCACAGGTGTTCAACCCTGTTAGGCTTACTACTGTCTGTCTGTGCTTCGGTGAACATTGTAGCCTAAGTGCATATCTATATGACACAATCACGTACTGTATGTCCGCCATCTGTAGCATGCAGTGGAGTGTGCATTTGCTTATGTGCAGAATTTCTTGAAATTGGTTCTAAATGAATCAAAAACTAAATGTATGATCTTTACTACAGTATATTGGGAAAGTGTGAACTTTATGCCTAACATGTTCCATGAATGGAACACAAATTGAGCTGGCTGGATAACAAACAATCCTAGAACACACAGGCTCACAAAAAAAGGTAGGCCTAGGCCTAAAAATTAAATTGAGTTTTACAGGATTAGAGTCGGACTAATGACTATAATGTGTATGTATGCATCCCTTCCACACTGCAATGATTTATACAGTCACAGTTCACTACATTTTATAACTCCGGATGGGTCTAGAACACACTGTAAACTATAGGCTACAAAAACGTAGGATGGTCTTCCCTCTCTCTGTGGTAGGAGGGAAGCCCCCTTCTTATTCGTAAGACATTAATAGGGAAGCTATTTACCTGAATTCTCCCCTGAACATGAAAGATCTGACTCAGTGCATTGCAGTAAAAGAGCTTGATGCTCAGTCAGTTTCTCCCTCAATAATAATAAAAAAGAACTGTTGATGATTGATGAGCTTGAATGCACCAAGGCTGCAACTGGATTGGATAGCACTGTTATAGATTCCGCCACAGAGAATAACACTCATTAGTGGAGCAGAATGACAGATAAGTTTACACTGTACGTTGATCTGAATCATAGCATTAATAGGTAGGCCTGCGCTTATTGAATGGACAAAAGTTTATTGAAGAAATGTAAGATCCTGGAGAGCACATTAACTGACATCTTTGTACAACCGCCATAAAAGACTTTACATTTCACCAGAAACTCTTCACTTAAAAACTTTTGACTATGCTCGGGAAAAATGTTTTAAAGACATTTTGAATATCTTCTGCCATCTTTTACGTCTTCCCTCCTCTCACAGATGGACCACATGGTTTTACCATGCAGGGCAGATACTGAAATCCAGCAATTTCTTTCGCAAAAGCAAAGTGTGCCAGGTCTCAAGGCTCTTCATCTCCGTAGGACTGCGGTTTTAAAGGCTGCTCATGTTTGAAAGCCGAGGCTGGACAAAGCTGCACATTTTCCTCTCTGCTGTTCCGTGAAAGAGGCCAAAATGAGCCACGACACAAGGCAAGGCTACGTTTCATCTGTGGCGTGAGCACTCAGCTTTGCAGATGGAGGCCCGCTGCCTGTCTACGCCCCCCACCTGCCCAGCCGTCCATGGTCCTCAGCCTGCATGAGTCATGAAAGGTGAGTTCACGGTGCCCTTGAAAACGTAATCTGTGGCTTGAAATAAGATGTGTTGTAATGAAACACAAGGGAAGACAGGGAGCACTTAGTGGAAAATAAATGCCTGGGCCAGCCGTGAAATTCCTTAACGCGTATGGATTTATGGACGAGTGTGCTTAATCCACAGAAATAACCACTGTGACAGGGCCTCCAGAGATTACATGAGTCAGTAAGTAAGAAGTTAAAGAAATTAACAAAAAATTGGGGGCATGGATTTAGGCTTGCTGGAGAAGAAAGCTGTTCTTAAACTTCTGCAAAAATGTAAGATTCAGGTGAGAGTATTCTTTGGCTAGTGCAGAGGAGGGGGGGCCTCTGGGATTTCGTATCTTATTTTGGCTACTTTAGGCTGTGCATCCTCCCTGGAAGCGCCTTCTATCTCTTGACACACTACAGAAACTCTGTTGGGGCTGCTGAACCTGGGGCACTTAGCTTAACCCTGCAAATTGCATTTGCTGCCATTACTGCAAAATACCACCTCCAATTAGGGGAGCTCAGTCTCATTAGCAGTGATGACTGCAGACTGCAGACAGCAGCAAACACCTGTGTCACTTCCCATCATGCGGTTCATGTGCGAAGGTGGAGGTGGAGGGTAGTGTGTGTATGTGTGTGGGTGTATGCACGTGTGCTTGTGTGTGGCTGTTACATTGTTATGCGAGAGGAGTCACGGCATGCATGAGTCAAATATGCTGCACCATTGTCAGGCAGAATCTTTAATTTGTCCAGACAGCCTTGTAATTGGGTCTGCACGTTAGGGTAATGCCGCACCTCCGTCGCTAAGCATCCTAGGTTTTGCCATGCATCGAGGAATCCATTTGATGACCAGGTATCATTGCTGGGGGTCAATGCAGTAGCCCCTTATTCAATTCACCAGCTCAATACCGTTCAATCCCTTTGAAAGCGACTGCTGCCATCTCCAATTCTGCCCCATAAATGCTCCAATTTCCATTCCAATGAAATTCAAACACTTTCAATCTCGATTCAATCCTGCTGCGTTGCATCCACATAATGCGATCCTCTCAGCACCTATTGAAGATCTGAGCACAGGGAGAATGATGGACCTCACAGACATTTGGTGCAGCCTATAAAAATGACCCTTGGTTGGAAGTAAAAAAAAAAAACATAATTTGGAATGCATGGATAAGCTAAGAGAGTCCTATGCCCCTCAAGGTGCTTATTCTGGGCCTGATGGGTGAGTTTGAAATGTTAAATCAGAGCTGTCCAGTGTTGTTCTCTACACATAGTTTCCTCACATTTCTTTTCAAACCTGTTCAATTCTCATTGGTGATTTATTGTTTTTTTTCTTCGCCATGGTTTCAATTCACACCAAAAAAACAAATGAAATATTAAGCAGTAGGCAATGAAAAAAGGTTTGAGTGAAAATTCTTTCATCCATGTTAGAGAGCCCTCAGCGACCATAATGAACTGCTGTGTCAAAAAGAAAATGAACAATCCATCAGAAGAAGTGGTTGCAAGTGAATTATCTATCCTTGGTTTGCACAGCAGGCACCACCGTTTCCTGTTATCACCTTGTAATGCGCCTCAAACTGGGCTTATCTCGTTGCAGGGATTTTGAGCGGGATGGGGAAAAAACTTCACTGAACACAGCATTTGACATTAACAAACTCTAACCTTCAAACCCTTCTGGTAGTCTTGGATGAAATAGCCGTAAGGAAGCTATAATGACTGGGTGACAGTATGGCCGAGCGAGCGAACCAGGTCATAAGCATTTAGGCTAAAGGGGGAGAGAGCACTGGGCCGGAAAGGGCAAGTGAGTGGAGAGCCGTGGTATGGAATGAATGGCCGGCTTTAGGAGCCGCATGCCTTAATCAGAGCTGCAACGATGCATGAGGTTGTTCTCACTTGTGCTCTGACTGCATCAGTCTGTGTAATTTCCTGGCTTCACTGAAGAGGTTCTTTGCATGTCTTCTGGAAAGATTGCTCTCCAAACTGCCACTGATTTTTTTTTCCTACTTTGTAAACATTAGGTCCTTGCTCTCTCTCTCTCTCTCTCTCTCTCTCTCTCTCTCTCTCTCTCTCTCTGTAGCTAAGCAACGTGGCTGCCACTTATTAAGTCCAGTTTGGAGTTTGAGAGACATGCGGACACGTGCTCAAGCTGAATTTACATTGCACCGTGAGATTGGATTCCTTTGTTGACACTTTGTATTTGCTTGCCAGGCGTGTTCAAATGTTAGCTGAGAAACAAATTGGACTGTTGGTATGTGCAAAGCTGTTGTGTTTGAACGTGCCCGGGGGAATCTTGATTATCCTAGTTTTAGCATGCTGGCACTGAAAGTGTCTCAAAATATTCTCAGTTTTCTTATACAGTTTTTTTAAATCAATATTTTGGGTACACAAAGCAATTTCTGACTCAACATTGTGTAAATAATTCTGATTGAATAAGAAAGCACACACTTGCAGAACATAGACACTGTAAACTCTTTACACAATATCCCTAAAATAAAATGAATAAATAACAAACAGGAGATTAATAATGTTCATAGTATGCCTCTTCTACATGATTCATGCTTGCTGGCTTAACATCTAATATTGTGTGAACAAATATAACAGTATCTGAAGGCAACATAAAACAAATTGCAACTGATGGCCATAGAGTATGTGTCATCTGCCAAGATATGGCATTCCTGTGCTTTTATACTTGGTTCAAGTAAAAACAAGTTACAAGGCGTTTGGTCAAAATAATATTGCAACATTCAAGGCCTGTAGTTCTGATGTCAGGTGGTAGAATGGGACTGCCAAGTGATATTTCTCTGCTCTTCTGGACAGGATTGAGAATCTGATTTAAATTATATCCAATGAGACATGTCATCAGCTGGATGCATGCAGAATACAGAACTGGATACAAGCGCTACATGGCGTGTGTGTTTGTGTTTGTGTGTGTGTGTGTGTGTGTGTGTGTGTGTGTGTGTGTATGTGTGTGTCTAAAACAGCTCTGCAACAACAGACAGTTTACTCTGGTGACACCCAAATACTGTATACAAGTATACTTACAGTATGCCATAATGTGGCACTCATATTACACACCATATGCTGTACGTTTACAATGTGTGCTAATGTGTGTGTACTGTATATGAGTGTGTGTTGACCAGGAAAGTGTGTCCCGATGCACAGCGGCGGTCATAATAAGCTAGTGGTTGGTGCATGTCATGCTCTTGAGTTGAACATCTTAATGAAAGGCTTTTGTTCAGAATTCAGCACCTGATTCATTATTCGACTGAAATACAAGCCATTTTGGCTTAGAGATCCGTGTTCTCTCCGGCAACTATTAGGATCCATTAGCTGCATGGAGGTGCTCCAATTTTTTTCTCACACTGTCATCCATACTTTATAGGTTACTGCCCCTTCCCCGAGAATAAATGCCAGATCATATTTCTGTGCTTAAAGGGTGGCCATTTTAATTCTGCCCCGACCTCTTTGTGTAATGAAGGTTATGTCCTCTCCTTTTTTCTCGTGTTGATATGATTCTAGGACACGCCATGCTATAAATTACCATGTGAAATTATTCCGCTCCCGTGTCTCCTGGTCTCCTAGCTCACCTTATGCCATCCATTGTCTGCTCTGGCATTTATGTCTGTAAGCCTACAGCCACATGGACCTCTGTGCATGGCCTTCTGTGCATGGCCTTCTGTGAGTCTCTTCCCTCACAGATCAGGGAGACACACTGTACATATGGACCAGTGTTTACTGAGACGTCATGGGGAGGAAAGTGCTGATTTTGCATGTGGTGTTTCTTTTCCCCTCTGGAGAAACTGTTGCCCAGCGAGACAGTGAGAAATGAGGGTGGCTCAGACTACTTCTTAGTGTGATAGCCGGAGATTAGTGCAATTACTTTTAATTCCTGTTTGCTTTTAGTCCTGCTGTGAGCGACTGCAGCGCTCTACCCAGCCTAGACATCTCTGCCTCTCTCTCTCTCTCTCTCTCTCTCTCTCTCTCTCTCTCTCTCTCTGTGTCTCTCTCTCTCTCTCTCTCTCTCTCTCTCTCTATCTCTCTCTCTCTCTCTCGCTTCAACTGAAATCTAGGGCCCCTTAAATGGAGCACCGCTTTAAATTAACAATGGTTCATTTACATTTTTGTTCCCTTCAGTGAGTTTTTCAAGAGGTGCTACCGCTACAGTAGCTGGTGCCATACAAAGTGTCTGTCTATCCGAGCGCAGGTCATTACTCCACCGGCAGATTGAGGTTTTATTGATGCCACTCCGTCACCGTAGCCTTTCAACGGCTCATCTGAATGAGCCATGCACTTAAAGGTCTTCAATGGCAGCAAGGTCTAAATCTCCTGATGCTCACGGCGAGATGCCGGAGCAGTCACCAGAAACCGCCGCCCGTGCGTGGTCATTCCTATAGCAACCAAGGACAGGAAGGCCAGCCCTGAACAGATGTGAATGCTGGGGACTTTGACAGCTTTTCATAGTTCCCCATCAGTTGTGGTGGAAGAAAAAGAAAGATGAAAGGGAAAATATAAACACACATCATCTTTGACTTCCTTGAAAGAACTATGCTTCCAGTAGGGTCTACCCTCCTTGCTGTTCACAGCATTATATATTCCATCTTTCATCTGAAAGCTTTGCTATCCTCTGTATTTTTCCCACATGTTTTTTCCTCTTCTTTTATGACAAAAGGGCAAAGTAGATGAGATCCAGTTGCAGGCTACTTTGCTGGTCCCTTTTGCTGATGTGAAAGAATGAGTCAGGATCACCATTCATGCATTTATGTATTTTTCATGACAGGAACAAATAGGGTTGGCTGGGTAATGGGAAGGCGCCGTCAGAGACAGGAGTTGCAGGCACGGCTCTCTAATTAATAAGTGGGGAGCAGTAGTGTATCGGTCCGAGGCGACAGTGGTGGTGGCAGTGTGTGTGCGTGTGTGTGTGTGTGTGTGTGTGTTCCAAAACTAAATTGAGACCCCACACAAACTGCTGAGATGCACTGCTTGGATGTGTCTCTGGAGTTATGGAGGGTGGAGTAAATCCCCTTTGGACGGCACGCTTTCCCCCATGTCCTCTGCCGGGATTCGTTTTTGATTAGTGTGAAACCAGGCTGCAAGCTGGCAAATAAGCAAAGCAAGACCTATATATCTGTAATCACCTTTCTTCTCGTGTTGCTTCAGATGACGGCAGCAGACGGGATGTGCTGTGGTTTCTGAAAAAGGAACGCATCCCTGTCTGTCTTCAGATGCTTGAACAATGAGCTGTGAAGGGATGAATAAGTAACCAATTAAGCGTGGCAAGCCGATGATTAAACAGCATTCCACTCTCTGATTATGACATGGCTGTCGAATTGTTCATCATGTCAGAACAGTATAGATATGCATGTCAAAAAGGAAGAGTTCATCATGCGGGTTTTGATTTGTGTTGACGTGGAAATGCTGTCAGAACAACAACAACAACTCTGTTCTGTTTTGAGAATCCCCCACCATTTACAGCGCAATGGTGAGTCACGCTTGTGTGTCCACATCTGCAATGAATGTAGTAGCTGTGTCAATATATAGAGCGGTCACAGCACGTATAGCGCGCATCATTAAGAGAGCAGCCAGTGCTGTGTTGAGGCAGGCTCTTAATGTTTGATGTGTACCCTATTGGAAAAGCATTTGCTGCGGCAAAGCAAAGCTCTTTAGGGTAAACAAGCAAAGAAGCCGCTCCCCGTGGAGTCTGTAAGGTCACCTCCGTCAAGACAACTATTGCGCACCATCTCTCAGCTGTATTGTAGGGGGTGGGGAAGAAAAAAAATGAAGTAGGCTACATTTCAAGTGGACTCTTGAGCCAGTGTCCTTGTTTTTCTTCTCACAAGGAATCTTGTCCACCCACAGAGGACGGCCGCAAGCATAGAAAATGTTGATTTAAAAGGGGCAGGAGAGCATTCAGACGTGGAAGTGACCTGGGAGACAACCTAATGCCGAGCACAAAAGAAGGCTGTCAGTGGCCACGGCCTGTTCTCTGTAGGGCAGAGAATGAAAGCCCCACGCAGGTTAACTAAACCCATCGACAGGGATGGAATTAGTGGTGGTAACAGTCATTTTTCCTGTCATGACTTAGAAAAACAGCATGTCTCGCAACTGTAGTGGGGTGTGTTATTGTGACAAGCCATCTGAAGGTATTAGTCCGCCGGAGCAGAAAAAATGGCTAGCTGTGTTGTGTAGAAAATGGCAGAAATGTGTTGTGGTGAGCCCATGGTGAAGGAAACTGGAGAAATGATGATGCTAGCATGCACCCAGCATCTGCTGCCTGCTTTTCTGTCTATCTGTCTGTCTGTCCAGTGGACTGTTTACAACCCTGGAGTGTGTGGCTTGCAGGGAGAAATAAAAGGGAGAGAGGCAGGAAAAGGAGGGAGAAGATGAGAAGGTTCTGGGGAGGAGACATTTCAGGGCACGCCATCTGGCTAGGGGTGTCTCAGCAGATACCGTGACTTAGACAGACAGGCGATGGGGCAGACCTCCTTCTGTGGAGATGCACACTCCAGTTAAGAGAGTGAAAACTAGTGTTTCTCTATGATACCGTTAAATTGTTTATATTGGGTTCTGCTTGATTTCAGTCTCTTTCATTAAAGAGAACAAAAATGCTGTTATACCGTTGGCTACGGTCCAATATGGTAATAAACCGAGTATTTGTCTGTTTTTATTTTATCTTAGCATTCTCTCAGGAGCCTTGGTCCCCTAGATTGGAGAACACAGCAGTATTTTCTTTTTCTGATACAAATGGAACAGTTTATAATTACACGGAAGCCACAACATATTGCAGGCTCTGTTTGCGTCCTGATGCTATCTCTTAACATGGGCTGTCAGTGGAATGGATGGCTCCACACATCAGCACATCCCCAGGGATGAGGGACTTATCATCCCTTTCATTACTGTGCTACCGGATAGCAGACTGCATTGGGCTTCTGAGCTCTTGACTGATATTGGAGGTGGTGTTGATAGTCACTTTCTTTAAGCCTCAGGACTTGTGTCTGTCCTGTTGAGACCCCCAAACGAATCCAGCCTCTAGGACCCTTTACACGGCAACACACTCCCATGATGTCAACTGCAGCAGATGTCATACCACACATTCCAAAACATTTAAGGTTTTTAATTTGAGTGCTTATAGTCTATAAGCCATATCAGAGGTTCCCTCCTCAGGATACTGAGGTCCTGACCTGTGCCGTGTGAGTGTCCTGGCGTCAGCTTCTGCTGACCCACTGCTATGCCGGCCAGTGCTGGCAGTACAATGTTGGCAGTGTGTTGTTGGTTTGCTTTGGCAGTGTTGCCAGCCTCAAGGAGAGATTTGTCACCTATGATGGCTCTCCAATGTGTGGTCTTCCACCAGGGGAAATCAGGAACGTATTTCTTGCAGATGGAAGTTTACCTGGAGATTAGAGTGATACAGAGAGAGGGGGAAATGTTTTGTTGTAGCACATTTGGGAATTTTCAACCTTCCAAAAAAAATGAAAAGAATAAAAAATAGTTGTAGTGTTTGAAAGCATATGCTTTAATGTATGTGTGTTATGGTTCTGTTCTGCCTTTACCGCTGCTGGTGTCCCTCTCGTGACAGTGTTAGTGAGCCTCACTTTTCACGTAAAAACTGCTCGCTCAGGTTTATTTAACACATGCCGGCCTCTCAGCAAATAACCCATGCGTCCTTATGGGGGGATTTCACCAGCCAAGGGAAAATAGCTGCTCTCGCCGCAGAGATCCCTCCTGATCTTCATCTGTTGTTTGTTTGCTGCTGTCTGCCGGCCAAGCATAGCTGATAGAAGTGCTCCTTCATCGACTGCTGGCCCGCTCAGGCTGAAAGCATCGCTCACCACACTCATGCTCTCTGGATTGTCTGCCCGGGGGGGGGGGGGGGGGGGGTGACTGAGCGGGCTCCCTCGCTCGCTCACTCTCCGACCTGGCCTGTTTGTCACCAAAGCTGGCCCTCGCGCCGATCATCTGGAGGCTGCGACGCGAATCAAGCCGCTAATATGCGCGCCTTTTGATGTGTTTTCACACTTCGGGGGACACAAATCAGTTGTTTTTTTGTCTGGACCTGATGTCAGATTTTTTTTTAGATGAGCCATTGGTTGTGGTGTTCTGAAAGCCAATCACCAGAGGTTGCCAACATTTCACTGGCAGCACGCTGACATATGCCGTGTCTGTTGGCTCCCCCACGGCTACGGTGGACTGACTAATACCACTGTGGATGACTGTTTTTCCTCCAGTCAAGCCTTTTCAGTCATGGAGACCATTTATTATTGCCCTGTACTGCAACAGCAAATGAGGTTTGCATACTAGACCTCTGCTTTTGCTGTGAGAGTGACAGGCTGAATTTGTCTCTGTTCCTAGCGTTGATAACCCATGACAGTTTGCAATCCCTCTCTCCCCTCACTCCTGATGGTTACTAAGGAGAATGACAGTGAAATGTTTGGGTGGTCATTTGTGTAGTGATTGATTGTGCGGGCATGATATTTATCACCATAAATGGAATGGTGCTTTCCACTCTTAGATAATGTGTTGTTCACAATTTGTAGTAATACAAGCATATTTTTCCTTAATTGATTTGGTCTCTTCAAATTTCAGACAGGATTTGAGATGGCAGTGGCTATTGTAAAATGCACTCCATTTCACAGCTGTTTTCTGAAATGGGTTTTTAATATAGACCAGTAAGAAAAAAATGACTCAATGTTCCCAGGTCAAAATAATGGTTGGTGAATAACTTCAGTTTAAGTGCCTTCTAAGTAGTCTGGCCACTTAGCATTTGCCCTATCTGTCTTTATTCCCTTTCTTTGAGATTGAGAAAATATTGCACTGAGATCTCATTCAGACAGCCAGTCTAACACCATCTATTTCCCTCTCCCTCCACCCTGCAGTAGGAAGCAGTAGTAAATGAAAGGCTCACAGTGCCAGAGTGCTCATGGGCGGTGAAGTTAAGTATCACCTCAGCATGTAATATCACCTTACCCAAGGACACTCTTTGATCCTTACAATGTCTTATCCTGGGGCTATGGCGGGGGGAATTGAGTTTTTAGCACTGACTACAGCTCCGGCCTGTCAATTAATGTTTTCCAGTCTGACAGACACAAGCTTCGATTGGATTGCAGCCAGGTAAATTCGGTACAGTCTGTTTGTGTCAGTGTCGCTTGAGTTGAAGCTGCAGCTCCAAACTGAAGGTGTTACTAAGAGGGCATCACCCTGAGATCTCTGCTCTTGGATAGGCACAATGCATGCCACCCATCCCATGCCACAATGCATGCCACCCATCCCATGATGCTGCAGAATTTGGAAGACATCATCTGGTATCGTGTAGCAATGTGGCACACAGCCACCTGGTGCCCATCAGGTGATCATAGGCTAAGCCCAGTTTAATGAACACTGGCCAAAACCCAGTTCTCCACTCTCTATCATTTCATTTGTGTATCTACTACCAGAGTACCCGTATTGTCCCTTTAGTGGAAAACGACAGCAGAATGTGTTGTTAGAGGCTATTTTAAGCCCCTGGCCATTTTTGCTTTGATCACAGAACTCATGTCTGAATAAAAGACAGATGGAACAGGTGAAGTCCTCGTTTTAGAGAGAAATAGTTTCTGCCTCTGTTTCTAATCCTGGAAAGCCTGCTGCTTCAGCTCTACATCTGCTGTTGTAGGGCTGTTACATAAAATCTTTTTGGATGGCTTATATTGTTTCATAGGGGAGAATAATATTTGTATGTATTTTTTTGCAGTTGCATTTTATACAAATGTTATTTAATCAAGATCGGTTACACTTTACTTGAAGGTATCTACATAAAAATGACATTAAACTGTTATGAACGTGTCATGAACATTATAAACAAGTCATAAACATTGATGACATAATGCATCCATGACAAGCTAGGGTTAGGGTTCATGTCTCTTGACACTCTTGTGTCTTCAGGTACAATGTTACCCGTATATTATGAGATATTATGTTGCTGTGTACCTAAACTATGTGTGATTACACTGACAAATGTCATCAATAACAATAGCTGTGATACTTTACAAATAACATCTAATGTCTCTAATAATCTGTGAAAATAGAATATCTGTATGTGTTTTCTTAGCTCTTCAGTGGGTTTTATACATTGTAGACTGTGCTTTTTTAGGATCTTCACATGTTTGCTACTTTGGGGGTATAAGCCCAGCTCAGCTCAGCCCTTTCACACATTGGTCATCTGTTCTGGTGGCCATTTGCTGTCTGGCTGTCTGTGCCCCCAGGACCGCAGCGCTGCAATAGCCCCTTTGGCCAGTGGCTCTGCAGCATCCTCCAAGCCCAGGAGGAGCTTGTTTATCATTTCTCCCTCCTGAGAGAGGAGTATTCTCCTCTCTTTTCTCTCTCCTCCCGTCCCGTCCCCTCCGTTCTCTTCTCTTCCTTTCTTCTCCTTGCTTCCTCTTCATCAATTATGGATAGTCTAAAGGCCCCACCTGGGAGGGATCATTTCCCCTCTCATTCAGAGGCGATGCTGACTCTCATTTTTTCCCTGGCGCTTGCGTGGCCTCTGTGGTGGTCCCGCGAAGCCTGTTGTCGACACCAACAAAACCAGCGTCATTAGCCGCGCTTTGTCCTGCCTAACCCCCCCTACCCTCCTCTCTAACCCCCTAACTCCAATCTCCACTCAATACGCCAACAGCACCCCCTCTCCTGCCTCATCTTTCAACCTCGGAGTAATTCATCCCCCCCACACACACACAACACACACACAATACACACACACAACACACACACACACACACACACATACACAAACATAGACAGACACATTCACTGTAGTGGCAAGTGACCAAGTGAGGATTGTTGATTGCCTTTAAGTGCTTGTGTCAGTCGTTTCTGGGTCATTGGGCAGTTCTGTCTGGCTCGGCGCCAGGCCTCTCCTGCCCAGGGCAGTGGTGTTGTACTGCGTTGAGCTGTGTGGAGTTGAGGCAGTGGCATCTGGGAGAGGGATGAACGTGGGGGTGGGGAGGGGGGTGTTGTGTTCTCTCTCATGTCCACTCCCCCTCCCCACAACCACCCCCCCACCCACCCACCCACTGTTCCGAACAGGCAGTGGATAAATAGATTACTCCGGAATGAATAGATCACCATCAATCAGACGGGGGGTCTCGGCGAGTTCTCTAATACTGGCCCCTGTCCTAGATTCGTGTTTGCACAATCCTCACAAAAGCATTACACATAGTAGGGCAGGTACAGTGCCTCGTGGTGATGACACATTTCAGAAAATATGGCTTCCTGCGTGTTGCTCTGTGCTGTGGTTATGACAAAATATCTGGAATGATTAGCCAGATAGTGTGTTTTTTTTTTTTGGCATAGCAATGCTCTGTGTGGTATAAACTGTCCTTCTATTCCTGGTGGACGGTGGGCAATTTTAAGATGCATCTTCAATCTGTGTCCCATTATTTCAGGTAATCGCATTTTAATGGATGCACACAACCTTGCATTATTTTTGTATTGGGAGAATTGAAGAACACCAAAAAATTGTAAACACAAAAAAACTCTATTATGGATCCATTATAAGGGTCCAGTCTGAGAGTATATACAGTGCAGATTCTGTTTGGTCACTGCTTTTTGTTGTTATTGCCTGTGATGCTGCTGCCTGCGTCTGCTATTCTAAACAGATGAGCACAAGGCTTCTTTTCTTTCTGTAATGAACCAGGGTTAGACTTAGAAGGTCAGACATTTCATGAAGTCTTTAAAGGTCAGAGTAAAGAACCACAAAATTGCCTCTTGAATAATTTAAACATCTGCCAACTAAAAACAGATGACAAAAGTTCATTTGCACCTTGCTTTGGCTACCTTGCTTGCTACTGCCATGAAACAGGCACACTTTATAAGGCAGTAGTGTGTCCTTGGCAGGCTTCTGGTACTTAATAGAGTTATGTGAACCTACAGTGGTCTCAGTCCTCATCTCAGAAGACCATGTTGATGTTTATTGTATCCTTGCTTTGCATATTATATTAACCGGATCAAATGCATTTTTTTGGTAAAGCTTCTTTGTGCCAGTGCAAGATAAATTTAAGCTAAATTAATTTTAAGACCCAAATCTGAACACACCCTTCTGGTTTTATCCACTGCATTTTGGGACTGATTGCTGTCTTAACAGCTTTACTCCCCTGGGAAGACGCTGGCTTGATGACATTGTAGTCAGTGTTGCCTAATTGAAGCGTCCCTGGTGTGCGTTATTAAATGCTTATTAATTTGTGCAACACGATAGATGGTGAAAGAGTGAACTCGTGAGTATCGAGTATGCTGTATCAAATAATGCTTTGCCCAGCTGTCTCTCTCTTTCTCCCTACATTTCTCCATCTCCCTGTCTCTGTCTGCTTATATCTGCAGGTCTATTTCGTAAAGATAAAAATTATGCCTACAGTGCATGCACACTGTACTCATTGCTCATATGCTAAGATACTGTACATGTATTATGCACTCTCTCAAAATCTAATGGAGTTATGTGCTTCTTTGTGTTACATATCAACATATTAAATTGTTGATGAGGTTTCCTCTCTTCCTCTCTTTAAAAGGTAATCATAATTTACCTGGATTAATACAGATTTGAAGACCCTATTTGAATACTCATTTGACTTCAAGATAATATTGTCAAACCTATATTTATTTGGGGAAATTCCATCTACAACCATAGACTAACTTTGCAGGAGTCAACTCATCACAGTGAAATGATCACTATAGACAAGTGAGCCTGTGAGCATGCTTTTCCTCTGATGGACAGTAATGCGGTTCTCATAAAATCTCATGAATCTCATGAGAAATTGGGATGGCAAAAATAATATTATAGTCATGTTATATGCTGTAAAGCTTTTTTCGGTCTCTCTTATGTCTCTGGTTGTTATTTGCAACTTATGCTGTGTGGCCTGTGCCTAAAGTTAACAAATTACACAACACAAACTCAAACTAAGCATATAGATATGTTATAACCATTCCATGGTAGTTTTCTATTATTAGCTTACACATTTGATATTACTTTATGTCCTTCCTACTGTATTACATATATGTTATTGTCAAAATTGGTAACTGTACTTTCGTTTAAATTGTGCTGCTCAATCAAATGTCGAGAGGCAGAAGGACATCTTCTCAAATGAAGTCTGGCAGCCCTGTATCCACCCCCACCCTTTCGCTTTGGTGCCCCTCTGTCAGGACACCCGCAGGCGCGCTGAAACCGCGGTCTACACAGGTCCTCACTGATTAGAATAGGGGGCAGCGAGAGAGAGAGCGAGAGCGAGAGAGAGAGAGAGAAAGAGAGAGAGAGAGAGAGAGAGAGAGAGAGAGAGAGAGAGAGGGAGAGAGAGAGAGATGAAGCGCACTGCTTGTGCGCTCTTTTGTTCAGTCAGTCCAGCGTAGCTAAAGAGGTGCGCATCCCTGTCCGCACTTCTCTGCTGCGCCTCGACTCCCCGCACGATGCTCTTAGTCTGTGATATAGACGAGCTTTTTTAAATGCCTCTGATTCTCTAGAGGATACGGCATCTTTCATTTCCAGCTTTGGATTCTTGTGTGTGTGTTGTGTGTGTGTTTTATATGCATTGTTCTGGTATCGGGGGCAAGCGTTTATCACTGGAGCACCTGCTCTGAAACGGACCGGGCTTCTCGGCAGACTCCACACTACGGAGGACTGACGGCTACCAGCGTGGGTTACTCTCTTCGAAAAGGTGAGTGATTAGACATTAACCCATATACGAAGTTACATCATGAAATGTTCGTGATGATTTTTGATGTCTTGCTGTAATTACGAGCTCTGAAATCTTGTGCCTTGTTCTTCTGTGAAAGTACGTTTTTGAACAATCGCTTAGCCTATGTCGCCCCACGGCGATGATCAGCGGATTATGATTTAACGGAAAATAATCATATTTAAGGTAAATGTTTCCTATAAGCTACATTTTGAGATGGACTTTCAGACCTTTAGACGACATTGCAGTGTTGGCTGCGATTACGTTCCCTTTGTCGGAAGTTAATGACGAATGAAGCGCCATAATCAGATAATTGGAGTCTCATCAAGTATAAGCACCGGTGATTGATCATGTTTAGATATTTTAACCCCTAACTTGCGAATGTAGGTACTGAATTCCAAAGCACGTTTCTTTCCTGGGAAAAGGTGTAACAGAGGATCATTTTTCTTGTAGGCTAAGTGAATTTTAGAATATTCAGATTTCATTACTTTATTTTAGCAACTGTTGTAGACACACAGTAGATTGCATTGGGCTGTTGACTTGCCATTTGCTCTATGCCAGGTAGGCTATGGACTTCAAAGGCAATGTTGTCATGAAATATACCCTTTTCATCTACTTTTGTGCATGGATAGATTGTGTAGATTTGATCCATATTCCATCCCTACATTATTTTGTTTGGCAGTACTATATGTTAAACTTTCACTCTTTTGCCATATTTTGCAGAGAAGAATATTTGTTGGGAATGGTGACTCGATATAAGATAGCCAGTCTGTGTCATCTTGATGTCTATTCTTGTGAGTGTAATCCTGACTGATAACTATGGGTGTCCAGCAACCAGAAACTGAGATTCCATCTTTGGTGTCCTGTCTGACTTGGAAGTGCTGTTTGTTAGTTTTTTTTAATCCCAGCCCAAGTTATAAAATGCACATGACAACGCACTCACAGTGGTGTTTGTGTCAGTCTGCAATTCTTTTCCATTGACATCTAAGAGAAAATGTGACAGTCGCAACCCCAGGTGTGCGTGCATGTGTTGTTTGTCTTTGAGTATCAGAAATAGGTATTGACATGAGGAAACAAGTTATTTCTCCCCGTGGGAAATTTCAAACGGCAGTTTGCTAGAAATTGGTTATTTCTTTTCTCCCCCTGATGCCCATGTGTACTAGCATTTGTCTGTGTGTATATGTTGGTGTATGTGTACAGTATGTCGGGGTGTGTGTGTGTGTGTGTGTGTGTGTGTGTGTGTGTGTGAGAGAGGGAGAGAAAGAGAGAACAGACTATGTGTGTGTGTGTGTGTGTGTGTGTGAGAGAGAGAGAGAGAGAGGGGGAGAGAGAGAGAAGATAGAGAGGAGAGTATGTGTGTGTGTTTTTGTGTGCGGCAGGGAAACAGAAAGAAGACGACAAGCTGCTTTTCCCACAGATGGCTTTTTTTTTGCACACCTGTGTGTGTCTTTGTTCCTTTGCCAGTACACAGCAAGGCATGGTGGTAATGGGGTTGTGGCTGGCAAAGAGGAATTCACTTCTGCAGCGAGTAGAGGGAAATATCATGTGACGATCAGAGCAACCATGAATCCATTTCTATCTCAGCTAAGCGAGCCCTCTGAGTTTCTGTGGCAGCACTTACGCCGTGACTGATATGTAGTGATGCTTGTCAGAATGAGATCATATAGACCAATGGCTGCGTTTGCTTCCATCTCCAGGTGTAATGATCCACCACTCCCGCCCATCTAGAGAAGAAGTATCCCTACTACCCATTTCCAGTAATGCTCCGACTTGGAATCCTTAGGAATTATTCCCAGGGCTCCTCATTCACCACCATATGGCCCAAATGCATCAGATTCTGTATGGGCCCCATTTCTATCCCTGTATGTTTGTCCTTTGATGCATGTTTCACTCACTTCAAGGGGCTCAGGCTCTCAGCCAAGCATGACCCAACACATCTAAGACAATACGCTAATGAGTGAGCTGAATTCAAACAGCAATAAGATGCTGTCATCACTAGGCATAAAATGGGATGGAGCGCGAGCATTATCTGTTGTTTTATTGTCTCGCTACTTCCATTATTGCCCTCATATTTCAGTAATGTGCACTCTAGTTAGGCGGCACACGGCTTAGCGGCAGCTCTTGGAGTGATGGACATTTTCAGTGTGAATTAAATTAATTCTTCAGCAGCATCCAAATAGAGACACAGCCATCACTTTGTGAAGATTATAGCCTTGTAGACGTGGTTGTGCATCTGTGTTCGGCTAATGAAAACCCGTCTGGAGAAAGCGCATTTGCAAGCAAAATATCTTCAGAGGGTTTTCAGAATGATGTTGTTGTTGTCACGCAGCAGCCTACATCAGTTATTGTCTCCTCCTCATCAAGCCTTCCATCTGAGGGGTGGTGTTTGTGATGCCGGGCGTGTTTTTTTGGAAGCGAGGAGAGACATGGTAGGAGGGAAGGTGACAGACCCCATCCAATTATGCCTCAGACCGTGCCTCGGCAAGCGGCGTTCCTGCATCTGTAATTCCGTGTGAATTTGTTCATCCTTCGCCTTTGGGTCCCGGGCATGGGAGCACAGCCAGGCAGCCAGCCAGCAACACCCTCCCCTCCCCTCCACACCCCCACACACCCCCTCTCCCTCCCTCCCCCCTCCCTCTCTCCCTCCCTCCCCTTCTCATGCTCCCACCCCCGCCATTTCGTCATGGTGATGAATGTATCTTCTGGACGGGGTGGAGGGAAGGTGGGGGGGCTTATTGGTTGGGGGATGGAGAGAGGCAGGGTGGTGGTGGTGGTGGTGGTGGTGGAGGCTGCGACGCTGTGTTAACTGACAGCTCAGGGAGAGGCTCTAATCCGTCGCCGCACCTCTGGTCCTGAGACTGGACCTCAGAAGCCAATATGCCGCGCTAAAGAGACACAGATGTGCCGACGGCCAGCCGCAGCCAAAGAGTCGGGGAGCCACCAGGAGGCTAGCAGCCCTCAGAGAACTCCTGCATATTCATCAAAGAGGAGAGTTGGAATACATTATTCAAAACAGGCATTTTCCCTATTAAACACCATAAATAAATGATGATATCTGCCACGCAATTGGTACATTTTAAATAGGGGGAGTTGAATGGAAGTCATCATAGAGTTTGAATACAAGAGATATTTATGAGGCAATTCAAGGCCCCCATTATCCTCTCATCACAGATGATTTATCAATATCTCAAATGCAACATAGTTGCATTTACGGTTCACATAGTGAAAGTCGTTCGCTAGTATTTATTTCTGTGGGATACTTTCCATGAAAAAAACCCCAGAGAAGACAGAGAATTGTCCCATCAATGAGCTTTGTGGCAAGTTAAAGGCTTGGCCATGGATAGGCAAGTCTCTCCATTGGATTCAGCATGCTCTGATTTCAGCACCGGACAGCTCCCGGGGCTCAGCATGTCGCTCCCACAGGCTTAGCCGAGCACGAAGCTCCTCACTAGAGCAATAGGGTCAGAGCTCAGGGGAGGAAGTGTGATGAATTGAGGGGGGTAAAAAACAGCAAAGTTTAAAAAAAAAAAAAAAAAAAAAATAGCCTTCTGGGGCCTTTGATGATAAAAGAATCACATTGGAGCGGATACGATGAATCGATTAGAGCGAGAACTGTGATTCTTTTCTGTACTCAGAATCACCCGGGCTACATGCAGCTTCTAAATCGGACAGGACGGACGCTCGAACAAGGCTTTTCTTAGTCTGCACTCTGCATAACTGCCCTTTGAGCTGATTAAATATGCTTTTCCTTGTTTTTGTCTTTGAGTGGAATGGCCCCTGCTGACTCGAGAGGTTAAGCGTTGTTGCTGGGAAACTTCAGAGGTCCCTCTCTTGCCTTTTAAAGTCCAAACCCCCCCGAGGAAGAAAAAACAGCATCACGGCATGCCTGTAACGCTCACTTTCTGACTCTGCTCCCGAGGGGGGTGGGGGCTGAGCTTTATAAAACCGCTGCTCTGGATGATACAGTATCTATTTGAGCCTCTACAGTAATCATGTAACTGCTGTGCCAGTGTCTTTGGAGATTGAAAAATATCCTGCTGGTTTATAAAAGAGCAGGGGAGTGGTGTAATGTAATTAATTCACTTCTAATCCCATGGTTGCCGGGTGGGCCGGCATCCCAATTTTTTTCTTTTTTATCCACAGCCTTTTCTGAATATGATATCAAACGTGTGCAATCTGCTTGGGATGAGGATGCTCAAAGAGATATTATCTCGCACTAACAAAGAAGTTGTTCATTTGATATTTCCCCTAATGAGTTTGTCAGTGATGTTGAATGTCAATGCCACCGTCTTATCACCGGATTATGAGTTATCTCCTGTCTACTGCTCAGCAGCGGGTCATCTGTAGCATTGTCATCTGTAGTGTTATGTGCCCTCCCACTTCCCCAAACAAAGCATCTTGTAGATGGAATGCAGAAATGTGTTGGAGTGTGTGATCTGTAAGACCCTCCTTTTGGACTTCCTGACTTTCCTGCTCCTCTGTGACCACCTGACTAATGTCTGTGACATTTGGCCGCTGCCCTTGCCGCCGAAGTCCTGCGGAGTTTGCGCCACGTTAGGTGTATGAGTTGTGACAGCCGAGGAGCGAAGGTTAAAGTCCTCTCGTCTTCTCGGCGAGGTGAAATCTTCACTGGAGGCCCCCAGCGTGTCCAGTCTGTCCGGTGTGGTGAGGGAGCTGTCTCACTCTCTCTCTCCGAAGCCTCCCAGCCACGGCGCTCCACTGCCGAGGTGAAAACTCCATGCATCACGACTTAAGTCCCACAGTTTGCTGAGGTTTCTCCTTTTCCCCCCACAGGTTGCATACCGTCCTTTAGTGAGTTATTCTCTCTTTCTGTAGTCTATAATGAGGGCCCCGCTGTTTCGTTCCAGTGCATTTACAAAGTCGAACAAATTACTCCCCTTCAAAATGTAGACACCACAAGCAGAGGCGTGTGGGCCACAGTGCTAAAATGGCTTTTTGAGTAAGAAAGAAAAAAAAACTGTGTGTGCCCACATTTTGCATTATTGGAGAAGGAAATTGTGGTCTTTTGGAGGGAAATGTGCTCTCCGTGGTGAAAAGAGTGGAACGCATACTGCTCTGTAGATTCAGAGAGCGTGTGAGCTGAAGAGCAAACGAAGCCTCTCTCAGTGTACAGTAATCCATCTTGTCAATGACGTGTAATCAAGGCAAATACCAATAGCCAGATTTCATAGTCTTTCTCCTTTGACAAATATTCTCAGATCAGCAATGCTTTGGAGCATTTAGCTACACACACACACACACACACACAGACACACACACACACACACACACCCACAGGGTGAAATAATGGAAAGCAAAAAAAGAACAAAGAAAAAATCCTTTCACCGGCAAACTGAAGAATGATGCGCATTTGTGTTTGCTTGAACTTGACGCATACAGCGTATTTACACTTCCCATGCAGAGCCGTGTCTAACAATTAGCATCTATCAGCTCGACAAAGAATCTCTGCAGGCAAACCTCTCCTTTGCGATTTGAATGGCTTTTCAATTTTGTTTGCCACATTAAGACTTAACTGGTGGGGTTGTAACCAATTCCCCTCTGTAATTAACTGTCATCCTGTTGCCTGAATAAAGGCGGGGAAATAGCAGAAATGAAGGTGAAAGGGAACAAATAGATGACACTGAGCATGCCGTTGCTGTTCCCCCCCCCTCCATGGGTGTGTGTACTGTATGTTAATTAGCATGTTGGGGAGGCGATGGAGCGGTTGATCTCGAGGGTTTGGCTCTGTCACAAAGGAAAGCTCGCTCTGTCACACTCTCTCGGGTGGATGCCCTGAGCCCCATCCGTCACCTCCAACCCCAGCCCCCCCCCCCCTCTCCACACACACACACACACACACACCCTCTCATCGCCACCCCCACCACCCCTCTAACCCTGCCCTGGCACAGCGGGGAGGCTGCGCCCAGGAGAGATGCCCCCTGAAACCCCCACTGTTCTCCACCTCTCGCTCCCGCCAAGCCCAACCCCCACCTTCACCCCCTGCCAATCCTGTTTGCTGCCCCCGACTGGGTGCCCTGCCTTCAATTATACTCAATTTCACATTTTGCCTGGATTTTATATACCCACAACCTGGTGCGAGGACACTCACACAAAGGGCATTCATGTGTATTTATGAGAGTTTCACCCTGAAACGCAGGATGACCGTGTGGTTTTTAATTCGTCTATGGCTTGTAGTATTGATTTTCATACGTTCGGCACTGACGGATGCTGCTTTGCAGCGTGGACCAATCGGCGGGGCTGTTGATACGAGCAGCTCTCAAGCACTCCTCCAGCCGCCGCTCCCTCGGCACAAAGGCAGCAGTGCCCTGTGTACTGGGCAAACAAGTG
The DNA here is from genome assembly GCF_963854185.1 of Sardina pilchardus. Lineage (NCBI taxonomy): Eukaryota > Metazoa > Chordata > Actinopteri > Clupeiformes > Clupeidae > Sardina > Sardina pilchardus. The sequence goes on from NC_085008.1 coordinate 14,178,924, forward strand.
CCCGCGCGGCACAATCTCCTGGGCAGACGCCTGTAAATGGAAGGGCACTCTCCTGTGCTAGGTGTTTCGGCTCGCGTGACAGGCTTATGCCGTGATGAGTGACTGACCCCCCCAACCCCCCCTCGTCCCGGTCCCTCCCCACGCCTCGGCTAGTCTCCGCAGAGACCTGTGCGCTGGAGCATGCCACGTTTTAATTGGGCCCTGTTTGCCGTGACATTCATTGTTTTGACAGGAAACGAATCATTACTACACTCGCGGTATGATTTTGCTCAGCGAGAAGAAAAGGACAGTGAAGTAAAGGCAATTAGCCACGTATGAAGGTCTGTTGGCCAGCAGTGAGGCCTGGAGGTCAGATTAATGTATGTGAGCCTCTGCGTGCGCGTGTGTGTGTGTGTGTGTGTGTGTGTGTGTGTGTGTGTGTGTGTGTGTGTGTGTGTGTGTGTGTGTGTGTGTGTGTGTGTGTGTGTGTGTGTGGTAGAGAGAGAGGCAAAGGCAGAGGTTGAGGCAGAGGTTGCACATACACACACATGCACACACAGCACACACACACACACACACACACACACACATACACACACACATACACACACACACACACACACACACACACACACACACACAAATAGTCATACATACAGAGTTCACACAGTTCGCAGTTCTGATGTTTTGCTACTTTCGAGTGCTCTATCATCTCAGAACAGAATAAAGTGAAACTGGTTTATTTATAAGTGTTTATCTTAGTAGTGCTTGACAGTGGTGTCTGGACAGTCCCCCTCCCTTTCCTTTTCTCTCCTTTCTCTCTCTCTTTGTGTGTGTGTGTGTGTGTGTGTGTGTGTGTGTGTGTGTGTGCAGCCTTACTGAGCCCAAGCAGGCAAGACATCCTGCATAAATTTGCTTGCAATTCCCTAGACCTTCAGGCGCTGCTATGATCCAGCCCGTCCGGCATTCGTTTACTGGCTCTGTGGGGTGAATGACCTCTTATTAGCATCTTCAAAGTAGCAAAACAAAAATCTCCTCCCTCTGCTTTCTCTCTTGCGCTTTCTGACACACACATGAACACACACACACACACACGCACGCACACACACACGCACACGCACACACACACACACACACACACATTGACACATACACACAGCTGGCTCTCATCCAGGGCTAGGGCTAGAAGGTCAGGGTGATATGTAAAGAGGCATTTAGATGCAGCAAAGCAATCCCGATGCTTGATTGCAGTGGCGTTCATAATCAGCTCACGGGGAACCGTGTGTTCATCACCGAGTGCAATCAAAGTATTGTCATTCATAATGTACTACACAGGGCCTCATAATTGACCACTCTCTCGCATGAAGCACTGGTACCATTGCCGACTGCAGTTTTAATTAGAAGTGCTGTTATGGACACTCATTGCCAGTAGTGGTTTTCCAGACGGATGTTGTCGGCCCGAGAGGATGGCTTGCTCGGTGGTATTTGCTCTCCACAGCGATGCTGCCTGCAAGGCTGGCTTTGTTTCAAGTCCCCGTACCAGACGGGTGCCTCACACATTCTCATGTTCGGCACCACAGTTACTGTACCCAGGCGTTGCACTGGCAGACATACAAACACACCCCGGGCTCTAAGTCCATTAGCCTCCTTGCAGATGTGTGCTGAGTTTTGTGTATTTACCGAGATCAGCATCCCAACCATCCTGCTTTGGATGCCAGATACAATGCGTTTGTGTAGTCCACAGTGCAGGTTTGTGCGGTGCCTGCAGTGTTCAGTGTCTGCCTTTTTTTTGTTTCTGTCCCGCCCCAGAGTACAGCTCTGCTGGCGTGAGTCGCCTCTCTTTGCATCGGGCGGCAGACAAATGATGGGTTTGCTGGCCTTTGGCGGCACGCTGATATCGGAAAGGTCAGAGGGGCGTCGCGGGGAGGGCGCGGGGGCTGTCTGACGTACGTCGCGTGGCGCGCCACTGACCGAAGCGCACAAGGTCAACGGAATAGAGTCAAGCGTGCGCCATTCTCGACTCGCACCACAAGTCTTGCACTCTGACCGCAGAGGGGCCCACTTTACCTGAGAAAGAGAGAGATAGAGAGAGAGAGAAAGAGAGAGAGAGATAGAGAAAGACAGAGAGGGCAAGAGAAAGAGAGAGAGGGTGAGAGAGAGAGAGAGATACAGATCCAGACACAAAGAAAAATTATTTCAGCTTCCATGTCTACTTGAAGAGTCGCTTAAACGCTGATCCACCAATTCACCATGTCAGCCACTGACTCTCCTGTAGTGGCTCTGTACCCCCCCTTCCTAACCCCCCCCCCCATATCTACCTCTCTCCGTCTGGTTTTCTGTCCACAGGTCCGGCTGCTCTTTCCTTAATTAGTCCACTGGGAGGCCCATGCGCACTCCCCCACCTCCCCCCCTTCAGTCGGAACGATGATTATGTGTCACGGTGGCGGCGCGCGGAAAAGCTGTTCTCCGCTCATTAATTATACACCAGGCTATCTCCCCACCCCGCGCACCTCTGTCCGGCCACCGCGCTGATAAATAAATAACGCGTCCGTTATGAGCTGATGAAGCCGGCGCCGGTCCCAGCTGCGGGCCTCCTCCGGCAAAAGAACGCGCCGCCGCTGATTGACTCTTAATGACCAGGCAAACGCCAGGGGGGGCTTCGCCGACCAAAGAGATGCGCACGTGGGCCGCGGAGCTGTGTACCGCGCGTGTCGTACAGAGACGGAAACGGTTGGCCCCGCAGGCGTGAAAAATGAAGGCCACATCTACACGTCAAAGCCTATAGCTGCAGGTTCCTCTCTCATTACTGTGGTCTCCCACTCGCCACTAATCACCGCGCGCACTCTTTACATATTTCATCGTCTTTCGCTCGCATGCGGGCACGCCGAAATGCGGTCAGGGGGAGAGAGGGGAAGGAAACATTAACGGGGATTAATTGAGGCACATTTCAAGCATCAATAAAAATCAGGATGGTCCCACAAGGAGGTGGAACAGTTGGTAGCGCTGACAGGATGGCATTCATCAGACCTGTTAGTCTGGATCTGCTGGGGTTTGAGCCGGGGGAAGCAAACTCACGCGTCACGTCTCCCGACAAGACTCATTCTGCATCGATTACATCGCCGAGAGGGCTCCGACAAATTTACAGCAGGTGCATGAGAATTAGGAAGAGGTTGTACGCCTGACGAGGGGCTCTGGCAGCTGAAGTGGTAGATATAACTACGCCCTAGCGTTGATGAAAGTACAGTTATATTTATTGAGGAGCGAAGAGTGTACATCACAGCTGACATTTAGTTTTGTCTAACACTGTTATATTAGACTGTAATAAAATGGCAGGCTGAGGCTATGCATTTTACATTGCTTGGTACGTTAAGAGAGCTCCCCTACCAAGCTAAATGAAGTAATACTATTCATTCACAGATCAATTTTTCCAATTAAATGGTGTGATGTTCATTTTCACTTCAGTGTGGTTTCCAGCAAATTAAGAGTTTGGCAACTGTGAAGAAAAGACTATTTGGCATCTGTTGAGTGGAGACCATCATTGGCATCTGAGCATTGAAATACTAAGACCTCTGGTGAGGAGGTAGGCTACTTGAATGGCAGGTCATATACAAAGCTCTGCGCACCTAAATGAGCTTTTTTCTCCCACATTCTATTTTTGACTTAGCTGCTTTAATCCTTTTAGCTGACTTTAGATCACTGTGTTTTCTCCATCATAAATCCCGCCGACAGGTAAATGAAAATGGGAGGATACGGCTTATGCCAAAACGAAACAGCACAACAGGCAGCACTTTTTATATAAGCTAATGTTATCCTGTGTGTGTGTAATGCTTAATAGATTAGATCACTCTACTTTTTCACAAGGGCATGTTGCTACAGTACAATACGCTTAAGATACTTGTAAATGTTTTACTGACAGAAGAAAGGATATCATCCCACTCTGTCCTCAAGACTTGAGTGTATGTCGACATACACACCTAATAGGGAAACATATGTTTCCTATACAGTATCTGAGGTGTGAATGATATTGACAGACAAAAGCCAGCAGATGTAGCCTGCTGTATGCTCTGTAAATGGCAGGGCATACTGTACCTGTGTGCATATCCTAGTGCATGTACATGTAAATGCCATGCCTGAGTAAATATGCTGTTGCGTTGGATCAGATATGCTTAGCCTACAGGTGTCCAGGCTCTTGAGCTCTCTGCTTGTTGCCTCTCGGAGTCCTTTATGTGAGGCTTTGCATCCGTGGCTGGGAGATGTCCCAGGTGTTATTGTGTGATAGGAGACAGTGTGATATATATGGCCTCTGCCCAGGTGATTCCCACTGTGGGGGCAGCGGTGGAGAGCCGTCTCTGATGATAACTCGATCTGACCCAGATGAAGTGGATCTGTTTGCTGTGGGTAATGTGAACCCTGTGCATTCGTCTTTTTTCCTCCCTCTCTCTCTCCTCCCCCTCTTTCTCTTGCCCACTCTGTCTGCCCTTCTCTTGCTTGCCCTGTCGCTTTAGTTCTTTGTCACTTTCCACCCCCTACCCCAGACACATTTCTTTGACCTGTTTTGTTTTCTTTCTGGTCTCCTATCCTCATTTTTGCTTTGTTTCTCTCTATTTCTCTCTCTCTTCCTCTCCCTCTCTCTCTCTCTCGCTCTCTCTTTCTTACATTCTCTCTTACAGCCTGCTCCACCTGTGCGGAGTCGTGTGTGTGTGTGTGTGCGGCTGTGCGCGTATGTGCGGGGGTGTATGTTCGTGTGTATGTCTGTGTATGTGTGTACCTGTGTGTGTGTGTGTGTGTGTACCTGTGTGTGTGTGTGTGTGTGTGGTGGGTGGAAGCCGAACCGCTGTCTGACAGCTCCTGTTGCTAGACCATCCCACCGCCGCCTCCTCGATCTGCTCCCTGGATGAATTCCTCTCCCCAGGCGCTATCATCTGCGGAGTCGGTCTAAAGAGCAAGAGCAATGCTGCTGTTACACCCTGCCCCGTTTGCTGTAGTGCTCCGCAATAATGAGTCCTCTAGGTTACAGAGCAAAGCCCCGCCGCGCCGCGCCTCCCCTTTCCACATGAATCAGCCTGATAACAGCGATGGCGGCGATAAGGGGAGCTGTTGTTGCCGCCCTTCTACCCAACGTCCTCTAGAGTGGCGCGCAGATGTGAGAGAGGAGGTGAAAGTCTGGCAGACGCCATGTGATATTCAAATGAGCCTCTCTCCAGCCATTTGTCACGGACTCCTCTACAGCTCAAGGGTATTTAGCGCCTCAGAACAGAGTGGTTTGTTGTTTTAATCGCTTACTTAAGGTTCTACACCAAAAGGCATTAAAGACGCACTCTAAAATAAAAGCGCCTGGCAGATTAATTAAACACACAAAGAATTAAAGCCCATTACCTTCCATTCCCATGTGTTTGTGGGGGCACGTCGCGCCATTAAAATGAATGGATGGGGCTGCCCTGCCCTTCCTTTGTAATTAATAATAGTGTCTTTTTGATCAATGTGTGAAATGTGTTAGCGTGTTAGCTCTCATGGCTCATAACACTAATTAGGTCAGACTAGCCAACCTGCCACCCACAGCTGTGGTCCCACTTTAACCTGACAATGCCATACACTTAGGTACTCTGCTGAAATGCATTCATACTGCCGGTGTCATTGTAGGCTAATTGAGGAAACTCGTGGATTCATTGCGTTGGTGATCACCTTAAGAACTTTCATTTCCCAATTGGGAATCCATGGAATGTTACTGGACCCGAGGTTTTAGAGGGATTTTAGGGATATTCCAGAGGATATTTGTCACGTTTAATGTTATATGACTAGTAATCCTTGGATTGATGTGAGGTAATTAGACCAATGGTAGGCCAGTGTTGCTGTAGTGCAGAATGGAGACCGTCTCATTCTGTGTCTGTTCCGACCTTGAAGTTCTCCTTCGCTGTTGAGGCGAACTTTTATCCACAGATAAATTGTGTTCAAATTGAAGGTCTAAATGTTCGTGGTCATTTCTGATAATAATGTGATAAGACATTTCTCTAAAGGAGCCTCGGTTTTCCCCAAACGTCCCTGAGCATTTTAAATATGTTGATTCCTCTTGTTAAACATTCAACTGGAATTGATTGCTTTAATCCCTTTGAGTTCATACCAAACTTATTGTAATTTTGACAGCAAACAAGCTTCATGGCTGTGTTGAACTGCATCTGATTTGTTTGACTCCAACCTGTCCTTGAGCATCATGGATGATGCATGGCATTGCACAGACGCTCCCTGCTGAGTTTCTTTGTAGACATGCATTCAGCTGAATGAAGCGGTCAATATGGGACCTTTAAAACACCGTCAACCTGAAAAGGTTACATTTAGCATGTCTCTTTTGTGAGTGCTTCTGCTAAATGTTACATTTGTGTGAATTCACTTTATTATACATGTATGATATTGGAGTCAGAAAACTACCATTTCTGTGTAAAAGAAATGTCTAAATTGATTCACAAAAACGTACAGATTGTTTATAGGCTCAGTTAGAATTAGAAGTCAGGTTAAAGTTTTTTTTTTCTCCACCATTCTGAGAGTTACACACATCTTACAACTTCTTATCTCGTCCAGAATCCTCAGCGTTGTGGGGAGACTGATAAACATACAGGAGATTGCATCAGGGTTTTGTCACTAATTATTTTGCGGCTCCGTTTGAACTATCTGTTTAAATCCAATTACCCGCATGCTTGTGTAGCTTACAAGTTGTGGGCGGCGAAGAAGGAAAAGAGGGAAATGAATTCTTAATGCCGAGCGATCAGAGGAGGCACTCAGTGAGGACGAAGCAGGAGAAGAAGAAGAAGACGAGGGGAAAAAAATCCAAAATAGAAGGAAAGGGAAAAACCTTGTGTTGATTGTTTGGCATCTGTGTGGAAGGCCTCTGCTCGGATTCCGTTGTTTGCTAAATGGTGCTCTGGGGACTATCAACGAGCAACCGGGCTCCTTAAGACGCGGCAAGAAATAGAGCCGCGGAAATTCCACCGGCAGACCATGGAACCCGCACGTACGCACGCGTGCATGCCCAGGGAGGGAGAACGCAGCAGCCCTGCCTCCCCTGTGAAATCTCAGCCCCGGTGAAATTCCAAGGCTAAACTGCAGGTGTTTGACTAATGAACATGGCGACCTTCCATAATTGGTTTGGCTGATGAGCTATCTGTCCTCCTTAAAATCCAAACAGAGGAAGCGAGGAAAAGGGGATTTCTGCACAATTGTCTCGGTCAAGACATTTGGTGTTTCATTCAAGGCAGATGTTTCCTTTCCTTTCCCTTCTCTCTCAGCTTGTGGGCTGTACTTGCTCCGGCGCTTGGCTTAAATATGCAGGTAAAAGCTTGTGGCCTGTGAAAGGGATTTAGTTGTAGATAAAAACAGAGAGGTCTCATTAACTTTGATTTTGCATAATGAGCCTTTGCTCCTGAATCGATATTGGGTCATCCATTCTTGGCTTTAGAAAAAGCACAAGAGAGTCACAGAGGAGCCATGTCTTCTTTGCTCTCTTTCTCTTTCTCTTTTTCTCTCTCTCTCTCTAACTCTCAGTCTGCCCTCACACCTTTGCCACCGAAACTATCATCTAAGGGAACCTGAAACATCTGTGCATTCTCATGACTCATTAAGAACTTTAAGTGTGGTGACTTAATGAGCTCACACACTTAAAGCAACACAACGGAGTGCGATCACAGCAGAGGTGTCTGCAGCAAGCCACCATTAGTGTGACTTGTCATTCCCTCGGCTAGGTTTGGTCTCTCTTTTCTCTTTCTTTCTCTTCTCCTCTTCTTCTTCTTCTCTCTCTCTCTTTCTCACTCTTTGTATTTCTCCTCTTTCTTCTTTTTTCTTCTTTCTATATTTCTCTGTCACTCTCTCTGCTTATCACCACACCCTTTGCTGTCACCTAAACCTTTCACAGTCACTCTCATTCATTACCGGCTAGATTCTTGCCTTTGACACATCTGGGTGAGACGCTCTCTCATTTTTCTGTGCAAACCCTCACAGTCTCTTTGGTTTTTTTCCGTTCACACACAGCTCTTTGTCTTCTGTGTGTGCTTGGGTTTGTTCTTCCTCCATTTTCTCTTAAGCCTCTCAGTTGATCTACTTATTTTTTTATCCATTCAAAGACCCGTGGCACTTTTTTTTTACATTCGTGCTACAAGGTTTCATCGATGTTTAATAATGTCACAGCAGTCGTCTTTGCCTCGTATCTTGGATTTCAGCGGCTGCCATCTTACAGATGTTTAATTACGTGACGCATTGAAGAAATAACTTTGCATGACACATTCAATTCCCTTCCTTGGGCAGGCCTTTCGGTTTATGGTTCTTTTGTCGAATGGCTCGGCTTCATTTGATTTTTCGGGGACGTTCAGCAGGCCACACACACAAATGCTGCACGGGCACAATGCAGACGCGGTCACTCTCTCAGCTGCCATTCCCGCAGCTCAAACGCGTCAGGGCTTATCAGATTGGAGCGGAGCTACATTGTGTTGGTTTCCATAGTCTGAAGGGAGAAGGGTGGTGGTGGGGGGGGGGGGTTGCTTCTGTGGTCTATTCCTGCCTCAGCCCATCTGGTTGGGGGGGGGCTGTCTAGTGATGGCCTATGGGGAGGCCCTTTGTGCTGGAGGTGGACTGTCGTGTCTATAGGCTGTGGACAAAAGGCAGTGATTTTCAGCGGAGCTGCTGGAGCTCAGTGGGGGGTTTTCTGTCTGTATGTTTAGGCGCAAGGGGCTGAGGGGCAGCATATGCTTTTTTGGGCGGGCCGAATGGAAAGGAAAATGAATTTGGAACACCAAGGGAGGAGGACGGGTGGAAGATGGATCGATGGGACTCTTTTCAACATCTGTCACAGCCTCTCATATTGTGAACACACACAGACGTCTCCACTCACATATACTTTTTCTCCATTTTTTTTCTCTTTCGTAACCCCCCCCCCTCCTCTCTAACTCTCTCTCCCACACACACACACACACACACACACAAACACAAGCATCTTGTCTCCCACACTCTATTGTCTGCGGCTTTGTGTGTGCAGGTTAGTGTAACTCCCTGCGTGAGTTAACCAAAGGCTGCCTGACGCCTGCGCTGCCGAAAACAGGGTGTAGATCCCCCCAATGATAAAACTGTGAGAGTGAAGGCTTGTTAAAACAACGCTGTGAAAGTGAAGGCTTATTAAAACGGCGCTGCTGGCACCAAACCGCATCCATGTCTGATGTCCTGACGGACACTCTCTCCGTCTCTCCCACCTGTTTTCCCCCCTCTCTTTCCTCCCTTTCCTCCCTTTCCGACATTCCCAGTTTGTAGCCTGCCGGCTCTCTCTCCACACACCCCCCCCCCATTTTTTTCTCTGTCTGTTTCTCTCTCTTTCTCTCCGCCACCTCCCCTAGCACAGCAACAACAACAGCACATCACACCGTGCTCTAATTAGTCTCAGCAATAAGGCTTCCCAAGCAGCTATTTGTTCAGGTAGCAAAAGATGCCGCATTAGCTTATCGCAGCCATTTTTCCGTCTTGTTTGCATTGATTTGATTTTTTGCAGCTGGTGTCACGGATTTCTATTTGTGTTTTACCAAACACTTCCCCCTCCCTGTCCTCAACTACCACCCCACACGCCCTACACACACACACACCCCACCCGCCACACACACACACACATGCACACACACACGCTCACACGCTCACACACACACGTGCACGCACGCACGCACGCACGCACGCACGCACGCACGCACACGCGCACGCACGCACGCACGCACACACACGCACACACGCACACACGCACACACACACATACACACACACTATGCTGTACAGGCCTTGGCGTGCAGCGGCTCTGCTCTGCGTTGCCGTGCCACAGCCGTCGATCGGCGGCCGCTCCGAGTGTATCTTGTGGCCGCGGGGCCCTGCGCTCCCTGCCAGTGGCTTTGATTAACTGAAGGGTTTTAACAGTCTCCAGTCAGCAGCGGCTCAATTTATACTCGGCTTCGACCGATATTTGCTGAGTGCTGGACCGAGCGGCGCAGCTCCCTGTGAAATATAGTTTTACAAAGAGCAGGACAGCGGGGAAATAATGAAGTGATGACATGGTCCGTGCGCCCGGGATACAGATACAAACCCTCGCTCTCTGTGTGTGAGTGTGTGTGTGTGTGTGTGTATGTGGAGCGAAAGTGTCCTTGTAGTATTTCTTCAGCCCAACCGTTGTGCTTTTTTTCCCCCAGCCTTTACCATGAAGCAGGAAGTGAATAGTTTCTTCGTGTCAGCTCTCTCTGCTCTGAACTGACGTAGTGAAGGCCGTGTTCAAATATGCTGCAGTGTGCTGTGTGCTGTGTGAGCAGTCAGTGTGTTGTGTCTAGCTGTGACCAAAGCTGTGTTAAAATTCCAACTGTTGTGACTGCGTATTCGTCATTTACAAACAGAGGGCTCCCCTTTGTTTCAGTTGTAAACGTTAGTGTTTATATACGCAGCGGCTAGATGGTGAACTGACGCAGCGGTGAGTATAGTGAGCGGAAGTTTTACGGCATGCCATAGGGTTTTCATGTGTGGCAATTTCACTCTGCATTTAAATGCACTGAAGACGGGGATGACAGGGCGAAGCTGGCACTCTGGGTGGCAGGAGTGAAATGTTTTAGCGCAGTATAAAGTGGCTGTGTGAGCCGGAGACCACGCCAATGAAAAGCTGGAGACGTTTGAAATTGCCAACCGGGCCCCCACAAAATAAGCTTTCTGTCACCTCATTTTTCAAGCCAGCCTCAGCCACGGCTGCTGTTTAAATGCAATGTTGGACCAGCTCCCTCCCACACACACACACACACACACACACACACACACACACACACACACACACACACACACACACACACACACACACGAATGCACACATATCCACACACACAGCCAGACACATACACACACAAACACATGCACACAGAAGCTCATAGGTACACACACACACACACACACACACACACACACACACACACACACACACGCACACACACAGAGATATATAAGCACATAATATGTACACACTCTCTCTCTCTCTCTCTCTCTCACACACACACACACACACACACACATATATATATATATATATATATATATACAGTATACACATAAACATTCTCTCTCTCTCTTTCAGTTTTGTTCTTTTTCTTTATCCCTCTCTCATTCAGACACACCCACACACACCCACACACCTGCATTGTTGCCCGAACCGAAGCCATGTGTTTCCAGAGCCCTCTCTGAAAGAAGTGAATTTCCTCCTCCACTGGTAGGACTCCGAGTGCAGGCCTGGTGTCTTGCATGTGGGAAGGCTCGGTGAATGGAGCCATACGAAGGCGAACAGCTCTTCTTTCAGCAGCCACAGTTTGCTGTGTGCCAGCAGAGGAAAATCCTTCTATTATCCACACTATCTTTCTCCCCTTCTTTCTCTCTCTTTCTGTTTCTGTTTCTCTTTCCCTTTCTCTCTCTCTCTCTCTCTCTCTCTCTCACACACACACAAACACACACACACACAGCCCCACTGCCTGGTTCCAGAGAGAGAGAGAGAGAGAGAGAGAGAGAGAAATAGAGAGAGATCAGGAACAGTTGATGGAGACATGATGGTGTTCTCAAAATAACTGGCAAACAGCAGCAGTAATGGAGGTGCAGTGTGTGTGTGTGTGTGTGTGTGTGTGTGTGTGTGACACGGCCATATTTAAAGCAGTCAGGGCCATGGGCAGTGAGGGAATGGCCGTGTGAAACCCACTCTGCTGTAATTGACAGGCTCTTTCAGCAGTGTGGCGTTAATGTGTCAGAGAGCTCCCCTCTTCCCCTACTCTCCTCTCCTCTCATCCCATCTCCAGGATTTAATTGCATCCTTTTACATTTTGTGTGTCAGGGTGAACATATGCCAGATCTCTCATGGTCACAAGCACGCACACAGATATGTAAGGATGTAGAGATTCACATGCACACACACACACACACACACGCACAAACACACATATGCACACACACACACACACACACACACACACACACACACACACACACACACACACACACACGCTCTCTCCCCTGCACTCACAAATGCTCACAAATACCCACAATCTTGCTCACGCTCCACACTCACAATTATTTTCATGCTTATTCAAGACACACACACACAGAGATACACAGACACACACGCACACTCAATCAGGAAGATTTATTCCGATTTTATTCAGCTCGAACGACAAAAAAAAAGGTAACTTCGGAAGATCACCTCCTCCCGGGAACTGTGATTGCCTCGTGCTCGTCCTCTACCGCACAGGAGCCCACGACAATGAGCCTGTCTCGATCTACGTCCCTGGGCCCTCAAAAGCTCCTTACAGGGTCCCGCGCTCCTGAAATGAAAGCCATTTCCTTGCATTATTAAGCGCTTATTTGGCAGGGTATTGATAGGGAGAGTCGCACGCCGCTTTCATCTGATCAACTCAGGTGTTTGTCAGGCACGGATTCGCCCGAGCACATTGTGTCGGTGCTATTAGTTCGGTGCAGGGGCTCACTTTGACGGGATTGAATGCCAATGAGCCTGCTGAGATTTAGCCATTCAGGTTTTAAATGTTTCAAGAAGAGCTTAGTGTCGCTGTGGGGGGATATCCTCCGCAGAGTATGCAATATTCTAAATTGGCCGAGACCACATATAAAGTAAAGTGTGTTGGTGTGGAATGATATACAACTCAGCTCAGCTTAGCTGTATTTGTTTACATCTGAAAGGCTCATACTGTATACATGCCTGCTGTGTTGTGTGTGCACGTGCACAGTTTGTATGTATCTGCGTGTGGCATCAGTTTGATGGCACATATGAGCACTTGAGTGTTTTACGTGTATGGATGCATATGGTTAGGGGTAAATATTACTGATTGCGCTTCAGGGGCATGTGTTCGCATCTGTTTCATGTTGCCTATACAGCTGTATGGATGCACTGTGACATGGGCCTCTCCATATATTGTATACACATGCGTGTGTATCTGTTCACCTGAATGAGTAGGTCTGTTTGTGTGTGTGCGCTTGTTGATTGGTATAGCTGAATTTGTGTGGGCATATGTGTGTGTGTGTGTGTGTGTGTGTGTGTGTGTGTGTGTATGTTGTCTGATGCAGTTGTGTGTGTGTGTGTGTGTGTGTGTGTGTGTGTGTGTGTGTGTGTGTCCGTGTCCCCTGCCGTGCGCGGACCCCGTGAGAGCGGTGTTATGGCGTCTTTATTATGCTGTGACAGCCCCCGAGATGAGTGAGAGCGGAGAATGACAGCGCGCCCGCGTGATGAATGAGCCCCGCGCGCTAATGTGCGCCGCTAGCGCGAGAGGGGTTCCGCCGTCGACCGTGTGTGCGTGTGTGTGTGTGCGCCGTCTCCATTCTCACCCCTGCGTGGGCTCGGCGCTAAGCGCGTGGCGTAACGCACAAAGGCGCCGTGGGGTTCCACGGAAGAATTACAGTAGATTCCAGAGGAAGGTAAGAGGAGGGGGCTGAGAGGTAAGAGGTGCTGTTTACAGGTGACAGAGAGGAATGGAGAGATTGTATTGTTGACAGTTGTTGTTTCAAATAAAGGAGGAGAGGAGAGGGAGGGAAAATAAGCCAGAGGAAAAGAGAGAAGGGCGGGAGAAGTGGAGAGGATGATGGAGAGTGTTGATGGAGAAGACGGGGACGGCAGGACGAGGAGAAGGAAGTGACAAGTGAGAGAAAACATGAGAGACAGAGAGACTAGAGTGGAGGAGGGAGAGAGAGAGAGAGAGAGAGAGAGGAAGTGGAGGAGAGAGATGAAGAACTGGCTGCCAAGAGTCGCTGGAGTGGCTCGTGTCAACAACGCCCCTCTCCTGCGTCCGACTGAGTGGAGACCGGGGAGAGAGGCCGCATGGGGGCTGGGAGTCCACTGAGGCTCAGACACCAGCAGAGAGAGGGAGAGAGAGAAAAGAGAGAGAAAAGAGAGAGAAAAGAGAGAGAAAGAGAGGGGGAGAGAGAGGGAGAGAGAGAAAAGAGAGAGAGAAAGAAAGGGAGGGAGAGGGGGCGTGAAAAAGGGAACAGTGAGAAAGAAAGGAAGGGAGAGATAGGGAGAGAGTGACAGAGGGAGAGAGAAAAGAGAGAGAAAAGAGAGAGAAAGAAAGGGAGGAAGAGTGAGAGAGGATGCAGACTGCGACTCCAAATGTATGCACAGTTTGACTCTTTACTCTCACTGGCCAAGACGGTGGTTGCACCTGTTCAGATTTCACTTGTCTTTGAAACTCTGCAAAGTTTGTTCCCCTCCTCTGTGTGTGTGTGTGTGTGTGTGTGTGTGTGTGTGTCTATTTGTGTTTGTGTTGCATACATGCATTGCCTACCCTGTGCATCAACCTCTGTATGTGTGTCTGCCTATATCTGTGTGTGTGTGTGTGTATGTGTGTGTGAGTGAGTGTGTGTGTGCGTATGTGTGTGTGCGCGTGTGTGTGTGTATGTGTGTGTGTGCGTATGTGTGTGTGCGCGTGTGTGTGTGTATGTGTGTGTGTGTGTGTGTGTGTGTGTGCGCGTATGTGTGTGCGCATGTGTGTGTGTGTTTGTTTCCGAGTGTGTCCATTAAAAGCTTGTGTTTATAGGAGCCCTCTCAGCGCGGTGTCAGCCAGCCGTCACCTGCCTGTGCGGGCCGGCCGGGCTGCGAGCCGCGTGGGGTCGGGCTCCCAGATACAATTAAGAGATAGACTCAGCAGCTCTCCAGCTGAGACGGGGCTCCGCTGATGGGGGCCGGCGCTGCCAGCGCAGAGGTCACCGCCAGACAGAGGAGCTATCACACCTGTCTCACCCAGATGAGGTGGAAGGGGGAGAGACAAGGGGCGAGACTGAGATGGAGTGGGTCTGGGGGTGTGTGTGGGGGTGTGTGTGTGTTGTGTGTGGGTGTGTGTGTGTGTGAGTGGGTGTGTGGGTGTGGGTGTGTGTGGATGGGTGTGGGTGTGTGCGTGTGTGTGTTGTGTCTGAGTGTGTCTGTGTGTGTGTGTGTGTGTGTGTGTGTGTGTGTGTGTGTGTGTGTGTGTGTGTGTGTTGTGTCTGTGTGTGTGTGTGTGTGTGTGTGTGTGTGTGTGTCAGAGAGAGATACTGAATGTGTGTCTGTGCATTTATTTGTGTGTGTGTGTGTGTGAATGTGTACTGTATGTATGTGTGGGTGTGTGAATGTGTGTGAATGAGAGAGAAAGAGAGCGATAGCGGGTAATTTCGTGTGGGTGGGTGAGTGTTTTTTATATGTGTATATTTGTCTGTGCATCTGCATGTGTGTGTGTGTGTGTGTTTGTGTGTGTGTGTGTGTGTGTGCGCGCGCGGAGACACACAAACGATTGAAAGAGAAGGTGAGAGAGGGAGTGAGAGAGGGAGTGAAAGGATGGAAAGAGATTAAGTGTGTCAGAGACCCTGCGTGAAAGAGAGATGACAGGTGAACTGGAAAGACACACTGCTTGCTCTGCTGATTGGTGCACTTGAATGCAAAAAGCTCTTGGTAATGACACTGGCTGAAAGGAGCAAAAGCGCGTGAGAAAGAGAAGGAGAGAGAGAGGTGGATCGAGGGAGGGAGAGAGAGACAGAGTGAGAAAGAAAGAAAGAAAAAAGAAAGAGAGAGAGAGAATGAGAGCGAGCGAGAGACACTTGGGGGTTATTGATCCGGAGCTGAACTGGGTCTCTGTGCCATGCAAAGCTGTGGTGACAGGGAAGCAGAATTGCCCCAGAAGTCTCCCCGTCATTTATTTACTTGGCAGTCTCTGTCATACCCTTGACCGTGTCATATATGTCCCCTAACGTTCAAGAGGACAGTTTGTGCTATTTTGGCTATTTTCCGGCTACACACTGTCTTAGGTACTGTCACAGCTAGAACTACTTTCAAAGAATTATTATGGTTTCCTTACTTTATTACCTTAATTATTATGGTTACTTTATTTTATTAGTGTAAGTGGTTAAAAAGTGATAAGTTATATTGACAGTCAAAGAAGATGCATACCTCACAATGTATAATAGGGCTCCTTCTCATTCTCTCTCTCTCTCTCTCTCTCTCTCTCTGTGTGTCTGTAATGCCAGGGTTAATATCCCTGTGCTTGTCTTTGACAGGGCTTGACTAAAATGCCCCACTGTAATGGGCACCAGCTATCTCTGTCCAATCTCTCAGAGTGGGCTTCACATTGCGCCCTTGGCGATAGAGTCTGAGACCTGCTACATTTATTATTTACACACAGACACACACACTCGCATGCACGGACACACACACACACACACACACACACACACACACACATACACACACACACACACACACACACACACACACACACACACACACACACACACACACACACACACACACACACACACACACACACACACACACACACACACACACACACACACACACACACAAAGAAGTCACTGAGGACTCTAAGCACAGGCACTGAGCTCAGACTTCTTGTTCAGACACTTGTACCCTTTAGTTTCAGTGGAAAAAAGAACCGAACAAAACACAAACAAGACAACAAAACATTTTCTAGAAAGCCTCAAAGTCTCAAAGCTCAAGAGGTGGGCCCCTCACGGTCTGACTGCTTAGCTCCCTCAGTAAAACGTAGCATGTGTTGTACTGTTGGCTGCCTGTTTTAATTAAAATTTCAAGACATCCTTCAAAATGCTGTTAAGCCTCGGGATTCGGAGGTTAAAAATGATTTGGCAGATATCCAGTCTCAACATGAAAAGCACTCTCAGTCATGTGTGAATGCTTCTGTTTTTTTCCTGTTTTGTTTGTATTGGGCCACATTTGAGAGGTGAAAACCAAATAATTGAAACCCGGAGGTGTTAGTGGGAACGTTTCCTGGGTGGGAGGCTGAACATTAGACTCTGATTGGGGCCAAACTAGACAAACAAGCCCTTGACACCTCTCATAAGGGGGTTTCTTTACAAGTCATTTTGTGAAGAATTTAAGATATTGCTCCTTGACTCCCATCGAGATCCGGTGCCATTACAAATTGATGAACTGCACACACACAACTGTTGGAGAGAGACCCCTAAGGCACCCAGCGTGCTACTGTTTTCTTCAGAAAAGAGGGAAATCAAGATGCTGACAGCTCATCTCTTCTCTCTCCCTCCCTCCCTCCCTCTCTCTCCCTCTCTCTCTGCCTTTCCCTCTCTCTCTCTCTCTCTTTCTCCCTCCCTCTCTCTGTTTCAGCTCCAGGATGGTGGCAGAGTGGGGAGGGAAAGTTCTGCAGGCCCTGCTGCTGGTGGTTCTGCTCCGCTCCAATGGCCACGGTGAGTTCCCCTCTCGGTTCTCCTCTCCGACTGTCACAACACTTCACCGCTGACGCTGACGCCCCGACTCCTATTCTCCCTCATTACACGCGCCAAGAGACACATCCACATTCACACACCCCTCTACCTGATGACATTTACATTCCCGGTGCCCCCCCTTTCAGGAATCAGCATTTACATCACTGGCCATACGTTGAACTCTTGACCTTAAATGTCGTCGTTTTGCTTCAGGCGGAGCGTCGGTTGTTAGCGCCGGCTAATGAACCAGCGAGGGCTTGAACCCGGCGGCCCTCTGATGTGTCGTTGGCATATTATTCGCCGAGTCTTGGCCGGCGTGTCGCTCCGCGCTCTGTGCCCCAAAATCTGTGCCCTCCTGTTGCTCCTGCCTCTCATCATGGCGCTGTCACTCGCTTCACACGGCCCCCTGTACAGGTGGGGTCCTCTGGACGCCCACTGCTTTCCGAAAGAGATGCTCACACATACGCATACAAACACACACACACACACACACATACATGCATACACACAAACACACAGAGAAGCACACGTACTGTACGCGAATGCACACACACACACACGCACACTCACATACACAATTACATAATTGCACACACAGTAATTGCACACACACACACACACACACACACACACACACACACACACACACACACAGTAATTGCTCCAACTGACAGTTTGTCTCATTAGACCTGGTATTGAGAGTCGCCTCATGGCGTCGTGCTCTGTCAGTGCACTAAGCCCTGATGGCTTCAGGGAGGACTCACTCCTCTCCTTTGATCTGATAATTACTCTCATGCAATTTGCCCACTTTTCCACAAGTGCTAATAAAAAATCTTTTTAGGAAGCCAGATGAAGACGACGTCTTCCTCCGTCTCTCAGTCACGACTCCGACCCCATTCCCAATCCCCATTCCCAATCCCGACTCCTCGCCGTGTCAAATGGAGATGAAAAACACTCCATCAACGTTTCTCTTATCTACCACGGAAGCCTCGTGTCTTGGCATTGTTGCCTAAATACTTCCCATTATTCACTCTAAGTGCCTTACAGCGAGCTCTCTCCAGACACGGTAGCACGCAACCACCCACCACCACACACACTTCTCCTTTACACCGGGGCTGTTCGTCGAGCCGTGAACGGGAGGGAGAGTGATCTCAGTCGCTCGGCCTCCCGCAGCTGTACTGTGCCATGATGTTTTATTCACAAACTGCTTCGACACTGATGCCTCTGCCTCCCATCTACTCCCCTCTTCCTCCTCCTCCTCTCTTCCTCCTCCTCCTCCTCACTCTTCCGTGAGATGGATGAGGGCTTTGCCGGATGTTAGATGTGAGATCTGGGATCTGGCCCCGGCTGTATCTCTTCCCTGACACACACACACACACACACGGCGCGGCGCAGCGCGTGCGTCTGTGTGGGACGGCAGACGGAGAAGACGCGAAGGTTCCTCTGCCGGGCGGCAGGAGATCGCAAGCTGTCAGTCTCCGAGGCCTATCGCGGCTGCGGCCTGTCTCCGAAACGAGCAGGGCTTCTGTGTGTGTGTGTGTGTGTGTGTGTGTGCGGAGACGTGGCAGACAGTGGATCAAGCCGGCATGTTGCCCCCCCCCCTCCCACACACACAAGCAATAGAGAGAGATTTCTGGTGAGGGATGCATGGGGCAGCAGTGTCAGGACACTCTGAGTGAGTCAGGCATGCCTCTCCCTCCAAACAAGAGATTTTTACCTTGACAGTAAATGAAGTGGAGTTCAGGCGCTCAGCACTCACTCTCGAGCGCTGGGCCTCCCTCATCTCCAGAGCTGCCATTCTCCATATTGCCTTCAGTTTGGCGGAGCTTCATCTCTCTGTGTGTGTGTGTGTGTGTGTGTGTGTGCGTGTCTGTGTGTGTGTGTGTGTGTGTGTGTATGTGTGTGTGTGTGTGTGTGTGTGTGTGTGTGTGTGTGTGTCTGTGTGTCTGTGTGTGTGTGTGTATGTGTGTGTGTGTGTGTGTGCGTGTCTGTGTGTCTGTCTGTGTGTGTGTGTGTGTGTGTGTGTGTGTGTGTGTGTGTGTGTGTGTGTGTGTGTGTGTGTGTGTGTCTGTGTGTGTGTGTGTGTGTGTGTGTGACTGTGTGTGACTGTGTGTGTGTGCGCGTCCTGTAGTCTTTTTAAATGCTGATGTAAACAACTGGGCCAAGCGGGGCCCCTGCTGCACCAGAGCGCCCGGCGCTCGCGACGGCGAGTGAAGCCGGCCCCGCCGCAGTGGACCTGACAGGCAGCAGGCTGCGTGGAGCTGCTCCCAGTGGAGTCCCGCGGGACAGGGGCAGGAGGCACACAGCTGCACACGTCAGCACACAAACACATGCCACCCGCAACACCACAACACCACCACAACAACACAACAACATCGATTTGCATTACGATAGCGCTTTATCAATGCACCCAAAGCACTTTACAGTACAGTGAGGATGGGGGACTTTGCTAACCACCGCCAATGTGTAGCACCCACCTGGATGACGCACGGCTGCCGTTATGCAGCAGAATGTTCACCACACACTACGCCGCGGCACGCTGCACCACCAAAAGGTGCCGTACTCTTCCCCAACGGTCCTGCTCTGTCTGCTTCCTAAAGGGCCGCCGGTGGTGTGATTGGATAACTAACCGTGTTCGCTCCCCCTGTCTGCCTGTATAAGGGTCCTCCTTACCAGACATCACCCCTCCCTCCTGTCACCTGGTCTCAGGTGAGTGACTGCGGTGATGATGAGTGACAGGTGGGGGGGGGGGGGGGGGGTGGTGGTTCTGGCGGTGGAGCGGTGCGGGTGGCTGCCTCCGTGTCAGAGAGTGGCACGAGGACAGCAGCCCCTGCGTCAGGCGCTGAGATTAATGTATCATTACACAACATAGGGCCAGGAATTAATCACCCAGGCAGCCTCCGAGTGTCTGGGACGGGGCGGTGGGGGCATGGGCCGCCGGCGCCGATAATATTCATCAACGGAGGAGAGGAGAGGAGGGAGAGGAGGGAGAGGAGGGGGAGATGGAAGGAGAGGTGGGGGAGAAGGAAGGAGAGGGGGTCCCAGAGAGGGGAATTCATTTGAGGCAGAGGCGGCATGGGAATGTCATTACAAACCATTGCATGTGTCTGTCTCTCCCCGCGCCTGCACCCCACCGCCTGGTTCTGTCCCCCCCCCCATCCCCGTCCCCGTCCCCCCCGTCTGCAGCACAAACACCCCTGTTTGTTTTTAATCTACTGGCTGATGTGTCGCTCCGACTGGCGGAGAGGTAGGACTGCGGGGGAGGGGTGCTGGCGGTGGTTAGGTGCGGAGGATGTGGGGGGAAGGACTGCAGGCTGCAGAGCAACACCAGCATCCAATCAGCTCGGTGACACACTCGCGCTTGTTCTCTTTACTGCCAAAACACGCAGCAAGGCAGTGCAGTTTGTTTGTGTGAATATGTGTACACACACACACACGCACACACACACACACACACACACACACACTCAGATATTGTTTTTTTTTTTTTTTTTTTTAAAGAACTGGAGGCAGGTAACACATAACCCAGCGTCAACATCAACACTTTCCACATTCAGACAAAGCGACACATGCATCACAGACTCGACTTGAGTCTTTCAATTAGCCCACATCAGAACAGCAGCGGCAGCACCACAGCGTTTTGGATGCGTCGAGAGCAAAAGCCTAGATAGAGGAGGAACGCTGTGCGTCAGGAGGAGCCGCCACTTAAGAGTGAGTGCCGTGAGCGCGCCTGTAAATGAGTGTCCTTTAGAAGAAGAGCGGCTGAGTGCTCGTGGATTGGGGGGGAAAATAACAAGTCGTCCTCGTAAACAGACCGGGTTTCCAATCGCCGGGGCAGATGACACCTCCTTCCGAACATCCACTCTCCTCTTCCTCCTCTTCTAACCTCCGTTGCCATGGTTATTGTTAGAAATAGATGTGAGTTGGGATGAGGGGGGGGGGGGGGGGGGCTTAAGTAGGGTAGAGACACAGTGGTTGTTGGTCTTCTGGTCCCTGATCTTTGTTGTCACGTACAGTCCCAGGTTGTTTTTCTTTCTCCATAAGGCCTTCAGGAGTCACAGTGCAGTCGAGCTGAGGATGTCAAACAGGAAGTCAGGGGAAGGAGATCTGATCCAGAGGTTTATTATGGTCCGTGTGCTAAGGCTGTGGCTTCTAGAGGCATAGTCTGCGGTTACCACAATTAGCTTCAGTTTCCCCAAGGACTTTACCACAATGAGCCATTGTGGTAGGAAGGAATGATTGATACAAATCCCATAACTATGAAAACTAAGCTTCCTAAGATGTTTTCCAACATGTAAAATTAATTTCATTCCATTATATAAGTATTTTGATAATCTAGCTATTGTCAGTCCCAATTTTTTATTAATTTACCCTATGATAAAAATGTATATTCATACTGACATTCAAAGGTATATTCCAGTTCACTCCACAAGTACACGCCCAGTTTAGTCGTAGTTCACCTTCCAGATGAGGGCCACTGTGAACATTGGGCATTGTGGTCAGTGTAGCCCAGTGCTCCGCTTAAATAAGGTCTCACAAGAAAAACGTTTCGAGCACAAGAAATAAATGAATCAATTTGATTTTGATTTTACATTACTCGACATGGACCTCGACCTCATTTTTACCCTTAACACCACAGATTTTATTTTTTTATTTCCAAATGTCACAATTCTATTAAACCTGACCTGATATGAGGGCTGGAGATGGCAGCTGATACACTGCACGGTTCCATTTGCACGTGAGTGATTGTAATTTGCTCGTGTAGCCGAGGCCATCGTCTGTGATGTGAGCAGTCACAACTGATCAATCACTTGTGGCTGGTTGGGGCCCGCAGACAATAGGGCCTCTATCAAAAGAAAAGAAAGATCGAGAGGGAAAAAAAGCTTGCCGAAACCATCATTGAGAGCACAGAGAGAGACATGCCAGCCATTGTTTGCCCGTGGAGAGGGAAATGTGGGAGGACTTTCTCCCCGGTCCCCGCCAGCGTCTCGTCTTTTAGCCGCTGCGAGCGACAGATAAAGGAGGCTCGGGCGGCAGTTAATCATTCTCAGGTGTTCAAAAGAAACGACTCGATATGACAGTGCTGACAATCACGGCGCATCACAGAGGCTGGCTGCGTGCGCTGAGGCCCCGAGAACGACTGTTGTTTTGTTGGTTTGTTTGTTTGTTGGTTTGTCTGTATTGTTTGGTTTTGTTCCTGAGACCGGTGGAGGTGTGTGTGCAGTCCAACTCCATACAGTTCGGATTCAGGCTTTTGCTGATTGCTCCTAATTTAGTGTAAAAAAAAAATGAGGGAAGAGATTAGAAAAACAGGCAGGTTCTCAAACAAAGGAAGGTCCCAGGGGGGTTATGCTTGTAAAAACATTTCCATCTAAATGCAGATTTGTTATATCTGCTGTGATGGGGCCGCCATGCTTGCATTCATTATTTAACCGTGAGGGAATAAAGCAATTTTTCCCTGCCTCCCTTGAAGCCATAATTTGGATTTTAAGAAGGTATCTGCAATTGATTTCTTTTGATTTAATGTTGCAAATTGGAACGGGCGAGAACAATACACCACGGGGCAGGAGCAGCGAGGAGAGATGGGATCAGGAAATGGAAGCAAGTCGACTAAAGAGGAAGTGGATGTCTGTTGAGTCTATCTATCCACGGCGAGGTTTAATTTGCCACGGGGCCAGCAGCAAGCACACAAGAAACAAGTATTTACTGAGATAGTGTACGCCCCTGTCTGTGTGATTTAGAACAGGCAAATAGCACTTCAGATTTCCCAAACACACAAATTGAGTATTGACAGCGGTCTACTCGATGTGAATCTTGGTTTGCGAAAAGAAAGCTAGTTTTTTGGGAGGGGAGGGGGGTATTGCTTGTTCCACTTCAGGGTAAAATGGCCTCCGAAATGGTCTGCGAGATGTGTGGAGTAAACACGATTAGGAATGGCATGTCCCTGTGGGAGGTGAACCAAAAGGATGAGATGAGAGCGCTGTCTGACAGGCTCCCTGGGCGGTAGGGGTGAGAGAGGGGGGATTGTGGGATACTGGAGGTGTATCCCCTCAGGGTCTCAGACTGCTGACTCACTTGGCCAAGCCTGAGAGTCCTGTTCCCTTTCCCTTTCCTCACTCTTCTCCCCCTCTCTCTCCCTCTCTCTCTCTCTCTCTCTCTCTCTCTCTCTCTCTCTCTCTCTCTCTCTCTTTCTCTCTCTTTCAGTCACTCACTTTGGCACTTTTTAATGGAGCATCAAATTGGACAGTGAGCTCTTGCTTTAGCATCACACAGGTGCAGACCTCCCACCCACCCTCTCTCTCTCTCTCTCTCTCTCTCTCTCTCTCTCTCTCTCTCTCTCTCTCTCTCTCTCTAACCCCACAGTGTTCCCATCGCTGTACACTTCCTTTGCCCTCACACTCTGTCTCCTCACTTCATGTCTCCCTGCCAGGCTTCTCTGGCACCAGACACCACTGACACACAATTGCTTCGTCTTCCCCTCCTTGCATGTTTCCCTCCTCCACACTCTCTCTGCTCAAATTTTTTTTTTGTACCTCTACTACAACCAACAACCACTGCCACACCCCTCCTGTGAATTGATGCTCGCCTGAAGAGACATTACCTGGCACGGCAGTTGGGAAATGTCATTCCGCACGTCCCAGTCAGATTTTTCCCGAGCAACGCAGATGCAATTCACTGCACAACAGCGTGCGAGTGTCTGAGTGTGTGTGTGTGTCTGTGTGTGTGCAGTCTAAGGTCCCCTGAGAATTGCAGTAGGCTTCTGCTGCTGGCTCTTTTCTGTATGCTTTTAGAAGCCGCTCCTTGCTGTGCGCCGGTGTCCAGAAACTATTGCTGCCAGTGTGGGTGAATATAAAGAACGCCCGGCGTTACACTTTGTCACCTGAAGCTAAAAGTTTGGTTCACATAGCTGAGTCCTCTGGGGCAATGTAATGAGCCAATTTCACCGTGTTCTTGCTGAGTTTAATGATCTCAGAAACTCAATTTCACATGGCTCCCTTTCACTCTGCTGTAACTCTGGCATGCGTTGCGTCGCCTTCGTCGTCACCGTCGCCTTCTGAGGTGTCACGGCGAAACTTGCCATTTGTTAGCGCGCCGGGAGTCTCGTGAGCGCCGAGTGTTTCCGTGTCCCGTTCCCGCCGCGTCCGTCATGTGTGACTTTGTGCTGGAAACGCACCCTGCAGCACTTTCCATCATCACTGATGTGACAGCAGACTTGTCACACACAAGTGTGTGTGTGTGTGTGTGTGTGTGTGTCCCACTCTTAGACACTGAGAGGAAGAGCTTCACTCTTTTTGAAAACTGAAGAGGTGAGAGCCTCCCTCTCTCTGCATTGAGCGACGCAACAATGTGTCGCATCGCTACCGGGGGGGGGGGGGGCCCTGGCACTCACCGTGCGGCAGCCATCCCCAACCCCTACGGTGTGTGAAAAGCCTGAATGACACATCGGCTGTTTTTTTGAGTCGCCGGCTTTTGAATTCGGATCTGTTTCAGGTGCTCGATGTGCCGTGCAGCAGTGGCAGCAGAGCGCGGGCCAGGAGAGATGTTCTCATGTTTTAAAAAGAGAGAGAAAGAGAAACTCTGAGAAGACTGCGCTCTCCGGGTAGAGAATCTGAAATGGAGGAGAGACGCGCTGTGATTGAATATCTGGCAGCCAAAGCCTGGTGGTGATGGAGTGGAAATATTTTGAGGAAGGTGCTAGAAATTCTTGTGGCATAAAGAGAAGAACTCCACTATGAAGCTTAATTGCAGGTAAATGAAGAGGGGAATGGAAAAGCTGCTGCTCATGTACCAGTATACAGGTACAGAGGCAGAAAGGGAAAAGCAGCACCGCCTGCTAATTTCACGGTGTCACTTCAATCACCAATCACATTAACACTCATCTCATTCATTAACAGCACTGCTGCAGCATTTTCTTTAGCGGGTCAAACATTTGTCTTTCATTCTGAGACGAGAGTTACTCAACTGAGTTTTTAAAACGCTCCAGCGAGGAGAGGAGATTGAGGTAAATACCAAGCGACGTTGAAATAAATCCACTGGAACTACTCCACACACCCCCTGGCCTTATTCCGCCATGCCGTCGCCCCCCCCCCCCCTCCCCTCCCCCCTGATCCAGTATGTCATTCATGTGTGCCTGAAAATTAGATTTCCTCCCTCCAGTGTGAGAGAATAAAAGAGAGTGTGAAGGGAAAAAAAGGGTTTTCTCCCGCCGCACAGCTCGTCTCAAATGATATATTTAATAAATCTCCACGCTTTCTTTAAATCAATGCTTTTTCTGAGCGCTGGAACTCACCAAGGGGGGCCTTAATGGAAAGTGTATATAATAAGGATTGCTTTAAAGTCCTGGTGCGAATGAACTGGTATCCCCTGGTGATTTCAGGCACTGGAGGCTCATTCCGTCGATACCACATCCCGACAGTGTGTGTGTGTGTGTGTGTGTGTGTGTGTGTGTGTTTTTTCCCCTCTTTCTTTCTATCACATAGCCTAATGAATTTAGTCTCTGTGTGCTCACAGGCAGGCCTGTAGAGGGGGGTGGGGGGGTGGGGGGGGATGGGGAGGTGGGAGTATGGGGAGAGGATATATGAGGAGAGAAATACGTCCCATCGGTTTTATAGTCAGCTCAGCCATCTTATGTGACTTATAAATATTGTAATTATGCGCACTGCAGATACTGTAGGCTCACTGTTGCAGGTGAGGAGATGGTGATTACAGCCATCTCATTCAGGGAATTATGGAGCAGATTAGACAGGGGCCTCTCCAAAGATTTTCGCTCGGCATTTTCGCTTCTCGTGAGTGGGGAATTTTTTGGGAACTACACGGCTCAATTTGAAATGCAGTATCGGAACCGACTGCCTTTCAAGTGTCGGGCTGCATCAGTGCTACGCATAAGTAGCATAACATGATTAGGCTTCAATGAGAAGATGAAAGAGAAAAGTTCAAATATGACTTCAAATAAAGAAGACTAATAAGTGAGAAGATTTCAAGAACATATGTCCTGAGTTTTGATGTGAAGTTTGTAGGTAATGTTGAAAGGAATCGTTCTAGTTGGCCAATGACCAAAGCGGTGACTGAAACCGTATCTGTTGTGACAATAGGAAGTTGGAACTTTGAAAGCTGAAAGTTTTGGAAGCTGTGTCAGGACATATTTATTGTTGCGTGACATGACCTGATGTGACTTTTAAAGAACACTGGGGTTTGGCAGGTCTGAGTTTGACACTAGAAAAAACAAACTGCCTGAATGTGTCTTTATTTCAGAGACACATCTTCCAGACAAAAAGTCCTGACATTCATAGTTTGGTAGTTGTTGTAATGTTTCCCTTAGTCACAGCCAATGTTAGTGCATGTATGGTGTTGTGTTTCTACACTTACAACATCGTAATAACCACACATACAGGAGGTTCATGAACTCTTTACTAAAAACGTTCACTTCTGGACAGGCTCACTCAATACATCTTTGAAACTGTATCAATCCGCGGCTTCATAGGAAAACAGAAAGCCACATTACTACACATAAAATAGTTCCTTTAACAGCAGTCGTTCATTTGAACATAACATACAGTATGGTTACAGCAATGACATGTTGTTACTACTGTATGGTCTAATCCCAGTTCCAGTTTGACCCAGAACATCTTAGTCTTCCACTGACCCCTCTGCCCCGTCCTCTCCCTGTGTGTGCTGCAGGTCTGACCGGGGCGGACACGGTGGTGAACATGCGCAAGGTCACGCACCAGAGGGTCCAGGAGCCGCTGGCTGGCTCGGCCCTCCTGCCCTGCGTCTTCACCCTGCGGCCCAGCCCGTCCCACGAGCCGCCCCGCGTCAAGTGGACCAAAGTCTGGGGCCCGAGCGGCTCCGGGGGCCCGCAGCGCGAGCAGTCCGTCCTCGTCGCCAAGGGCAACGTCATCAAGGTGAAGAAGGCCTTCCAGGGCCGCGTCACGCTGCCCGGTTACCCGGACAACCGCTACAACGCCAGCATGGCGCTGACGGGCCTGCGCTCGAGCGACTCTGGCATGTACCGCTGTGAGGTGGTGGTCGGAATTAACGACGAACAAGACATCGTGCCCCTGGAAGTCACAGGTAACGCCCCTGCGTCTAGACTGCTAATACATGCACCTGTCAAGTTAATGAACTGCTCGAACAAGGGTCACTACTTACATGAAAACTCACATGCATACGATCAACACTATGCTCCCGGAATGGAGAATGCACCTCACAGAAAGTTTTTTTTTTTTCTCTGTGAAAAGTGAAACGGGGTGAATATGAACTTGTATCCTGCTTTAAACTGTGCTGCACGTAGACCGTCCACTAAATAATCAGATATTCCCTGACATCCTGTCTCGATTGGCCTGTTGTTTTTTTTGCAGTGGAGTTGCTCTTTTAAAGTGTTTTTTTCCTTCTCGATTACTGAATGTGATGCACTTACCGTTGGCACAGGGGAGCCTGAATCTAGTTTCATTTTCCTGAGATTGCTGATAAAAATGTATATGCCTGCTTTTTAACTGCAACCAGCACTGTAGTAAGCATCAGTAAACTGTGTTTTCTTTTTCTTTTATACAGATTTTTCGATCCTGCTCATGTTGATTTATGCATTTTGTTCCCAGATGACTTATGGAGAATGTATTAACAAACCATAAACCCCTCCCATACAAAAAGCCCATTACCCAGCCCATTGTCTATAACTGATCTTGTGGGCTAAACCTTAATTGTGTCATGGTGCATTGCAGACAGCAGCACTCCATACAAATCCTCCAAGTCATTAAAACTTTAATGAAATGGTATTGATATTTACTAGACTATATCAATATCAGATTAATGTGGATATTTTTATGTGGCTATAGGTTGCCTGACCTTGACTGCGTGTCTGTATTTAATGCCTGGCTCATATTAAATGGCCAATTCTCTGCCTTTCACCAATTACAGCTGAATATCGATTCCTGGTGTCAGGGAATATCATGAAATATTTCAACTAATTAAGTGTTAAATAGCTCTATCTACAAAAGGCTGATGCTGTAGTCTCATTTGTGCCTAGCTATTTCCACACATATAATGTCACTCTGAACTTATACGAATTCCTTGTCTTCCTTATCTTTTGTCCGGTACACTTGTTCCAACTCAGCATTAATCAGTATTTGCCAACACACTCCCAGGCTAACAAGATCCAATTCAGACTGTATCAGTTTGGTCTAGTCCTTCTAGCTATGGTGTTCTTAATTAGATGCGTTCAGCTGTTAGATGCGTTCAGCTGTCTTACAACAAGTAGCTCTTTGAAGTCCTATTTTTAGACTTAACAAACACACAAAACGTCAACATGGTGGTGTTTCTTAGGCGGTGAACATAGGACTCCTTTTTGCCTCCAATGTATTTCATGAATTGAAAAGTTCCTGCTAAAGTGTGTCAAACTCCGAGGATGGCAAGAGGGAGAATGAAATAATAAACAAAAAAACGAGTTCAGCAAGAGGAGCGGAAGAGGAAAAATATAAGGGGGAAAAAATCCCATTCCATCCCAGTCTCTTTGAAGTTGGGATACTAGTAGGGGAAACACCACGGAGGCCAGGAAAAGCTGTGGGTTCTGACCACAGAGGAGTGGGGCCTGCCTGTTCGTCTGCCTGGCTAGCAGCGTGATTGCTTGAATTGGCCCCCAGCCCCGCCAGCCCCACCTCCCTCCCGCCATCCTTCCACACAAAAGGCTCAGAAGATAAAGGAGCAATTTTAAAGTTGTATTCCTGCCTCCCTGTCCTCTCGCTTTCATGTGCAGCTCCCTTCTGGGATTGGATGTGTGAATTGCTGCGAGAGAAGACTGTTGTTGTGGCATGGTGTGGGTGTGTGTGTAAGGGGAGGGGAGGGGGGGTTGGTGGTGGTGTAGGGTGTGAGCGAGCGTGGGGGGGGTTGGGATGGCGCGGCAGGATGGCTAGGGAATGCTAGATGGACACTTCAAAAGCAATCCCATTCCCATCTCTCTGCACGGTGGAGCGGAATCCTGTCCATTCACAGGTCAGGTGGTAGTCCAGCCCTCCCTCTTTAGCGCCCCCCCCCACACACACACACTCCATCCCTCCTCGAGTGGAGGTTGAGCACTACAACACAGAAACGAGGCGCATCTCTCATGAAACGATGCCATTCAGTTCCAGTGTCTACTCTACAGAATGAACATTATGAGGAGGCATATGGCGTTGCTGTTGAATTACCTGCAGCTCCCCAATGTATTATGTTCAGGATATAATGAACCCAGGTTGTTCTCTATGCTTGACGAAACACAAACAAACGCCATGTTCCTACAATGGCGCATAAAAATCGAACACAACCGTCGGGCCTTTCTCGTGTTCTGTAGTCGTTGGAGGGTGCTGCTGCTGCTCAGTTAACATAGACGGTTAACATAGTTCTTGTGTAGTGTTTGTGTTAGAGAACAGTATACAGCCTGCTGCATCCTCTCTCTGCTGCATCCTATAACTGCTCGTTTGGCAGGCTCTTTTTTTTTAAAGTCCCACTCTCAGCTCAGTGTGCCATGTCTTCTCTTCAGGGGTGGTGTTCCATTACCGGGCTCCACACGACCGCTACGCTCTCTCCTTCGCCGACGCCCAGCGGGTGTGTCTGGAGAACTCGGCGGTAATAGCCACGCCGGCACAGCTGCAGGCCACCTTTGACGACGGGTACGACAACTGTGACGCAGGCTGGCTGTCGGACCAGACGGTGAGGTAAGGGCAGCTCTCAGTGGCAGGGCGTAATGTCAGTGCCAGAGATGAGCATGCAGAAGAAACAAGTGATTAGCCTAGGACCCCCCGAATGCTCTTTTTCCTGTAAACATATGTTTAAATTGGATTGGATTCTTTTATATTCTGCCTGAATTGTTAAAAAAAAAAACCCTGAAAGAACAGCCCCTTTTCAGAGGTGGAAGGGGGGCGTGTGACTGATTACTGTCAGACTTTGAATGCAAGCGCGCATAATTACAGGTTTATAGGTCATAAGCTTTTTCACTTCTGTTGTCAATACCCATAAGCACTTGAGTGCACAGCAGCTCTCTCATTGCAGTTATTGCGAGGCCCCTGCTTACCTCCCTCCATTCATTAGTGGCCAGAGGCCTGTCAAACCTGGGGTATTGATACTGATGCCCACCTGCAGCTGTTATGTGCGTATGTTCAGCCGCTAATTGTGCCGGGGGTGGGGAGTCATTTTCATAAAGTGCAGCCATAAGCGCCCGCCCTCCCACCTGGGACGCCTTTAATTGGGCCATCTCCAGAGCAACTTGGCTGCACATCAATGGAGAGGCGAGCGCACGCAATTAATGCGGCAGAGGGAAAAAAATAGAGACATCAGAGGTTCTGTGATTGATTGAGTTTGACTTTCTCTTTTTTTGTTCTCTTTCTTTCTTTCCTTCTTCCCTCTCCTACCGACTTGATGAAACAGGTTGCAATCTAAATTGTTGGTTCTGCAGAGTGTGTGAGATTCCGTGCGCTCTCTCCCTACCAACCCCGGAGTGTTGTATATAATCTCTTAATCAGCCTTTAGCTCAGCACCTCAATGCCATTTGAATCAATGTACTTTAGAGTAATTGCACAGTTGGAGCTGTATATAGATCCATCTCCACCTCCAGCCAGGGGGGGACTGTTGGAGGAATTCCTGATTTCTTTGGCTTCCCTCTGCAGGTACCCGATCCAGTCTCCAAGGCCGGGTTGCTATGGAGACAGGGAGGACTTACCTGGCGTTAGAAACTATGGCAATCGGGTCCCCGATGAGCTGTTTGATGTCTACTGCTTCGCCAAGAAGCTGCAAGGTACGGTAGGAGCGCATCAATTAAGGATTAGTCATGCATGGACTTCCAAAGCCGTGGGACGCCACCGATACAACACCGGAGCTTTGGCTTAAACTAGCGCCATGAGGGAAGTGAAAGCCATGACCCACACCCTCCAAGTACCCTGCTCAGTTCATTACAGCCAACTTACCATAAAGTAGGGCACTTTACAAAGCCTAGCGTTCTGATCCATGGCTAGGGTGAGCCTAATAAAGACTCGTTCACAGGTGACCGTACAGGTCTGCTTTACATATGGGTCATCTGGATCTCATTAGAAACGAGAGACAAAGAGCAGCATCCACAAATTGTTCTTCTAAATGACCAAGCCTCTCGATCTCTCCTGCTCTCTCCAAAAGAGTGATTCATACACAAACTTGCTGCTAGTTTGTCAAGGCAGAGACCTCTGGCTGGACTACCCCGGTGCCATCTTTCACCACCTCTCCCTTGCTCTCCTTCTGTCATGCTGCTCATTAGGCTGTGTGCCCTGTTAACCTCACTCTCTCTCTCTCTCTCTCTCTCTCTCTCTTGCCGTGGCTCTTCTCCCTCCCTCCCTCCCTCCCTTTTCCCTCCCTCCTCCTCGTTTGCAGGCGAGGTGTTCCACTCGTCCGTTCCGGAGAAGCTGAGCTTGGCCACGGCCTCCACGCACTGCCACACGCTCGGCGGCCAGCTGGCCACCGTGGGGCAGCTCTACCTCGCCTGGCAGGCCGGGCTGGACCGGTGCGACCCGGGCTGGCTGGCGGACGGCAGCGTGCGCTACCCCATCAACCAGCCGCGCCGGAACTGCGGCGGCGACGAGCCCGGCGTGCGCACCGTCTACCACAACCCCAACCGCACCGGCTTCCCCGACACCACCACCCTGTTTGATGCCTTCTGCTACCGAGGTACCATGGCAACCAGTGTGATCGCGATTCATTATTTTAATTCGATTGAATGTGTATGGATGCTTGAATCAACATAGGCGTTCCTCTGACAGTTTCCCCGGGGGATATAAGTGCTAAGTTCTCAATCTAAACCTTCAAATTTCTTTGAGTTTTTTTTCAGACAGACTACATGAATCCTCTTTCTGTGTGCAGTTTCAGATAACTAGCAGCCCAACTTTCTGTAATGGATGGAGTAATGTATGAGTGCATGAATACATTTGTTTACTAATTAGGCAGATGCACCCAGAAGAAGTAGTTGGCAAATGGACAAATGCTGAGCATACCAAAACAAATACATAAAAACATGTGCAAGGCCAACCATATGTCCTTTTTTATGCAGCTCAGGGCATTGACAAATTCCCTGATATGAACCTAATATTTTTAACAAACCTATTTTAATCCCTAATAAAGCATGAAATATGTATTGTGTTGCAAAGTTCAGTAAATAATGAACTTCACTCATGCTGAATATTCCAGACGCACAGAACGAGGAAACGGCTGCGGAAGCTGTAGGACTCCTCCACACTGGAGAGGACCTTGAGTCAGACCCCTCCGAGGATCAGATGGATCCCCAGAACAACCATCTCTCCCAGCCCTCCTACCCCGAGCCCTCCACGTGGACCGGCCTAGTGGACCTGGAGAAAGAGGGCATCAACTCCATCGTCAGTAATGAGTCCTCGGAGATATCCGAGGAGCATGTTGTGATTCACTTACGGCCAGACCAGGCCTCAGTCCGCTGGAGTGAGGAGCGGGAGGAGTCCGTGGGGGGGGAGCCTCAAGAGGTTATGGCCCCAAAGATCCTGTCCATGCTGGGCCTGACTGACCAGGACAAGGTGGAGAACCAGGGCGGTTCGGCCAAGGAGGACGAGACCGATGAAGGTGCGGAGGAGGTGGAGCTGCCGTTCAGCTTGGATCATCTGACCGTGGCGTCGCCCACTCCTCAGGCCCACACCACGGGCGAGAGCATGCTCTCCAACATCGTCCACACCATCATGAGGCCCTGGAGGTACTGGGCCAGCACCACCGAGGCCGACGCTCCGCCCACGTCGCCCAGCCTGACCAGTGGACCCACCCCGGAGATCCAGAGGGCCAAGCCCAAGCTGGAGGAGGCGAACGCGGGCGTGCGCAAAGGCAACCCCAGCAATGCGAATGCTATCGTGGAGCCCTCCTCGCACAAGACCTCCACGGCTGTCAGTCCGGCAGGCACAGATGACGGACTGTCTGAGCAGGAGAGGGAGCTGATGCCGGAGGTCCAGCATGTATCCTCAACCTCATTAAAGGGTCCAGAAAATCCTAGAAGGGATCAGATGTTCCCTGCCACAGCTCAGACCACATCATCAGGTAGATATGCAGTCATATTTATGTTCTGTGTCAATGTTGTGTGTCATCTGTTTCTCTTCATATTCACAACCTATTTCCATGCATATTTATGAATAGGTCTTGTCACAGAATGCATGGGTATGCAGTGTGTGTCAGTCAGCTGTTCAGTGGTAGCTAGCCTGATTGCCATAAGGTTTCCCACAATGTCCATTTTACTCAATCTCTCCAAACTGCCCATCTCGGTCCATCTCCAAAAACTGTTATACTTGGCCTCTGGTAAGAACTCACAACTGAATAATTAGAACACGTCGTGGCGAGTCAATTATGTAGATGAGTCCAAGATGGCCGTATTTCATTTGAGATGGCTGTAGAGTTTTGAGCAGAAGGGGGCAAAAAGACAGGATGGAAAAGAGGCTGAGCAGCGGCAGCCGCGCTGCGAATTGATGTGAGTGGATTGCCTCATCAGAGGAGGAAATCCCATTGGGTGAATCTAATCTCATTCAGGCGCCCGGTGCGGCCACTTTGGCGCGGTGATAGCCCAGGCAAGTCACGCAGGGAGACGGGCCGGCTGCATCTCTCCACCACATCTCATTTCCAGTTAAAAAAAAGGGGGAAGTGGAGACATTTCGACTTCGTCAGAAGAGAGTCCAATTTCATCACCTCCGGGGCCATGAATGAGAATCAGTTACTGTGATTCCAGGGGCAGCAGTAAAGGAGAGGGAGGCCAGTCATTTGAGTGGCACTGGTCCCTGGAGCTCGGAGGGACACGTCAGAGGTCCAGTAGATGAGGCTTGGTGTGGGGTGACCAAGTGTGAGGAATGGAAATGTTCTCTCCCTGGGCCGTGTGGCTTTACATAAAGTTGGGACTTCATCAATTCAAATGTCCCCCCACAGAAACCATTTAACTCTCCGTCTGCATTAATGTTTAATGTTTTGGGGGAAACCTAGACTTCAGACGCCATTTATTATTTACTTTGGTTTTCTAATGAATGCTTCTTTGCGAGGGTAACACCAGTGGTCCAGCAATCTCAGTCACGCTCTCAAATTAACTCTTTTGTTTTTGAATTCTGTCCATAATTATCAATAGATCTTGTGGAAGAAAGACTGAGGGAGAATATTTAATGCACATCAGGAAAATTGAATGGAGGGCTGTCGGAGATGTTTTTCAGCTGTCAAAAATACTGTTTTGATCATCCATCATCCCAAATATGGTTTAATTGGAAAGGAACTATGCAGATCTTTAAAATCTTACAAAAATCCAAGTAAAACCAATATTTGTGGACTTAGTTGATATTGGATATTGAAAATATCTGAACCTTTAGTGACAACAGAAACTGCATTGCTCAAAGTTAACATCAATGCACCCATAAAAGAGGGCTCAGAATGTACATTTTAACCCCTAAATATATGCTAGTCCTCTTTAAAATATGTCATCCTTGCAACATTGCTGATGTTGCAGAAATTGTTCATTCAGATTTTATATCTTGTTTTTTTGAACACATACTGTATTTAAAACCATCTTTTTCATGCCATCCATGTCATTTGTTCTTTCCCATGTCCAGATTTGCAGATGATTGAATTGAGAAATGAGTTTGTGAATTGTTTCTCATCAGAGACTCTAATTGCTCATCCCGCACCGTCATTGCCCATTCATTTGTACATTTAATTATTAATATCAAACAGGATGAATACATGCCATTACTGTCTCTATATGGAACTGAAGTGCTTAATTAGTTATTCATGTTATTAATTGCACTATTACTCAGATTGAAGCGTCTACAGTACAGTATGTCGATCCCAGCTCAGCCTCTCCCAGCACACGGCGGTGTTACATCAGCTGATAAAAAATTGAGGATTAACTTAATATTTGATTCATCCACACGGATCTGCCTGGATTGCTCCAACAGTTATTATTATGTGAGTGCAGAAAGAGCAAAGGGTGTTTGCACTGTGTCCTCGGCTGTGTCTTTTGCACCCGAACATGCCATGCTCCACCAGGTGCTCTGCTGCTCAGAACCTGACAAACATGATTGCTGGGTTCCCCCTCGGGTTTTAGTGCCACCGCCACCGCTGTAAACAAACCCTCTGCTCAAAACACTGTCAGCGCAAGCGCAGACTGACTGCTGAACGCCAACACACAGCAGAACTCCAGCATAATATATGCTCTTATGTTCTCGGAATCCTGCAGGCATTCAAGCGCACATGAATTCCATTCTCAGGCCACCGTTATTATTCCAGGACGTGACCGTTCATACATTTCTTTACACCTTTCAAAAAGAAACTAATCCAAACAATAAGGTCTTGATGAGTGTATCTAAACCCTGCAACATTGGCTCTGCCGTGCCCATAATCACCTTCTAAATACAGAGGTAATTCAACAGATGAATAGATTACCGGTGTTCAGGTTGGTATCAGCGTGGGGATTAATGGATGCATAATCATTGTGCTATATTAAGTTGCTTATATTAGCCTACATGTAATTATTGCCGCCGTCGTGGTGGTGGTGGGGGTAGCGAGCTTTTTTCCGAGCGAATCTTGAATGCATTTAAATAAAGCTGGGCTGTCCCTGATTTAATCATTGTCTGTCTTCTGCCTGCAGGCCTGCTTCCACTGAAACCCACTGACGTGGCAAAACCGACCTCAGCCATTAATGCATCACCAGGCTCGAGGAGCGCGTTTGGATCGTCCCCAGTGCTCGGCAGCAAACAAAGGTGGACCTTGAAATCCATAAAGGGGCCCAACCTTGGCGCCCCAGGCAGCAGCAGCAGCAGCAACAGTGGCGGGGAGCATATTTATCAGGGCAGAGGTCCCCCCGTGGAGCCCATGGAGGCCAAGGCTGCCACTCTGGAGATCGTGGCCATGCCTGCGTCCAGAGATGGCCCCTCGGAGAACTACTCCGGGGAGGGGAGGGAGCACGGCGAGCGGGGTTATCCGTTTCCCGGCCCTGTGTCCGGGAGGACAACCACGGAGGAGGATGCAGATACCGAAGGCAGCACAGGTAGAGACCCGCTGGATGTATTTAACGAGCAGGTGAAAGAGACAGACGTCTCCGACGTTATCCCCGCCAAGAACCAGCCTGTGGTTCTGCAGACCACCGTCCAGTGGCAGTTGGTCCATCTGCCCACAGTGCCTCCTAGTGGCGGTGGAGGATCGCCGGAGGCCAAGCTGCAGCAGACGTCTGAGTCTGCGGAGCCCGAGAGCACTCCCGAGGAGGCGAGGGGGGAGATCCTGTTTGTCCGCAGGCCCACCGAGAAACTCCGCCCGACCTCCTCCACGGGCAAAGTTGGCACCCCTTTTGTCAGGAGGAGGCAGAACTTTGCCAAGGGCTCGGCGTCGCAGCGCACCACGCCGGCCGCTACCCCGGCGTCCAGCTCGACGACCCCGACGCCGACCCTGCCGCCCACGACAGAGTACACGATGGAGCCTGTCTTCACTCTGCTCCCGGTGGAGCAGGACGAGCCCGTCCAGACCCGCGAGCCTCAGCCTCGGGCGCAGGTCTCCACCACTCCCCCATCTGCTGGCCTGGGGCTCCAGACGACCAGTGTCTCACCTCAGCTCACCACGCCGTCCTCCGGAGCCAGGGATAAGGCCAGAGTGTCCGAGTACAGGACTCCGGTGTCCGAGTCCTTTGTGGTGGCCCGGGGCTGGAGAACGCTCCCCGGCTTAAGCTTCCTGCCCGTGGAGCATCGGTCAGCCCAGGTGGCACGGAACGTCACGGTCGAGACCTCGGGCAAATTGGCAGCCAATCAGGCCTACGAGCTTGAAAATCCATCAGGTAAAAATTCACCCCCCCACCCTCCACACACACACACGTCCCTCCATTGCTGAAAGCCATCCATTTAGACCACCAGCTTTTTCTTTGTGCTGCAAGTCACCATCACCCTGTGATCTATCAGCCGAGCGTTACATCCCAGCTAAAGTGCTGGGCCCTTGAAGTAGCAGCCACTCATTTGATTTGATTTCATGCTGCTGATGTGCTCCCGCTGGTCGCCTCGGTGATGTCTGTAAACAAAGAGGTTGTGGACTGAAATTGAAGCAGCCTTAGTGGAGTAATTAGAGGGTCAGGGGCGCCGCAATTAAGGGGGGCTTGGAAAAGCAAAGATCTCGCGCCTGAACAAATCAATGCTGGCAGAAGAGCTACAAGACGTGGGCTGTAATTGACTCCAGTCCTTCTCTCTCTCTCCCTCTTTCTCTCTCTCTCTCTCTCTCTCTCTCTGTCTCTCTCTCTCATTCTCTCTGTTTCTCTCTTTCTCTCTTTTTCCATTCTTCACTGCTGCCCATGTCTAACATGGTTATGACGTTACGGAGGCGTTTCTTACAAAATACAGACTCTAACAAAATACAGACATTTTATTGTGAGGAAAATGAGAAGGCTCTTACCAATTTACAGTGGCTAATACTGCTCTCAGAATATCCTGTTCCTCTGTTGGTGTTTTCTATTAGAAGCATATTTTTGTGAAGCATTTTGTTTATGTTAATTCCATGTGACTTTAGTTTTGGACTTTTCTCTATAGATATCTAAATGCTTTTGGATTTCTAGCAAATTGCACACCATGGTTGTCATGGTGACTGTTGTTCCGGAAAGGTCCTTGTGTTGAATGTTTTGTGCTACGTACTTGAGCTCTGGACATTGAACAAACATCGGTGTAAAAATACTCTGGCCGGCCTTCAGTTAAAAACAGCTGCTAGTCAATAATGATGCTTACTGTAGCGGACAGGTAAACAAAGGAGTTCATCAAAAGCTTGGCTGCCCTTGAGGGGAGAGCAGGGCAGGACAGGATACTGTTTGTCCTCTTCCCCTCCAGTGGTGCCAGTGGAGCTTCCCAGGCCTTTTTAATCAATGATCAGCGCACACAAAGACTACAGTAATGAAACTCTGGAGTCTCTGGAGTGCTCTCAGGCATCAGGGATCTGACACACACACACAC
Organism: Sardina pilchardus; assembly: GCF_963854185.1. NCBI lineage: Eukaryota > Metazoa > Chordata > Actinopteri > Clupeiformes > Clupeidae > Sardina > Sardina pilchardus. The sequence continues at coordinate 14,217,107 of NC_085008.1, forward strand.
ACACACACACACACACACACACACACACACACACACACACACACACGCACACGCACACGCACACGCACACGCACACACACACACACACACACACACACACACACACACACACACACACACACACACGCCCACAACAAACACACTTACGCTGGCACGCACACAAACACACTCCCCAACCCGTCAACACCCGTCCCCCCTTCCCCTCCAGCCCATTTCGTTGCTTGTCACCTTGTGGGACGTGTAGGCGCCTGCAGTGCCCGACTGTGCTGTCCCCGCACCGCTCGTAGTGACGTGCCCTGCAGCAGTAGGGCACACAGCGGATACAGGACAGCCGTGACACGCCGCCGCCGCCACCACCACCGCCGCTCCCGCTCCCTCTCCGAGCGGCAAAACACCCACACCACTCCCCTCATGTATACACATGCTGAGAGACCCAGAGAGAAAGCCACTGACGGCTGATCAGCGGCAAAGAAATTCACCGCAGTCTGATTACCATAAGTAAAAATAATCATGAGTGTTAGGTACTGTAGGACTAGAAGCCTCTAAAATTAAATATGCTTTTTTTTTCTCTTCGCCGCAGCCGTTGAGTCTAAATGTGTCTGAGGCCATAAAGAACCGCCTCCACCGCCTCTCTCATACGCTGTGGTGCTTTATAGCTGCTGTTATACTTCACAAGGCTTCACAAGTATCCAAAAATTTACAACCACCATTACCTGTAGATCAGAATTTTGCGTGGCTATTGGGTAGAGTGCGAGCTCTTGCCGTCTGCAAGCTGCCAGGCCCTAAATTATTCACCTCCAGATGAAATCTGTCTGACAGGTGTGTAAGGTCATTTGAGTTACAGTCATCTAAACTAAATCTCCAGTATGGTTGAACATAGATCACTCCTCCTACAAGGTAAAAACAATGTGTAATGGAGCTGCAGGGTAAATTTTAATTGAAAAAAGCATTTTTTTTTACACTTTACACAACCAAAAGTTGCTTTTATTCCGCTGCTACCCCCACTGTGAGCTGTCGGCATTTCATATCTGGAGCCAAGAAATTGGAGGCTATTGATTTCTCTGGCCTGCTTTCGCTTTCAGAGAATCCAGCTCCGTTCGGGGTTATGTCCTGAAATACGTTTCATTACTTGTTTGGGCCCTTGTTATGTCCCCCCCCCTCTTCCCAGCGATGTTTGCCGCGCCCCGACTGCCCTCTCCCGACCCAGCGGAACTGTCATCAGTGTGCGCAGCGGGGCCCCGGCGCTGACCCCGGCGACAGCGAGCGCCCGGCCAACACGAGGCCGGGGTGCGATGACACACTCCTCAACCCCTGCGCACATCTCTATCCCGCGCCTAATTTCGTAGCCTTTCTCTCCGGCTTAATGCATTAGCATCTGCAGTTTTCCATATCAAACCCGCGCGCGCGCGAATCTAATCCCATACAGTTCAGTAGCGCGTATTTAATGAATAGGATTTGCTGAAGCCCTGCCTTGGGGAGACATTATATTCCATGGTGGAGGGCGATAAAAAGCGTTGCGCTGACTGTACTTAGCACTGGCTTTTTTGTCACTTTTACCATGGGAGCGCGAGCGGAAGTGTTGAAAATGAGCTTATCCAGACAGTATGGTGCACCACTCCAGGCTATGTATAGAAGGCTCCACTAAGACGTTAGTGTTGATATTACTCAAACAGTCCATTCCATGAGTCACATTTAAAGCAGGCTTCCAGTGCAGATTTGTCTTCTTAATGCATACTTTTCAACAGATCAGATACACACTTGTGTTATGGCTCTATTTGACTGTTCTTCCTTATGACGCGGAACACACAAGGACTCTCAGCTCTGAGTCCTCGACGTATGTCAAGACCACTGAGGGTGAAAGGCAGATTATGAGCGGCTGTGTGGTCCATGCGATTTGGGTTGGGTGTTCAGTAAGGTTGGGACATGGCACTGTGTCCTTGGCTGCGAATGAGTGGATACTCCATCTGCCTACAAATTCTAGAAAGTTACATACATTTACATATTTTCTCATATTTAAGATGTGCCTTTGATATCCATGTGGGCTATAATTTAGTCAGAGATTGAATCACGCCTCAAATTTGATTTAATCTCTCTATTTTTTTATTTTTTTAAGTCTATAATGAGAACCTCCACAGTGCAGCAACTGTTCCTGTTTCATTTTTTCTTCTTTACTGCCACTTCCATACCTTCAGCCACATGATGAATCACTTTGCCATGTTTTACATTAAGAGTAGAGCACTGTACCTGCGTCGAGTTGTTTTTTCTCTCTCACGCTGAGGCCTAGAGGCGCAGTTCACTGGAGATAACGATCTCACAGGAAGTGAAAGAACGCGAGTGTGAATCCGTGTCTCTCTGTTCTGCCATGCCTCTGTGCTGCATATGTTCTTTTATCACGCCGGAGCCGAGCGTGGCGCTGACTGGGTGGAGAGAAGCTCGGCTCTCAGCGCCCGCTGAGAGTTTGCAGATGTGCCACAATGGGGCACACAGTTATATTGGTCGTAATTAGGTGTATTCCGTGTCCGTGGTTTTTAAATTCAGGCTTTGTAAAGACCGGTTGAAAGACCAATTGAAAAGCTCACCATTAGTTTTGGACTGAAAGTGAAATGCTGAATGTGCTTGCTTTATGGTGACTGTAAAACTCATTACCCATTGGCACCTTATTGTACCACCTCTTTTCCTATAACTGGTGAAACGAGCATTTCCATAATTTTTATAAGGACACAGACGTGCAGAATTTAACGGTTAGATGAATTCACGGGGCTCGTATCTGATAAAGCCTCCCGTAAGCCCATAGTGTGAGCAATTTGTCCTCCAGTGTCACTGAGTAATGGATATTACTGCCTATTTGGAAACATCACCTCAGTGTACCTCCAAGGAGCAAAATCAAGCCGTGGGGGTGATAATGGTGAAATACAATTCACATAACCGGGGGGCGTTGTCCACCTCAGCTGAATGTGATTCGCGGGGGCCAAGCGGAGGTGACGTGGTTAGAGCCAGGGGCGCCGTAACAGGAGCGCTGCAGTGAAGTGTTCAGCCATCTGATTCCATCTGATTCTGCACGGGGATTGAGGTACCCCCGCTGATGTGCGACACAGATGCTGCATTCCTCCAGAAGCGAGAGAGTTGTCTCAGCTCCGCTCTCTCCACCAATTCCCACCGCAGGCCCCATTTTAGAAGAACGGCCTCCATATGTTCATCACGAACAGAATAATTACCCCGGCGCTGCGTGGAAACGGACCGCGTTCCCGAACGGAGAACGCCCTGGAGAACCCGTATAATAGGCCTACAGTACGTGAGTGACGCGTGGGCTATTCATGGCAAATGAAAAACCATTACAGGCCTATAGCCCTCCTCAAAACACACGGCTGTGTGTGAGAGGCTGGAGTGTGTGAACTGTGCTGCGATGGCCTCACAGCGGGCCCAGAGCAGACACGAGGCTGTTGAAGTTACTTACACGCAACTTTGGTCTGCACTTATCAACCGGGGGGGAGCACTCAGTGTCTGGAACCATGTTCTGGGTCTTTTAAAAGAGGAGGAGGAGATGTGTGTGTGGAGGGGGGGTGGTGTGAGCTCGTCACATATCCGAGAGCTCTAGCGGCAGTGCCGCTGCTCCTGAGTCTGTGAAGTGTAGTGTACATGTCCCCATTAACCAAGCTGTCAGAAACTCCAGAGATGCTAACAACAGTAGTGGCGGAGAAGTGCATGAAAGCCCTCGGCCACCCTCGCCTTCCTCACTACACGCTTCTACTCTAGAGACACAACTCTCTGGAGTCTCTTTCTCTCTCTCTCCCTCTCTCTTTCTTTCTCTCTCTCTCTCTCTCACTGACACTCACACACACACACACACACACACAGACACAAACACAGTAACTCTCTCTGTAGTAGCCTACTCTGTTTATCCTGAATGTCAGTATATTGGATTGTAGTGATGATGAAGAAGAACTTAATATGAAGATGCATTTTATGGAACTCAGAGACACTGACAGTGATCTATTTACTGAATACTTTTCATTGTTTGAAATGTGTGCTTTATTATTTGAGCTGTAGTTCCATTGCCTGATGACTTGAATGATTTTATCTTTGTATTGTATTGCATTTGAATATTTCACACTTGTTCACCACAGACAAAGAAACATCTTTCTATTCTATTCTACAGTATATTTTTTTTTAGTATAGTATTTTTTAGAGTGCATGAAAATGCACTCTACTGTTATGCTGTTTATTCTTATTATCGATATTATTATTAGAGTGCATGAAAATGCACTCTACTGTTATGCTGTTTATTAGAGTGCATGAAAATGCACTCTACTGTTATCCGGTTTCTTCTTATTACAGTGCATGAAAATGCACTGTACTGTTCTTCCTAGGCTTTTTCTTATTATTATTATTATTCTTCTTCTAACGCTCTTAATGGAGCTTCAACCGTTTAACGTAGAAACTTCATTCAAACTGCGCTGCGTAGGTCTTACTTAGGCCATGGGAGCTTTGTATTTTTCAACTTTGTAACTTTTATACTTTTTGAACTATTAATTAAAAACTATTAAAATTTCCCCATAGACTTAACATTGCGATTATGACATCATAATAGGGCAATTAGAATCTTATGCCAGGTGGCCAGGCCAGCTGCAGCAGCTCTCTCTCTCTCAGGCTTTAAGCATACAATCTCTCTGAAGACTACATATCCTGTTTCCTCTGTCCACAACTGTTTCAAAATAAAAGTCCTCACTGCAATAATACACTATTAAATCATTTAACCATTGAAACTACTCAACTGTTTAACTGTTCAACCATTCCAACTGTCAGTTATCATCAACTATGCCTCCAGTCAACTACATGAAACCTCCATGTACCTAGCAACCAACATAGCAACCATTGAAATTAAGCGTTTATGACCGTTTCCATAGCAACCAACATGATTATACTGCAGTAACTTCTTGTTTCCTGATAGTGGCCACAGGCTTTAAGCATACAATCTCTCTGAAGACTACATATCCTGTTTCCTCTGTCCACAACTGTTTCAAAATAAAAGTCCTCACTGCAATAATACACTATTAAATCATTTAACCATTGAAACTACTCAACTATTGAACTGTTCAACCATTCCAACTGTCAGTTATCATCCACTATGCCTCCAGTCAACTACATGAAACCTCCATGTACCTAGCAACCAATATAGCAACCATTAAAATTAAGTGTTTATGACCGTTTCCATAGCAACCAACATGATTATACTGCAGTAACTTCTTGTTTCCTGATAGTGGCCACCATGGATACCCTAGCAACAAATGTTTCAAAATAAAAGTCCTCACTAGCAAGTTAGCATGGTTAGCATAGTTAGCATTGTTAGCATAGTTAGCATTTTTAGCATAACTGCAAAAAATCATCAACTAAGTTAGCTAATCAACCTGGTTAGCATTGTTAGCGAATTTAGCATAGTTAGCATTTTTAGCATTACTGCTAGAAATCATCGGTTAAGTTAGCTAATCAACCTGGTTAGCATTGTTAATAAAGTTAGCATTGCTAGCATAATAAGCATTTTTAGCGTAACTGCTAGAAATCATTAGCTAAGTTAGCTAATCAACATTTTAACATGAATAGAAATCATTAGTTAAGTTAAAACTGGAATGTTTCGTCTTTAAACAGTCTACCTTCACACTATCAACTCTCTGTAAACTATGCAACCACCATGTTTACCCTAGCTACACCTTAGTAACCATATCTACATTATCTATCTATTTTTGCATTTTCATGCACTGGTAATTCCTTGGAATTGCATTTCTAGTTATAATTATTCTTCTTCTAACGCTTTCCTGCGTCTAATTCTGCTTCAACCGTTTAACGTAGAAACTTCATTCAAACTGCGTTGCGTAGGTCTTACTTAGGTGATTTGAGCTATATATTTTTCAACTTTGTAACTTTTATACTTTTTGAACTATTAAATAAAAACTATTAAAATTTCCCCATAGACTTAACATTACATTATGACATCATAATAGGGCAATTAGAATCTTATGCCAGGTGGCCAGTCCAGGTGCAGCAGCTCTCTCTCTCTCAGGCTTTAAGTATACAATCTCATTAAGACTACAGATCCTGTTTCATACTTCCTCTGTCCACAACTGTTTCAAAATAAAAGTCCTCACTGCAATAATACACTATTAAATCATTTAACCAATGAAAATACTCAACTATTTAACTGTTCAACCATTCCAACTGTCAGTTATCATCAACTATGCCTCCAGTCAACTACATGAAACCTCCACCTACCTAGCAACCAACATAGCAACCATTAAATTAAGCTTTTATGACAGTTTCCATAGCAACCAACATGATTATACTACAGTAACTTCTTTATTTCTGATAGTGGCCATCATGGATACCCTAGCAACAAATGTTTCAAAATATAAGTCCTCATTAGCAAGTTAGCATGGTTAGCATTGTTAGCATAGTTAGCATTGTTAGCATTTTTAACAGAACTGCTAGAAATCATTAGCTAAGTTAGCTAATCAACCTGGTTAGCATTGTTAGCATAGTTAGCATTTTTAGCATAACTCCTAGAAATCATCAACTAAATTAGCTAATCAACCTCTTTAGCATAGTTAGCATTGTTAACAGTTAGCATTTTTGCATAACTGCTTAAAATCATTAGCCAGGTTAGCTAATCTGGTAATCAGGTTAGCTAATTCAATTTCAAACTGTCTATCTTCACACCATCAACTTTCAAAAACTATGAAACCACCATGTCTACCCTAGCAACACCTTAGTAACCATATCTACATGATTTATCTGTACATTTTTGCATTTTCATGCACTCGTAATTTCCTTGGAATTACATTCTCTAGTTCTTATTATCGATATTATTATTCTTCTTCAGACACTTTTTCTGCGTTCAATTCAGCTTCAACCGTTCGACGTAGAAACTTCATTCAAACTGCGCTGCGTAGGTCTTACTTAGGTGACTTCAGCTATGTAATTTTCATCTTTGAAAACTTTATCATTTAATTTATATGAATTTTTTAAAACATTTTTTCTCCCATAGACTTAACATTGGATTATGACATCACAATAAAGTCGTTAAGCAATTAGAATCTTAAGCCAGGTGTTCAAAGCCACCTGGCAGCAACTCTCTCTCTCAGGCTTTCTGGCTCTCTTGAGACTACATATCCTGTTCAACTGTTTCCTCTACCCACAACTGTTTCAAAATAAAAGTCCTCATCATTTTTGCATTTTCATGCACTCGTAATTTCCTTGGAATTACATCTCTAGTTCTTCTTCAGACACTTTTTGTGCGTTCAATTCAGCTTCAACCGTTCGACGTAGAAACTTCATTCAAACTGCGCTGCGTAGGTCTTACTTAGGTGACTTCAGCTATGTAATTTTCATCTTTGAAAACTTTATCGTTTAATTTATATGAATTTTTTAAAACATTTTTTCTCCCATAGACTTAACATTGGATTATGACATCACAATAAAGTCGTTAAGCAATTAGAATCTTAAGCCAGGTGTTCAAAGCCACCTGGCAGCAACTCTCTGTCTCAGGCTTTCTGGCTCTCTTAAGACAACATATCCTGTTCAACTGTTTCCTCTACCCACAACTGTTTCAAAATAAAAGTCCTCATCATTTTTGCATTTTCATGCACTCGTAATTTCCTTGGAATTACATCTCTAGTTTTTTATTATTACATTGCATGTAAATGCAATGTACTGTTATCCCTGTTCTTCTTATTATTATTATGGGGATTATTCTTCTTCCGACCAAAATCAACGGTTTTTGACGCTAAAACCACTTAACTGTTTGTCATTCAAGCACTCATACAAAGGTCTTGTAACGGAGATTTGACTAATGTATTTTTCACAGTTGTGAACTTTATACTTTTTAAGATATTTACGATAAAAGAATTAAAAACTCTCATAGAGTTAACATTGAGAAGCTTTGGCGGCAACGAAGCCTCTGTTACGTCAGTGCTCAGCTGTCCGTAATCAAGGATCCACCACTGAACTAAACCAGGCTGAACCTGAATGTTATGTCTACTCATTAAGCTGTAGGCCTACTGTAACCCAGGACGTTGTCGTCTTGTCTCATGTTAGGCTAGCTGCTACTCCTTACATTTGTTTATATCATTACAGTAACCGGTTTGCTCTCGGTAACGTTATCAACAGCTGAAGACAATCTAACCTAACGTCAACGTAAACAGACATCCCAAGTCTCACGGAAGTTCCGTGAGTCTCCCGCATATTAATAGCGACTCACTGATGCCCGCAAATTACTTAAAATCTCCCGGAATCTAGAGCGAGCGCGGGCAAGATCGCGCACACACGACACAGACTGTGCTCAAAACCGCGCACAGCATCTGTGTAGCGCGCACACGACAGAGAGGCAGAGCGAGAGACTGTTCATGAGTGTGATAGTGTGCGTGTGTGTCTCATGAAGCATCCTGATTGGCATGTTTCGGTAAGTCAACCAATCAATTTCCAGTGTGGGCGGGATTATATCTCTTCTCCCGAACCGTATCAATAGGTTTCATTTCAAGTGCATATTATTCAGGCCGGCTAGTTGGCAGGGCTACATGAAAACAACAAACTCCTTAGACCTGTTTAAAGTTGCAATGGAATAAGAATAAAAGCCGTTTACATTAATAGTATAAGCAGCCCATAAAGTAATCTACATATTCTTACATGATTAGAAGTGCATTGGGCTATAGCCTGTATTATTGCCTCGTCTTCCTCTTTTTTTTTTCTTTTTTTTTTGCGGGGGGGGGGGCGGTAGGGATACCTCCCTGAAATGACTTTTTGCAGGTTGGGATGCCTGCGTAAATTTAACACTTTAGCTAACGACAACCAAACTTGCTCCAGGCTAGGTTTAACGTCGGGTAGGCTGCATGGCCAACAGGGCTTACACAAGGGCTTTTAGCCATCTCACAGAGCAGCCTATACGACACCGATCTTCACCCAGCGTTTTAAGTGAAGTCCAACCTGATAGACATTTAGGTTCAAGCCTACTCACAGTCGTTTCTAGCACAAACTGCATTGCTATATCATGTTCACGTTTGTTTGTTAGCAAGCTAGCTGCTAGTCGTTTCAGCTATAGGGACTTGCCAGCCAGGCAATCATTTAAAGCTTTCGGTATCATTCACAAATTAAAAACCTTTGTTAACAGCTTATTGTGCATTCCTATTAGGACAATCACACACCTGGAGACACTTCGAAGAACATACAGTACTAGGTCGTCATCCTGTAATATAGCCTACAAAACATATCCTACTGTAAGCTAACGTTACATTTGCTAGATATCCTACCTGTTGCTGCATCATCGTTGATTGGCGTTGTTTGAGATTGTAGGTATTCCCTATTCCAATGGTGTCTAAGTATAGCCTATGGCCTAGGCCTACTTGTAACCTGCATTAGTGTAGATATGAAGGCTATAGCTATCCTACCAGTCGTTTCAATGAAGGCTACTAAAGTGTCAGCTCTTGCAACTCGTTTGAAGTTGGCAACTTCATGTCAGTCTTTTAAATTCTAATAAATGAAGAGTTATTTTCCATAATAGCCTATATCCACAATTTTGATGCATTTTCATATATCACTTTTTAAATGTGACTTTTCAGTGGAATTGTAATTGAGTTATTTATCTATTCTTCTGTGTAGCCTAGTTGTCTTTTTAACTAGGCCTAATACAATGTTTTACACAGTCAGCAACCTTTTTGCATTTACATGCAATGGTAATTCCTTCCATGGAATTACATTTTCTAGTTATTATTATTTTCGCTTTCCCTGTGTAGGCTCGGTAGCCTACTTGACACATGCAAAATAAGGATTTATCTCAGCACATAATCATTAGAATTTGTTAGGGCCTATGTTTATCCTTAATATTGTTCTAATGCAAATTCACCGAGTGGAAAAAAGAGCTGTACTCATAATTAGCTGTAATTATGAATAATTGTTGAGCTCCCTCACCACAGTGCCTTTAGTCTTGCTTCCTATTTTGAGATCCACCACCACCACCACCACCACCGTCATCGCTCCTTATGTAACACTCCATCTTAAACATATAAAACATCTTTTCCATTTAAGTCAAACACTTTATTCAGCCGTTCATGCCATTGAGTGCTATCGCCATGAACCAGACTAGAGGGAGGGGAGCGGGTTATAGCCTGGGTATGCTCCAGCCTGCTGCTCATGTCATGCACTTGAATCACCGCTGCCCGTTTGAATTATAGGGGGAGGGCTGACACAGGCTCTTAAGACGCACATTTAGCGATTTTAAATGTTAGCCAGGCTCACAGTGCAGCGCAGGTGAATATTTTGACTATATTTTACTCCATCAGCATTGAACTCATGGGCTTATTGAAGTCTCGTAGGGTCACAGACCAGCGGTTAATGCAGAAAGCATATATTTTTACTAGCTCGGTTAATAGTATTCAGCTTTGACTTTATTAGTGTCTGACTGGCTGCGCTAGTTGAAACAGGGACATGGGAATATAACACAATGAATATATAAATGTATATTTACCTGATGAAGACCCAGTAGGGTCGAAACGTAAACATTAAACGGGAGCACATTGCAGTGTTGCGGACATTACATTCCTTTTATAGAAGTGTATATTACACCTATCACAAGATACAGTTTGAAGCTGATGGGTGGCGGACAGGGCCCGTCGGCCACAGTCTCTGAGTCAGTCCCATGTGTACCCACTGCACTGGCTTGTGGCTCCACAGGCACAGGCGCTATCAGTGTTGGCGGAGAAATAAGCCTCAATAATATTCCCAGGACGCCCATGCAGCCCTCCTCTCCAGTGACTGTTCGCCCGTGTGGGTACAGATGAGGTCTGCCTGATGTGGCACTCATAGCAGCAACACTGGCCTGTCTGATGCTCTCAGTGTCCATCTGTGTGTTAACCTGCGGTGTGTCTGAACGAGCCGAGGGCAATTCCATTTTGTTTTTTTTTTCTTTTTCTGCTGGTCTCAGTCGGTTTTTCAATCACTTCAGTCATTTCATTTCATGTTTTTTTTTTTGTAAAGACTGGTGGTGGTATTGTGGTGCTTTCCCTCCTCAGTTCTGACGCGGCCACGGTGTTGATGATGATCGAGGCAGGTGCAGAACTGCGCGTGTTTAGTTCATTTTTAGCCACATGATATTACATTTTTAAAGCACCTCTGCTGTGGTAGGGTGCAATAGCTTATCTATCTTGTAGAGGTGCAGAACACTTTAACGGGCAAACCTATGATCCTTGTCACTTGAAAGCTATTACAAGGTTCAGTAGCTTCTGAGGTGATTGAGCTGAGACTCTGAGGCAGTTTGTGTCTTATATGTCTCTGCGAGTGTGTGTGTGTGTGTGTGTGTGTGTGTGTGTGTGTGTGTGTGTGTGTGTGTGTGTGTGTGTGTGTGTGTGTGTGTGTGTGTGTGTGTGTGTGTGTGTGTGTGTGTGTGTGTGTGTGTGTGTAGTACTGTATGTGTGTGTGTGTGTGTGTGTGTGTGTGTGTGGGTGGCTGCATCCAGTGTGCACATTGCATTTGTGCATGTGTGCAAGTCTGTGTCTATTCTGTTTAGCTCTGACTTTCAAGCACAATCACTGCTCGCTCACACACAGCACTGTTTTTATCTGCAGCCCTTATTGCCTATTCGGGGCACAGGACTTTCCTAGTGGCTGGCGGTCAGCACTCATATCATCTCCCAGCGGGGAAGGGCACGGTGTCTCTTTAGCAGGGGGCTCCATGCATCCCTGGCTGCCTTATCCACGCTCCCTGAGGCCATGCCTGGCCGCCGCGCTTGGCTAGAGCCCCTGTGTGTGCTGGAGCTGAGCTCCGTTTCTCCAGTGTCAGCAGAGAGGAGAGGAGAGGAGAGGAGTGGAAAGGAGAGTAGGGGAGGGGAGGGGAGGGGAGAGGAGAATAGGGGAGGGAAGGGGAGAGAAGAGGAGAAGAGAGGAGTGGAGAGAAGAGGAGAAGAGAGGAGTGGAGAGAAGAGATGAGAGAAGAGGAGGGAAGATGAGAGGAGAGGAGGGGAGGGAAGAGGAGATGAGAGGAGAGGAGGGGATAGGATAGGAGAAGAGCAGGACAGACAGAGACAGAATGGGAGAAGAGAGACTATTTTAAGAGTAGTGTGTAATTAATCATGAGCCGCCAGCATTTAGCAGAGCAGAAACTTCTGATGGCCCCCTCCGCTCTCCAGCTTTCTCTGTCAACTCTCTCTCTCTCTTTCTCTCTCTCTCTCTGTCATTTCTCTCTGTCTCTCTGTCTCTCCCTGTCTATCTGTGTTTCTCTATCTCGCTGGCTCTGGCTTGCTCTCATTTTTTCTTCCCACCTCTCGGGCATCCCTTTATTTTCTCAATACTTTATTTATGCACAAATAGTCTTTCTCTCCTGCTCCCCACATCACACGCGCACACACGCAGCTGTACTCAGTCATGCATACCGCACACACACACACACTCTCTCTCTCTCTCTCTCTCCCTCTCTCTCTCTCTCCCTCTCTCTCTCTCTCTCTCTCTCTCTCTCTCTCTGTCTCACTCTCTATTTCTGTCTTTTACACACATACATAGACACACAGACACACCCAGGCACAGATGTGCACACATACACACGCATTCACACACACACTTATTCTGTACACACATAAGTAGGGGCCCAATCTGTCTAGACACATTTATATTCATACTCTATTTAGCAACTGGGAAATAATCAGTTCTCTCCTGAGGGTACGACTGTTGATAGGCCCCAGACTGAGCAGACTGCTCTTTGTCTGTCACAAATTAATTTTAGCGTGTGTGTGTGTGTGTGTGTGTCTGTCTGTATGTCAACATCGTTAAACTTTTACTGTACATATGTATTTTTAAATGCCGGCTCCTTTGTCTGGTACAGATGGCAAGGAACAGAGTCCCATTTGTGTGTGTGGCGCTGTAGCTGGTGATTAAGTGTGTGAGAACTGTATCAAAGGCCTGCCACTGACACGAGCCGGCTCAGTTCAAGAGCACTAGAGACCCTCAAGAACCTTTTTGTCTGACGGCTGGAGCGTTGCTTGGAGAGACGATCTGTGATGAGTTTGAAATGAGACGTTCTGGGTCAGGAGCCCGAGGGAAGCTGTTGGTTTTTTGGCCTCCCTGTATCACAAGCACAAGCAACCCAACACACTCACAAGCTACCCTGCACACACACTCGGTCCCTGTGAGTTTGTTTGTGCGCCCACAAAGAGGTTAAAAACAACTTCACTTGTGGTTGTTGTTGTTACTTGTGAAAAGTGCAGCACGTTATGATAGATGGGTGTTGTGTGTGGTGTGCACCCTAATGCGTTCTGCTAGCCCCCTAATAACATGCGTGTGAGAGCACCTGCCTCTTTGAGCTTTTTAGCGACTGATTGAATCAGGTTGGCCATAGATCTCCTCGTGTTCCATTAAAACCAGCATCTGTACTCATTTTGCTGGGGTCTCCAGAGCATGGCGGTGTCACAGGCTTATCCATCTAAGCCTGGGAGCTATTTCTGCCTCCTTGCCCCGCGTAGGCATCCGCGTGGTGGTTATGGTGCTTGTTAGCAGCAGCACAGCATTCGAAAAAGAGCACTTAATGGTGTCAAAACCGAGTGGTAGCTACAGAAAGCCGAGCCATGTCTGGAGAGACGACGTCCTTTTTTTCGGCCGAGCGCGGCCCGGCATCTGACCTTATTTGACTCAACGGCGTCGCTTTTTGTCCGTGTCCGCGGCCGGCCATTAATGTCCGAGACATTTACGTAGTGTGGGGAAACAGAGATATAATAGCGGGGCCTGTCAGGGATTGGAGACGCAGCTCGTCCCCTGCCTGGAAAAAAATGGCAGAATCTGTCAGCGCTGGCTCAGGCTGCGCTGGAAGACTAATTGTTGGGAGAGGACGCGCTGCGACAGAGGGAAAAACAGAGCAATGTCAGATGCTGCTTTTAAATGCTAATGTGCAGACTTAGGCACGTATCACTGCTGTGTGTGTGTGGTGTGTGTGTGTGTGTGTGTGTGTGTGTGTGTGTGTGTTTGTGTGTGTGTGTGTGTGTGTGTGTGTGTGTGTGTGTTTGTGTGTGTGTGTGTGTGTGTGTGTATGTGTGTGTGTGTGTGTGTGTGTTTCTGTTCTCTGTCTTTGTATGTGTGTCCCTGAGCCGTGATGGATTTTCATTTTCACTAAAAAAGACAGGGTTGTGAAAATGTGCCAAATTACGGTTTCAAGACAAGCAGGATATAAACGGCATCCGTGCTGAGCGGCAGCGTTCAGCTGTGTAAAATAATAAAAAAAATAAAGGGTGTTACAGTCTCATTGCTCTTAATTGCTTTGTTATCAACCAGATAATTCGGCGATACGGCGCATCCCACAATCCACTTCATTTGAGGTGAGAAAAACTCGAGCGCCCCGCTGCTAATGTCCTCCTCGAGGCCCCCTGTTGTGCAATGTCAGAGCGGCGGCGGTGTTAATCCATCGTGAGGATCATGGGAAATTGAACGTGCCCTTCCTCCTCCACCCCACCCCACCCTCCCCTCCACACACACACACACACACACCTCTGTGGGCTGCACTGCGGGGGCACCTCCAACACCTCTCTCGGCGCTACATCATTAAATAAGACTGGCTGCTGTAATGCCGGCCAAAACCTCGTGTTTGATGCCCTGTCAGATCGTGTCTTGGGCAGAAAATGGACAATAAACCAGCGCTTAATGCGCTCCTTCTCACGGGCGAAGAGAGAAAGAGAGAGAGAGAGAGAGTCGCTGCTGTCGCTAGCTACCTCCAGTGTCCTTGCAACCTCCAAAAATAAAAAAAAACAAGTTCCAGCAATTTTAAAAAGTGGGTCTAATTACGATTTAATCTCTTAAATCTCCCGCTCATCCCGCAAAAACATTTCCCCACGCGAGGTGCGGCGGCGGTGGCGGCTCGTGGGAGTAAAATGTGTTTATTACCTCAAAATGACACCTTAATGCACCATAAAAAGAGATTGCGGCGTGCCGGCTGAGTGGGGCCGATGATCAGGTAATTTATGAGGGAGACGCTCATCAGAGGGACACGGCGGCCCACATTGTCCTTCCCCTGCAGAGCATCCGTCATGATAAACGGGGGTGCCGAGTCCACGATGGAGCATTAGCCCTCCCGTACGCTCGTACGCTCGCTCAAAAAGCTCGCTCGCTCAGGCACATGCTGACTCTCTCTCTCTCTCTCTCTCTCTCTCTCTCTCTCTCTCTCTCTCTCTTTCCAATCTGTCACCTTGTTGAAAGTCACGCTCATGGACTCTCCTCTATCTTCCTCGTGGAGTTGAGCAGACAGACGCCTCACTCCCCTGTCTGGCCGTCTTCTGTCTCTCTCTCTCTCTCTCTCTCTCTAAATCGCCTCTTCTCTCAGATCATTTTCTTAAACTGCCCATGTTCTGTCACCTGGACAGGAGGGTGGAAATGACACCTGGTCTCAGGTGTGGTGTCACAGGTGTTTTTACTTTTGAGCACAGCGATCGATGAACTCCTTAGATAGTGGGTTGTGCAGCAGGCTAGAGAAGCGGTGGGAGTGTTGCCACCACAGAAAGCTGGTGTACAGAAGGCCCTTAGCGTCGTACAAATCAACATGTAACTGCCCAGGGCCTTGAACATAACTGTAAATGTGGGTTTTGTCAATCCATCAGTCATCAGTCTTGTACCTACCACACTCTTTAAAAAAGGGTTCTTGGGATGCTATACAGTATACTGTAGAACCATGCAGAATTTAAAGAACCATTAGGGGTTCCATTGACGAACTCTTCAAAATGGTTCAAAGAACCATTTAGGGGTGCCATATAAGAACCATTTTTGTTCTATGTGCACTGTGCAGTGCATCAGTCATAATTTACCCAACTTCTTCTTCTCTTCATTCTCTCTCTCTCTCTCTCTCTCTCTCTCCCTCCCTCCCTCTCTCCCTGTCTCTCTCTCTCCACAGCTGAGGTCAGTCCCTGCCAGACCAACCCGTGTCTCCATGGAGGCAGTTGCCTGTCCGAGGGGGAAGGCTACAGCTGCCACTGTCCACAGGGCTACTCTGGAGAGAGCTGCGAGATCGGTGAGTCGGGTCAGGGGGGGTCAAAGTTCACCAAGTGGGGTCACGCCACCCAGGGGTCATCTGGGAGCAGATGCCAGGTCTTCCCCCGTCATCCTCCTCTTCTTCGACCTCCTCCCCGGCATTATGCGCCGAGCGTTTTCGCCGGCGCGCTACAGAAATCAATACATCCAACAAAACCACTCGCAAGAGAGCAGTGTATTAAAATGCAGCCACGGCAATTTGCACGCCTTCAGGGCTACAATCCCACATAAGCACGGCTAGTTTTATCCATTTCTGCTTTGACTATCCCCTACTCCAATGCACACTACAGCAATCTACATATTTTTTCCCTTTTGATGGCTGACTTGACATTTCAGCGCATTTGTAACCTGAAATTTGCAACAGCTGCGGTAAGAGCCTTTTGATAAAAAAAACGCTGGTGTGCTCACTTATGTGAGTCAACAGGCCTAATTCCTCCTCTCTTTGCCTTGCGGAGACACTGCCTGAAATAATTGGTCATTTAATGATAACGATGGCTCATTGACTCTGCGGTGGCGGTGGGCTCTGTCCAGTGGCTGGGATGCTGTGTGGTGGGTTGGTTCGGTACTGCCCCACTAGTCTGGATAGGGAAGCTGTGTCTGTGTGTGTGTGTGTGTGTGTGTGTGTGTGTGTGTGTGTGTGTTTCTGGGTCTGAGTGTGTGTGTATGTGTTTCTGGGCCTGTGTGTGTGTGTGTGTGTGTGTGTGTGTGTTTGTGTGTTCCTAGCTCTGTGTGTGTGTGTGTGTGTGTGTGTGTGTGTGTGTGTGTGTGTGTGAGTTTCTGGGTCTGTGTGTGTGTGTGTGTGTGTGTGTGTGTGTGTGTGTCTCTGGGTCTGTCTGTGTGTGTGTGTGTGTGTGTGTGTGTGTGTGTGTGTGTGTGTGATCTGACGTGAGGACAGCCGGCAGCTCATCTCCCCCCTAGTCAGTGGCAGCAGTGCAGGGGCAGGTGTGCGCTCTGGCTGACAGGATAAGAAGCCGCTGAGGGTGGCAGAGCAGATTAAGCTCTGGAACTGGGGAGCAGTGTGTCAGTCTGCCCGCTGCAGCTTAAACACACACACACACACACACACACACACACACACACACACACACAAACACACACGAATACATATACAGTACATACATACATCCATACATACACGCACATGCACTAACACATACTGTACAGTACATACATGCATGATGCATACACACACTCACACACACACACACAGACAGACAGGTGATTTTTTTTTTCTGGTTTCCATTTCTGTTTCTTGCCCACATGCTCTTGCACATGAACACACACACACACACACACACACACACACACATATGCACTTAACACACATGCTTATACAAACCCACCCACATAGAGCTACAGAGAGAAGCTCAAACTCATGGAGACATACATATTTAAAGACATAAAGACATACTTACTCATAGATAGTCAGGAGCACACACACATTCATACATGTTTAAACACATACACCAATGTGCAATCCACACACACACGCACACACACACACACACACACACACACACACACACACACACAAATATATGTATTCACATACACATGCAGTGTGCACATACAGTACACATGCACCCACACGTACACAGATGTTATTTATATATTTCTTTGGCACCCTTCTAACATGTAACACGTAATTCCTTGCCATAATCACGGTGAAATACACATTTCTGCACTCACACTGTCACATACAGCATACAAACAGAAAGGCAGACAAACACAAAACAAACAGACTCTGACGGATAACACATGCCCACACAGCCGAAGAGACTGGATTTGCCTTTGGTGAGAAATAAGTGAGCAGTTTTATGGATGCTAATCTGGAAGGGCTGGATAAGGAATAGATTTCTGAGAGAAAATGACAGCTTGATTGCAAGTGAGCATTCTGAAACTGCTGTATAATGCATGGAATATTAGACGAACACGCAAGCAACATAATGTTTATGTTTTATATGCTTCCGATCTCGCTG